>NC_039272.1:13121967-13435733 GCF_003368295.1 Carassius auratus | reverse complement strand
CCCTGCAAGTTCAAGAGAATTTAAATAATCCTCCAAGCGTCATTGCTGAAATGCATGCATGCATGACAAAAACAGCAAATGAGATTATAATTGGCTTTCATTAGAGTGAATGAGGGTGAGGAGAATCAGTTCAATCCAAAATGAGGCTTCCTTTAGGGACACGACTTGCTGTTCGAGAACACAGCGTCCTGTGCCGTCCCAGAGCATTTCACCAGCAGAACTAATGCACACGGCATTAACATCTGTTCTGCTGCTGCTTTGATGTTAATATGGCTCTGATGACACCAGAAGTGCAAAGACAAGCAGAGTCAGGCCATGCATGACTGACACATCTCTGGGGCGATTCAGTGGAAGACCTGCCAGCAGAAGCAGGCAAACATTATGAAAGACTTGGCACTGAAAAATAGGCCACACATTCCTCATCTGATAGACAACACATGGCACTGAGCCGAAGTTTAACACCAGGTTAGCACAAAAATGCCACGGTCATTGCTTCCACCTGTCTAACTTTACCTGCTGTTTGTGTTTGCCTCAACTATCTTACATTTACTTTCATGATGTTTTGGTTGCTATTTACTTTTACTGATGCTGTTGCCATGAACATTTGGGAACACTTTTCAGTGTTCATGTTACAAAAGCACTAATACATGCAATTTCTATATCAATGAAGTAGTGAAAGCATACATCTAAAAAAAGGACAATTTAAAATTGTTTTAGAATGTGTATAGCATCTCTTACCAAAGGACGTCAATCTATTTCATGTTAATTTTCAAAAATTTACCTTGTATTATTATTAGTGTAATTCATTATATTTACATATCATGTACATAACACTATTACATGTTTTTTTATTTATTTTTTATAAGTATCCCAGTTCTTCCACAAATCAAAAACATCCAATTTTATTGTATTTCTCTGTTCTTTCCCTGGATATTGTTCTGCATATCAGTCTCCACTTTGTACATGCTGCTCTCCCTCCAAGTCTTTCCCTCCCTCCTCTCCCTGACTGCCTTTGCTTTCCTTCTCTGTAAGCACATTCCAGGCTGTGGTCTGGGCCTCAGAAGCAGCAGGTTCCTAAACCTTGAGGAACCATCTCTCTATTGGAAAGGAACTGGCTAGATCACTTCCTCTCCCAATGAAAACCAGGCTCTCATTAATCCATGTCTTAAACATAAAGTGCTGTACAATACCTCGATGTTTCCACTCATACGTCACAACTAAAGTGAGCCATAAAATCAGTTTAACTTGAATGAATAACTGCATCCAATTTCAAAGGGTTTTCTGAACATAAATTCTGAACATAAAAATGCATTTAAATGTTGCTTTTGGTTCTTAAAACGTTTTTTTTTTTGTTTCACTACCTACATTTATATACACTAGTGTTAAAAAATACAGTAAGTACAATCATCTTGTGAAATAATATATCCGATTACAATAACTGTTTTTCTTTTTTAGCATATCGTAAAATTAAAATTTTCCTGTGATGGCAAAGCTGAATTTTCGACAGTCATTTTCATTTTCAACTTTCAACATTTTCTACTGTCTTTTGCAACATAAAAAATGTCTTTAATATAATTTTTAATCAGTTGTATGCATCCATGCTTAATAAAAGTATTAATTTCACAAACATACAGTATGTGGCAAACTGTTAAAAACTGTTTATGTTCTACAGTAAACAATTCAGAAACTACTTCCTGTGCAAGTATAGAAAAAACCTTAAAATAAAAAGAACCTGTCAACCAATTTTTGAAGCGATGATGTTAAATATGCTGACTGTCCAAGAGATAAATATATGACAATTTAGAGTGAATTCATGGTATCAGTTAATAATATATAACGGCATATACAACAGACAACTATAGTTCTCTTAGGAGGAGAAGACCCTCAGCGTAAGAAAGCAAGCACCGAGGACCACTGGGGAAAAACAGCAGGGCCTAAATGTGAGCCAGCACTCTGGCTCCTGTTTAAGATGCCATAGCAGCTGTCACAACATTCAGCTGTGGTTCAACTCCGAGGATGAAAGACCTTCCTTTGTCTCCCTTTTGAGTGAGCTAACATCTGCCCGGCCAACAGCTTCAATGATAAGAAAAAAGTGTTCCAACTCAAAGAATCATGGGTGGCTGAAGAAGAGGATTGTGGTAAAGAGATGGAAGAATGAGAGCGCGGGAAGAGCTGAAATCTTCCAGTAAATCTGTTGGAACACTAGAGGTGTCCAACAGTTTTGTGAGAAGAAACAAACAAAGGCTTAAGATGGAAGCACATACTAGATCAACATGCTCTTTGGAATCAAACACTTGATATTCTTGTGTGTGTGTGTGTGTGTGTGTGCGTACGTGTGCTTGTGGGTGACATGTGGACATCCTGCTCCTTCCTCTGAACTGTGGGTGTGGGAAGCGTGTCTGGCCTCACGCCAGCGCTCTGACCAGACGTTCCATACAGTATGTTCTCGGAGAACTGAGACCTCTCTAGGGAAAACTAACAGTGTTTGGCATAAAAAAAAGAGGTCTGGCCTGAATCTAAATCAGTTCCATCCACTATTAAAACAGAGGTGGGATCACAATCAAATCAAATAAAAAAATTGGGATTTGCCTGTATTAAAGAAAATTCTAGATATACTATAATTTCAATAAATATAGCAATAAGATGCTGTGCATTACACTAATGAATTTTGTAAATCTATTGATTTTCTGAAGTATTTTTCAACAAAATGCAAGTACTGCCTAAAAGGCCATTACTGCCATTTTCAAATCAGCAAAGCTTAGTTTCCAAATAAAACACGTGTCATTTAACTTAACAGGGTAATGTATGATGATTGTTTTCAACAAACGCAATGGATCCAGAATCTAGACTTTGGGTCAAATCATGGGAACATTGTGTAACAGTAGTATAGTGTTAGTGATATAAGCAGTTAAGCAAGGTCATAAAGATATGAGATATAGAAGGGTTAAAAGGGATAGTGATAAACAGTGATTTAGACCCTAATACCCTGTTTCTATGACTGTACAGGCTGTAAACATTTTATGCAATCATGGATATTATGCATGACCTAAGGATTAAGTGTCTGCATTGCAAGTCATTCCTAAGCAAACACTGGAAGCAAAGTGATAGACATCCATACTGACTGTATTGTTCACTAGATTAAAAAAAAGTACTATAAGACCCAGATTAAATTTGGTTCCAAGTACAATAACATCTGTGAGTTCTGTCCCTTTGTTTACTGTCAAAACCTCCTTGATTGCAAAGCACATCTAGTATGGCCATCACTCACAGCAGTATTCATTTGATTTAGGACATCTTATCATTCTTAAACAGTCTTAATTTTCTTAGCCTTAGAAACTGAGTTTACTAGTCTGTTTACAGGCTGGGCTACACAGCAAATACATAATTATTTTAACATTTGATTAAAATAATAATAATAATAATAATAATAAATGCAAGATGTTTTTGGCTTGACTTTGCAGTTATGTCTAATGAATGAGGAAAATAACTTAGTTTTTAAACAGACCATATTTGGGCCCAGGAATGGCATAAAGCTATGCCACTTTAGTTTTTATATTTTAAGGTTAGTTCATGCATTTACTAACATTGAGCAAAATATTTGTTACAGTATTTATTCATCTTAATGTTAATGGTAAGAAACGTATCCATTAATTAAAATTAATAAATGCTAAAGTTAGCTAATGTTAATGTTAGCTTATCGAAAAGTTTTACCACAAATTCTAAATAATATAAAAAAATTGTATTCATATTGTATATATCAAAACCCCCAAACAGTGAGCTGTTGCAGTCATACTCTTCCACATAAACATGCCTCATTAAGAGAGCTGAAGGATTAATCCTGAGCCTATAAGGCTATTCCAAGGAAATGACTGCATTGTGAAAAAGCACTACTTCCTTTAAGATCATACTGAACAACTAACTGCATAAGCCGAATGAAATCTTTAAATAGGGCTGTGGTAATTATCTCCCCACAGGCCTTGGAAAGAACACCTCTGCCTAGCGGCTAAAGGTTGATTTCTTAATATCTTGGCTCTACAATGTGGTTCTTCAGAGGCTGAAAAATATCCTGCCATTTTATGGAGCACATCAGAATATCTCAAAGGCAAGTCTCAGTCAGAATGATCCATGAGCTTCTAACAAAACGGAAGCTGGTTTCGGGAACAATTGCTGTAATTCATTTAGAGAAGCAAATGGTCATCAAATAGAGTTATACTGGTTTCCACAGCTTGATCACAGAACCTGTGTTCAAACCATGCATAATAAATTAAATTGGCAGCGAACCAGAAACTGAAGACACAGACACAGTTGATAGCATTTTGTCTTTTAGTTAATAATTCCTTGATTTATATGGTAAAGTTGACCTTTCCAGAACTGAACTTGCATCCCATCTCTTGGGTGAACTTTTTTTCACTTCTGTATTTCCCACAAGTCAACCAGGAAATGTTATTTTACTCACTGTGTCCATTTCATCCCTGTCCCAAGCCGAATGTTTTGTTTGACATTTCATCAAGCAGCAACAACCCAGACAGAGTTCACCGGAAAGATCTGGTTTTCTAAATGCATATTTATCTGACTGTGCTTCTTTGGCAGTCATTAAACACATCCGGCATGAAGAAGCAAATTTGCTGCATAATGTATTCGCTTAGGCCTGTGTGTCCTGCAATATGAAACAGCAAGTGTGGGAGTGCTGCAGTGAGGTCATTGTGTTTGCGAGCAAATGGTGGGCTGATGGTGCATCCTTCTGTAATAAAGTTGAGTGGTTTAGGATTAGCCCGCTGTGCTTGTGCACAAAGGGGAAAGCTAATATTGCACATGGCAACCCTGGCTGACCACCCACACGCAAACTGTACAATAACACCATTTAAAGCTCAGAACAGCAGTTACGGGTAAACAATGAAACCATCACGGTGGATTAACAAGTAAAAAAGCCAGTGTTTTACATGTTAATTGTCCAAATGTTAGTTGAAAGGTGCTGCTGATATAGGTAGATTTAAGCAGTAAGGTGGAGTATGCGAACACTAAAGATATAATCAGCCAGTTAAGATTCTAACCAAGTTTTAAAACAAGACTGAAAACATGTATTTACTTAGGGACTGAGCAGCAAGTTAAAATATAGATTTAATCCAATCTACTCAAAACAGCTGTGGGCATTAAATAAAAAAAAGACTAACAAACCAAAACAGAAAGAAAAACATTATTTGGAAGGTGTGTAGTTATTCGGAAGGCTGTGCAATATTCCTGAAAGCACAGCCCTGAGCAATCTGACGATTGAGATCAACAGACTTTCCAAGGGAAAGCACCTTCCCTTAGTTTGCTTTCAGTTTCTCTTGATATTATCGGCAGCTCTTTACTTCTAAAGCACCGTTTTCCAGTAACATGTTCATTGCAGTGCCAGGTTATTGACGCAATAAAACGGCAGGAAACCTTGAGGCTAATTAATTTGACAAAACTTGAAATAACGAAAGCATACAAACCTGAGCTGTTTGTCCGGCCTCGGTAGACATCATCATAAGCCTTCCACTGCTGAGTGACTTGATACGCATGGATGAAGATCACCAGCACCCCAACCAAACAAATCAGAGGAACCAGGGCGGCCGTGCAAAGTGCAGCATATACGTTGGGAATGAAGCATCTACAAAAAAGACAAAAAAGAATATTGTGAATAGATAAAGAGGATTGGTACCAATGATTATGGTTGTATGTTTGTGTAAGTGAGTAAAAAGGGTTTGAAATGGCATGATGGACATCCTTACGAAGTCTGGTGATTGTTTTTCTGTATTCTTTAATTTTATTTCTACTGAGATTCTTTCTTTTTGTCTTTCTCTGACTCTTCTCCTTCTATCTGAGGAATTTCTTCCAGTCGGCAGTTTGTTTCTGTCCTGTATGCAGTTATGGAGTCTCTGTCTGGTATTCGGAAAAGAAAAGCTTTGGGGAAACTCAATCCATAGTAATCTTGTTATGACGTGATCTGTATCAAAATAAGCAGCGGTTGTATTCTGCTCACAGGCCTGGCATCTCTCTGGCCAGACAAAGAGAATGGACAAACACAGCCCGAACTCATTTTATAGAGCAGAAATGGCACAGTGGAGCCATAATATAATTTAAAGCGTGTAAAATGCCTGTAGGAAAATAAACAGCTCATTCTTCACTAGACTTCAACTGATCATAATTTTGAAACACTGCCTGGTTTAGCATAACATACTTTATTTCTTCACATAGATGCCACACAAAAACACATTTTTGAAATAACAAATAAACAAGTAGCTCAGTCTAGTTGTGATACCTGCAAAGTAACTACAGCTACTAACATGGGCCTTCCTCTTCAATTAAACTGCTTTTCAGTTCTTAGTTAAAGGATTGTCAGGAACTTTATCTAGAGACTTAGAACAAGTCATGCGATAAAGGCTGTAAAAGACTAGAGACGCAAACACAAGTCAAACATGTCTATCCAGTGCAGATTTACACAGGAAAAAAAACAGTGCACAGAATGCAAAAACATTATGTTTGAACAGGGCCGTACAAATTTTACATTGTATACGTTTCTTTTTGTGCTTTTTTTTTTTAAGTATTAAAGTTTTTTTTAACTAACTGAAATATAGCCTAATATATATATATATATATATATATATATATATTTATTTATTTATATTTATTTATTTATTATATATAAATCAATTAAAATTAGAAATGTTGATCTGTGGAAGTAAAACCATGAAAATTTATTTTTATAGAACAACACATTCTTTAATTTCTAAAAAGGAAATAGAGAAGTTGATTCTTCATAACATGACTCTTTTAAGAAACCTTGTAATGCTACATTATGTGTGTTAATCAGAATCTGACCTTTAAACTAATGTGCTTCTATTTCTACAAGCATTTGACTCCTCCCAGGCGGCTGAAGCCTTATGGTGCTGGAAAAGGCGAGAACTGTGTTGGCTTGTGAGGTGAGGTGACATCATTTGTTTGTTCTTGGAGAAAGAGATGTTTGGCTTGCATGAGTCGGCTGGGAGTTTACGTGCTAAGAGCTGCTTTGAGAAAGGGTGGAGAGGAGTGTCCGTAGTCCTCTGTTATCACTGCAGGCTTGACTGAGGCAAAACTGAACCTATGCACAGTCACAGCTTGTAACCTCATAAACACAGAAGAGCTAAAAATAGCAGCTCTTCCCGACTTACCAATAACAGACCCCGACCACACACAATTAATGTAAACAGGGGGCAAAGAAGAGAGTGTATATGAGAAAGAAAATTGCTTACAGCACATTAACACAGGAAACGAGTAACTATGAGCAAAAAAAATAAATAAAAATGTGAGCATTTACATGTGAACCTTTAGTTGTCCATTATGTCCCCATTTGGTTAAGCAAATGTAGCGTGTGTGTGTGTGTGTGTGTGTGTGTGTGTGTGAGAGAAAGAGACACATATTCATGAACTCACAGATCTCCTTGCACCAGGCCATACACACTATGAATGCTCCATCCAAAGCCTCCCAGCAGGACTACAACCAGAATGATGATGACCAGAGCAGGAAGTCCCCAGCTGAGCAGGAAGTAGAGAAGATAGCGTCTCTCTGTGTGCTCATCATTCATCACCAATATCTGCCAGAAGTTTATGGCCTAGGAAGGACAACACAAGTGTTACGAAATAAAGAAATGGAAACATTACCAGTTTATAATCAAACCAGCTTCATAATAAAGGATAGCTGATTAATGTTTTGACGAGATTAGACACCAAAAACCAACTACCAAATGGACATCTGTTGATTATATGACCTCATATATTACTGCTATCAAGAACTAATACTTTCTAGGTCTATGTGTTCAGTTAGCCTGTTTCACATTTTGGGATGAGGTACTTCAAGTGGGAGTTTAACATCAACATCAAAATCAAGTCCTGATGTGGCACCTACTTCAATCAGTATTAGCTCCATAAATGGATAGGAAGTGCAGCAACTCTGTTTTGCTTGTGCTTGGGATATTGAATAAGAAATGAAGAGAAGAGAGACGCTGGTAGGATGTAGTATTAGCTTTTGGGTGTCGAAACTGTTTGCGATACCTCTCCAGCCTCTTTGTAATTATGGAAAGGAGTTGGCACCCCGCCATTGAGATTGCCCCATCTCGCAACTTCCATTGATCTGGCGCTTTAACAGTGCCAGTATAGGGAGTATCTCTGGGATCTATTGAAAGGCTATTTTAGCACAGACTGAAACAGGAGTCCCAGTGCATAGGAAAGAACTCTTAGATCAATAGTTTTCATTGAGAAACTGTATTTCCTTCAGTACTCCTTTAAAGTAGGCGTGGAACATCTGTACTATTTCCATTGAAGGCTAGAATACAATACATGACATTTGCCCAGATTTACAGTCTGAAGGACACGACAGCATTTACCTTCTGATGTCTAGTGTTTTAAAATCTGTTTGGATATTAAAAATATGTGTAGTGTATTCCAGTCTTGAACAAACAAAGACTTAACTCACATAGCTTTAGTACCAGATTGTCTCAAGGAATTGTGCAAATCAGGTATCAGCGCACTAATGGGATCTGTGGTGAAAGCAATTTATACTTTTCTATTTCACATCATGCAGGTCGGTTCCGAGTTCTAGATTGTAGAGGATGGAGACTATCATCATCTGGAAAACTTGCATTTACCTTCTAATTAAACTGGATCGTGTGCTTACTGAATGAGATTCAGCTTTTTATTATGAAATTTGGCTGAAAGTAATTGATAAATGAGAAAAGTGCAAACTAAACAATTATGTCACATGTGATTATCACATCACATAAGTTACGCAGAGGTTCATTACAGGCTCATTTGCCAGCTGTTTTGAAATAAAGACAAGCACATGTTCAAATCATTCTCTGCTGGATGCAAATTCTTTCCAGTCTGAATCATGATTTACCTTTTCCACCAAACACAACTTTTGTTTGATTTATTCCATGTGTGTTTTCATAAACTCACACCCACTTCTGCACATCAACACACTTACAATACACAAACATACTGGCCTTTACACTTTGGTCCTTCCACAATCCTCGGCACCATAATCCTAAAACCTATTTTTGTAATTAGCCAGTTATTTCATGTTCTCTTGCATAATCTTGCAACACCAGTGTATCAAGTGCCAACAGAGATTACATTCTCTATGTAAACAGCTAAACCCCTGGTGTTTCTCGGCATCATTGAGAAAAACAAGATAATCCCACTATGTGAGAAAAAAACACCTTTGATTTCAAGAAGTTCAATTTAGGTGAGAGGTTCCTCCAGGGTCAGTGCTCAGTTCTATGCCGTTTTTCAACTAAAGGGAGAAATTCAATGCAACATGAACCCAGATGTTTGTGTTCTGTGTGAGTCTTTGAGGGATTAAAGGCCATGTTCTTTTTTTCATTTCATTAAGCATGTTAGGGCCAAATCCTGTTTTTGCTTTCGGAGAACAAGACAAGCTTCATAGCCAGAGTGAGCTGAGTTCCAGAGACAGGTTTCTGTGCTTAGAAGGGATTACCGTAGAAAGAAAAGGAGAAGGCGAAAGGGTCCAGCAAGATTTATGAAATGGATTTTTAAAAAGTCTCTGATCAGCTACTAGAGTCGTGCCTGCACAACTGCCTGAAACAATCTCCACCAGAAGAATCACACGTAGCTGGAACATGTCAAGCTGCACGTAAGATAAATCATGTGTTTTCTAATGGATTGAACCAAGCGTATGAATCATGCCCATTCCTAAGTCGACAATGAAAAGATACACGCGCACACATGCACACACACACACACACACACGTTTGTTTCTGTGAATTCTGGGGACATCCCGTAGACTGAACAATATTTTCTATCCCCTAACCCTAAACAGACCCCTTACAGAAAACTTGTTTGCATTGTTACATTTTCAGATAAACATAATTTACTATTTTTTTATACAGTTTTTGATTGTTTTGTGAACTCTCTACAGAAATAATTTGTTTACTGTACCCTACTCCTTAACCTAACCCCTCACACAAAACATTATGCGTGTTTGCATAAAAAAAAAAGAAAAAATGTCAAGATTTCAGGTATTGCTATCCTTGTGTGGAATACCTGGACCGCATACACACATGCACACTACAAAAAGATACTTGTCTTAGTAAGGCAACCTTCTGATATAAGCTTCCTGTTCATGGTGTGATATTTATGTGCAAACATTCCCTCATCTTCAGCAACAAGTAAAAACCATAGGCCTTTGATATTTGTTGAATTCTCAAAAGCTCTTTTGAGATTATGATTTAATCAAACTTACAGATACACATTAGAGAAAACACATGCAGATACAAACTTACAGATACACATGGTAGAACCAAGAAACTAGGTTTCAGATTAACTTCTGGAATTTTTATGAGGGTAAAACTTTTTCAGATGGTCTTGAAGGTAAGATATACTAAACACTATGTACTAAACAGTGACGATGAAGGTGTGTGACTGACGAAATATTGTGAAATTTCTTTTTTACCTTGCGTAAGTAAGCTTATTGTTCAAAGGAAAGTTGATGCCACACCTTCAACTGCCCTGTAGCAAAACTTTTCTTCTGAAAAATTCCTGATCTCACTTTCAATTGCTTAAAGGGATAGCTCACCCCAAAATAACATTTCGGTCATTATTTACTCACCCTCATGTTGTTCCAAACCTGTATGAATTGATTTCTTTTGTTGAACACGAAATAATTTATTTTGAATAATGTGAATAACCAAACAGTTGCTGGTATCCATTGACCGTAGTATTTATTTCCAAACTTTGGAGGTCAATGATTACCAGCAACTCTGGTAACCAACATTATTCAAAATATCTTCTTTTGTGCTCCAAAAGAGGTAGGTATGAAACAGCATTTTAACATGTCTGTATTTTTGAGAGAACTATGTCTTTAAGAAGGTAAGGATTATCTACAGATAATCATGAATTAAGGACCCCTATCTCAGCTAATTTTCATTAATAAAGTGTGATTAAGTAAATAATTACAGGTATGATAGATAAAAACTGATAGCCTGAATGCACTGTAAGTCGCTTTGGATAAAAGCGTCTGCTAAATGCATAAATGCAATTTTAATTTAATTTAATTTAAGTATTTAGTGTTTTAATTAAGTGCAAAAACCCACTACACTAAACACAGTGTAGAAAAAATTAAGGTTTACCTGTATGAGCATCCAGCTGAACTGACTGAGGTGAAAGTAATGGAAGAAGAGGCCAAGAGCAGCACAACTGTCCTCTGAGAACATGCGTCCACGGAATGCAGACACCAGGAAACAAATCTGAGAAACACAGAGTGACAGATACATCAGCAGAAGCCCTGGAGTCCTCATACACTCAGCAGAAATCACACATTCAGATGATCTCAGCATTCAGTTCTATCACTGAGTCCCAGAAGAGCATCTCAAATGTCCACGACTGTTCCTAAATCATTTAAACGTATAATATTTTTGATAAAAATTTGAAGAGCTGACACTGTCAGGTCTTGACCGGGTGTCTAGAGGCCTGTTACATCACACTGCAGGATGGACAGCCAAAAGAGCAACAGCTGACAAATCATTGTGTGTGTGTGTGTGTGTGCTCTTGTTTTTGTGACATATCAGGACACAACTCTGTATAATGACATGGTATGACACCGCTATTACAAGAAGAGGGTGACTTATGAGGACATAATCCATGTCCCCGTTTTCCAAAACGCTTATTAATCATACAGAATGAGTTTTTTTCTGAGAAAGTAAAAATGCACAAAGTGTCCGGTGAGGGTTAGGTGTAGGGTTGGTGAAGGGCGATAGAATATACAGTTTGAACAGTATAAAAACCATTACACCTATGGGATGTCCCCATTTTTCACAAAAACCAACATGTGTGTGTGTGTCTGTGTGTTTACTCAGTGTTTAAGCAGATAGCTTTTTTGTAAATTGTAACATTTTAATTTACATACATATTACATTATATTTTCTTTAAATCTCGCTTTTTTTCCAAAATGTTTATATTTCAGAAATGAAGGCATTTGGACACAGGATATATAGTATATATTATACATGATTATAGATTCTGAAAGCTGACAAGATATAATCCAAGTCCAAGGGCCAAAGTACACTTCAGGAACAGCACAAAAAAAAAAAAAAAAACTACAGCTGGCTGATTTCACCTTGTCTGTGACCTCTCAGGACTGTATTTGTGGACACATAAAAAAAATAAAAAAAACCCTGGCAGACGACTCTCATGTGCAGCTAACGGTCCAGTCCATGAATACTGTAACCCTTTCAATGCAAACAACACAGTGTTTTTTCAATTTGTGACAGTCCCTGTTGGAAAACCCAAATTAAGGGGAAACCGTGCCTGTGGAAAACCCATCCTGGCTGCTGAGTGAAGGTACTGAACGAGGTACTGTTGGGATAAAAGTCAAAAGGACAGCGAGTGGTGTGAGAGGGAGGTGTCAGCGCAGGAAGGAAAAAAGGGCAGGGACGTCTGCAATGAGCAGTGTCTATCAGGTGCATGCTGGGAAGAGTGATTCTGGTGTGGTAATGCTGCCAAAAAAACAAAAAGCTCAGTACTGTATGTGTGTAAATTAGCAGGGTCATGGAATAATCTCATAAACAAAACTCAAATAAAGCCTTGTTCGCACAAACATATTCATTAATAGTCTGTCATCATTTTAATTTTACAATATTAAGGGATATTACAAATCCTTTTGGGGCCTGTGTGATATTTAAACTTGCTACTGAACAGGACTAACAAGATTTTCACAAGAAAATGAGCCTGTGAAAATATCAAATATTTGAGGTTAGTATGCTTTTCTATTTTTTGAAATAAATAATACTTTTATTCAGCAAGGACACATTAAATTGATCGAAAGTGACAGCAAAGACATTTATAATGTAAAAAAAAAAAAAAAAAAAAATTAATAATAATAATAATAATAATAATAATAATAATAATATATATATATATATATATATATATATATATATATATATATATATATATATATATATATATATATATATATATATATAGATATATATATATATATATATATAGATATAGATATAGTCATATATATATAGATATAGTCATTTTATGTGACCCCTTTTTAACTAATTGAAAATAATTTCTCTATTCAGACAAACATATCCTTTATGGCCTTGAAAAATGTATGTATGGAAACAGTTACTAGGATTGGCGTGGTTTAGCAAAGTCTCAGTTTTTTTTTCACGAAGCTACTTCTGTGTCACAGTAAAACAAAACTCAATCACGTTCAAACTATAAACTCATTACAGGCTCTACAGACCCGGGTGAGTAAACAGGGAGGAGATGCGATCGGGTTCCCATACAATATGAACTGCTGACACACACACACACACACACACAAACTCAGACGATCACATCAGTAACATTAGCTGCTGATGGCAGGGGCACCATCCCCCTCCTCTAATAACTTTTCTGGACGATTCTCTGCTCCACAATTGATCCAGCTGCCTTTTGTAACAAAGGGGACATCCAGAAAGACTTCTGAAGCTAAAAGTAGCAGCTAACTCAGTTCATCACGAACGACCCGTTCAGTTCACACACCATTCCACCACTAGCCCCTAGTCGACTGTTTATCCTGCTGAAATGTGTATAAATAAAGGCAACATGGCTCCAGCTTAATAGTTCCTGATTAATAAGACATGAGCGCCCCTGTCATGTGAAACGCGTGGCCTCCGATGACATAACCAGAGCTGGTTGGGGGACAGCGGTTCATTAAGGGGCTTGAGATTGGAGAAGGGTGAAAGAGAGCCACAGTAGAGATCAGAGGACCCTGTGTCTGGGATCTGTCTGGCCTGGAGACAGCCCTCAAGACCAGATGCACTTGATAATGTGGATCTGCTTATCCTTTCAGTGCAATCACTTAAACCCATAACAGGGAGTGGCAGAAAATAGACCATCCAATCTGATATGCGTTGTGATTATAGGCCGGATGTACTGCACCGCGCTGTCCCACAAACAATACGGGTGTAAACAGTCCATGTGCGCAGCTGCTCAAAATGAGAAGTAAAATAAATGTAGTGAGGTGTACGGGAAAGTGTATAATCTGCCAATGTAACGAAACACAATCTAACACATTTTATAGCTTTATAGAGTAAAATGACTATTATAAATAAATAAATACAGCCACATAATAATAATAACAATAAAGATTAAAATATTTAATTATTAAATACATTATTAGCCTACAACTAATTATATACAGTATAAACATGTTTTATGACATAAAGGAAGCAGAGTATAATATTTAGTGCTATGTCAGGAATATTTTTTTCTCTCTAAGGTTAGTTGGTTCCTGATAAGACAAAGAAACGTGTGTCAGGGCTGTCATTATGGAGACTGATGAGTCGCTCACAGCATTATCAGCTTTCTAATGACAACACTGGATTAGTGCCAGACAGCCATACAAGGCCACTGTCTTATCTGAATCAATGCCCAAGAAGACAGACATTCTCTATTGTGCTTGGTTTGGTTCCTTCTTTGGTTTTATGATGGATGTAAAATACTTGTTTATGTAAAATCTATCTACCAGCAATTATGGAACAAGACAAAAAAATACATATATATTCAAATGTAAATTATATGGAAAGCAAAAAGCCTGATATCGAGATATACAGTTCAATTCAGGTAAATGTATCATTTTTTTATGTTTGTTTTTTTAATTTATATAAATTATATACATCTGTTTTTGCACTTGTTTCATTATGCTACCGATTTAAATAATTCAAACATTAAACATTAGTGTTGCTACGGTTACAAAGCTAAACAACATTTTTGCAGCTAATTCACAGCTGACTCTACCTGGAGGAAGACACTGAGCTTAAAACAGTCACACACCATGCATTAAAAGCATTATGTCTTGACTTTAATCGGATCTGTCAAACATCGCTCTATAACCACGCAGAGTCCCATCACACAAGTTGGCAGCGGACTGACCACATGTCACTACAGTGTGAATGACGATAAACTTGTTGACTCCTTCTCAAGTGTCAGATGTTGATTTGTTAGCCATAATATCTGGCGCGAGAACCTGATCTAAGTAAAAACAAATTCACTCCTGCAGCAGTACATACTGAACTTAGAAACAGCTTTTCTAATCTCAATATAAGTAATATTGGATGTGCTTGTGTGCTTCCATGATCATTAACACACACACACACACACACACACACACACAAACCTTTACTAAAACATATAATATGTGTAAGTGGATTATGTAGACTACAAAGTTATTTTGAACTCCATATTTCCAATGAGCACAAATGTCTCTTTTTTTATATATAATTATAGTGTTTTTTTGCAGTCTGCTGCAGTCTGAGCCACTCCAGTCCTGTACTCCATTGGTGTATGTTTGAGTGTAACTATATATAGATACTGTGTTAGTCACAGATGCACCTCCCCCTTTTCCAGAGCTGATTATAAAGGAGTCAAGCAGTCTGTGGCCTCGGGCTAATTTCCACACACATCAGTCAGACAGGTAAACCTCAGTACTAGCCCCTGTGGGCATATGTACTGTGTAAAACCATCACGTGTGAAAATAATCTAGCTCAACAGCTCAATGATATATATTATCTGTGAACAAAACACTCAAACAGCTATCATCGCCAGCTGATGGAAATTTGCACATGTAGTGCTGTTTACTGTGAGTGGAAAAATTGCAGGGATCCATCTGCCTTCCCCCTGTAGAAAGGAGAGCCGGCTAGGCTGTTTCCTGTCTGGAGGATGCATATGTGTTAGTCATCAAGCAATGAGCAAGATATATATTTGGCTCAAGGTGTGGTATTAGTTTTGAAGAATAAATCAATCTCAGCTCCACTGCATGATAGATGATGCTTTTCTGCCTCTTCTCTGAGGACTGTTTCCATGTACTATGCTAGTGTGAGTTAAATTGTTATGACTGCACTAACAAAAAAATAAACATTATGTGACTTTTTTTTCGTTTTTTGAAATGGCAAGTGTGATAATGCAATTAGCATGATTCATTGCTATTTTTTTTAACAAGTAGAACAACAAAAAGTTGCATCACTGTTTAAGCTCAACCTGAATTACACTGCTTGAAACTGGAGCAACATCACCAGAATAAAAATCATTTGAAAACATAACAAAACAAAACAAAACATTTTATAAAAAGTTTAAAACAATTATTAGGGTGTATTTTTTATTAATTTGTATTTAGGGTAAATGTATATCTCAAGTTAATGCTGTCAACTGTCATCCCAATTGATTGAATTCATTCAGAATTTTTTTATTCATGTGTATATGTATATATATATAAATTGGCATTCAGATTTTTTCATTATTTTTATTTTTACACTAATTATTTTTTTACTTATTTTTCATTTTCTTTTTAACATTTTCGGAAATTTTACAAAAATTATAAGCATACTATTACCCTTATCTGGATCTCCAAAAAGAGAATGTGGCCATTTAAATCATCATCAAAGAACACGTCAGAGGGTCAATATGCTCCTCTCAGAGATCTGCTGCTGATGTAGACTTGGCACAAGGCGCTAATAATAGCCCTGGCCAAAAAAGATTACATCACCAGCAGAGCGTGAGAGATGAGTCACGTCAACCAGACGGTCCGAATCTTCAATGTGTCATTCATAACACCATTCTGGTTCTCAATTGCCTTTTTTCTTTCTTTTTCTCCCCCCACTTCCTATCCCACCCACCTCCTCTAACAGCTACCGGTCTGAACTAGCTGGTTCCAGACTGGTGAAATCGCAGAATCGTGGGTGTTTCCTCAGCTACTTTTGTTCAGTGGGAGCCAAAAGCACAAATTTCTCATAAATATCCACCTTTATCTCTGCTTTAATTTCTTCTTTCTGCCTTCCTTCTCATCTGGAAAAATCCCTTGTTGCTCATGACAGGGCTTTCCCCAAACTGTCAGGACTGATTGGGCTTCTTTTTCTTTAACACAGACTTTCATCAACCAAAGTGGTTGCGGTTGAGTGCCTCAGGCACACACTACGTGAATATGGGACTCCTCAAGAAAAGGTGAAACAGCTGCGGGACGTGATTAGTGGGTCTGTGTGGGAAGGCCGCACCTGTGTGTGACTCATGAAAAAATATTGAGATGTGCGGGCGGCTGTTCATAAAGAAGTCTTTACCTTCTTTATCCTTCTTAATTCATTTTCGCAATCTGGTTTCAGACGGAAACTTGTCAAGAGCTTGAAAAGAAAAAGTTGTTTATGTGAGATGATGAAAAATCCTTTTAAATGTTTAATATTACAGCAGTTTTAGATCTCAGATCCTCGCTGAACCTGAAGGAAGCACTATAAATGATGAAAATATTCTCAGTGAAGTTCAAATATTCTAATTAGGAAAGTTAAGCTAATTAAACATTTGTGTTAATTGAAAAGGACAACTAATGTCAAATGATATTACACAATCAACATATATACGCTCTAACATTTAACATCATCAGCTCATGTTTATGCAACATAATTTTGTTATGAAACATATAACTCCCACTAGATGTTTGACTTACAAACACTCTTTGAGTGCTCAGACTAACAAATACACACATACACACTGACCATTGACGGTCAGTGGGACATTATTGCACCCTTGGCACTAGTCCGGATGACCTGGCCCCTTTTTTCTTTTGTTCATGATTACATTTCAAGCCCTTATGCAAGCTTGCTTTCCGCAGGGACTTGGAAGTCTATTGTTTTTTGATGACATACGCAGACAGTTTTTTTACATTTTTATCGAAGAATGGCTTAAAAACAAATTTGAATTTGCACTGCACTGCTACTATAACAAAAGACACTCCAGAAGACACATTTAAAGAGCTGTCGATACCTCACAACACATGCATATAAGAACACAGTAACGGAGAATATGGTTACACTACTGTTGAAAAGTTTGGGGTTGGTAAGATTTTTGTAATGCTTTTTAAAAATAATTTTCTTACGGTCACCCAGGCTGCATTTATTTTATCAAAAATACAGAAAAAATATATAATTACAACTTTAAATAACTGTTGTCACCTTGCTGAAAAAGTATTCATTTTCTGTAAACATATATCTTACTGACCCCAATAGTGTATTTGCAGACTCAATGCATACTTTGTAAACATCACTGCATTGTTTAACAAAATATCTATATAAAATATATAAGTGGAGTTTATTTTAAAGATAGCAAAAGCACACTTTTCATTTTTTAATGGTCATTACATTACATATACCTCCAGTTTCAAAGCCAAGCCTTAAGCCTAGTCCCGGACTAAAATGCAACTCTGCACTGTTTTAGCTGAAAGAAACGTGCACTGACTGATCTTAAAATAGTTTAAGTTTAATTGTTGTTGCACACTAGTAGTGTTTTTTATCTAAGGAATGTTTATAAAAGCTACTTAAATGTCCTTATTGAACTATGGCCTAATATTCGCTTAACATAAGCCCTTTCTATGAAACCAGGTAAGACAAAAAAAATCTCTGCTTGGACAATGGTGTAAACTTCAACACTTAAAATAATATTTGTACCAGGTGGTTTAAAGTCATAGAAAAGCTCTAACATAATTTAGTTTACAGATGCTATTTGGTTTGATATTTTGTATTTAATGCAATGAATTTCAGACTTTTTTAAAGATGCCTTAATAGTCCTAACATCTTTGGCTCCGCTGTATATTTAATAAAGAAATAATAATACAACACTGAACGGTTACTAAAGACCTATATGTTTAAATGACTTTGAAAAGTGGTGACAGGAACTTCAATCATCCTCTTCAAGCCAGCTTTAGCTGAATAACACAGCAGCAGTGACTTCAAAGCCTACTTTATCATTCTTAGCCAAATCTCCTTGAAGTGTCTGAGCATGATAAAACCAAACAAGCTTTAGTCCTTCACTGCTAAGCTCATAGACACTGTGTTGCTGTTGTCACAAATCTCCTAGCTACCTGGTAATGTTACTGGTCTCCTCCTCAAAACAACACATGCTGCCGTTCATCTCATGCCAGACTGCAGTAAACAGAAGAGCTGGCCTCAGTGTTGGCTATCACGCTGACACGTTTCGGGTCAAAGCGGACAAGCCATCAAGCCAAAATGAAAGTGACCATGGGAACACAGTCATAAACAGACCTTCAGAATAACAATAATGGCATAAAATAAAAAAATAAAAAACATTCAGTACATTCAGTACTGTGTATATGCGACCCAAATCCCCTAAAATAACTATTATTGAAGAATAACGATTGATGCATCATTTAAAAAATGAATACTGATTGAAAGTAACTCTGTAAAAGTTAGAAAGCAGGATACTAATGAATGATTTCACAATGCTAATAATCTTCAACCAGGAGATTAATTGAGAAGCACCTAATTTTTTAATAGTTATATAACTCACCTTGAGACAAACAGTGACTTAAACGGGTCACATGATGCAATTAAAATTTTTCCTTTCTCTTTGGAGTGTTACAAGCTCTTGGTGCATGAAGAAGATCTGTAAAGTTGCAAAGACTAAAGTCACGCAAAGAAAGACGGTGTGGTTTCAGTAATCGCAGTTAGTGTTGAAGAGAGAGAGAGAGAGAGAGAGAGAGAGAGAGAGAGAGAGGGTCACACAGTGGAGTCAGCTGTCTTAACCGTCTGTGACTTGTGTACTGCAAACACAAACAAGCTTCATCACTGTGTCTGTCATGCAACTCTGTTCCCCTTTCAGGCTTGAACTGATGGTTGGCCAATCGGTGCAGACTGCGTTTGTCAGAAAAAGGGACTTTGTAGTAAACTACATGTTTGAGAGCGGCGGGCACAGAGGACCTACATTAATTTACAATAATGTACAATGTGCAATAACACAGCACACAAACACACATTAAATCATTATAGCACATGATAATCTCACTTTGAGATGCCCTTCAGGTTTATCAGCTCCTGTCATGTCCAGATCCACATCATATTATCATTTATGCATGTAGACATAAAATGTTGAATAAAGTGTTTATCTGTCCTTTTCTAAAAACATCACAGGGAGTTTTTTTTTATAATGAAAACAAGCAGTAAATGAATACAGTGCAAGTCTAAAAGGGAAACTTTTTTAAAAAACAGAATTAGATTAGAGAGTGCTAGAGATAGAGGATTAAAAAGGAAGAGAAGAGATGGAAGATATCTGTTTTTAGCCGATTCTTGAGGATGGCTTAGGACATTCTACCAGGAGGGAACATTTATTTTAAAAGTCTGTGAAAGTGATTTTCTGCTTCTTTGGGATGGCACAATAAAGCGATGTTCATTTGCAGAAAGCAAGCTTCTAGGGGACACATACTGCAAGCATAAACTAATGACCAGTGGTGGTTTTGTAGGCAAATATCAAGGCCTTGAATTTTTTGTGAGCAGCTATTGGTAGCCAGTGCAAATTGATAAACAGAGGTGTGACGTGCATTCTTTTGGCTCATTAGAAATTAATCTTGCTGCCACGTTCTGGATTAATTGTAAAAGTTTGATAGAGCTGGAAGACCTCCCAAGAGTTGTTCATCCAGAACCGTTCAACCGAGAATCGTCACTACCTGCGTCACTGAACTTGTGACACAAACACAACAGAACCACTAGATTTAAATCAGTACAGCCAACTAAGGATCAAATGCAACTGTTTTGAATGAGCACACCATTTTTTAACAAAAAGTTTTGTTGTCTTTTGCTGAAGTAAAGACATTCCTCTCGTTGATAGCTCCGGATGAGATCCAGATGAGAGCTTGATGGGGCGACACGGAATGAAAAAGTTATTTTAGGAGATGTGGCAGTAGGGGCAGCGTAACTTAAACGACATGTGAATAATCTCATCCAGTCTAAAGCGATACTAAACTGCAGTGGAAACGCAAACCGTGCGAGCCGAGTCGTACCACGCAGAGGAAAAGTGCCATGAAAGACATGGGTTAAGGATGGGTTTCTTGAGTAGTGGGGTTATATGAGCCCTGAGTGAAAAACACCAGTGTGAAGGTATGGTTTAATGATTTGAGTGAGAGCAGGTACAACTGCAGGAGAAATGGCTTGAAGGAAATGGAATAGGGTAGTAGGATGATTAGAAAGGATGAGTTTAGTTCTGCCTCAGATAGTGAAGAGAAGGATGTTAATGAATGCAGGTTTACTGGTAAGATGTGCTTGACAGATTGTGTTGTGGAAAATGGTGCACTGATGGTTTTAATTTTCATTAATGAAGAACGTGGCAAAGTCATATATACAGGTGCTTCTCAATAAATTAGAATGTTGAGGAAAAGTTAATTTATTTCAGTGATTCAACTCAAATTGTGAAACTCATGTATTAAATAAATGTAATGCACACAGAATGAAGTAGTTTAAGACTTTGGTTCTATTAATTGTGATGATTTTGGCTCACATTTAACAAAACCCCGAATGTCTGAAGCCCTATACCATCCCGCCAATCCTATTGGCAAAATGGCGCATAGCACCACCCTACGCATGCGCACGCATGATATACCTGGGTGCAGAGCGCCATTTCGCTCAGATTTCATGACTGAAGATGAAGAATTATCAAGGTACGGAACGGCCAGAACCGCAGCATCTCGTTCCCTATTCAAGGAACCAAGGTTACATACGTAACCGAGATGTTCCCTATCATAGGTCACTTCGATGCTGCGGTGACGTCACCACGTATGGGAACGATATACCAAAACGCCTGACGTACCTGATAACTGAGATCCGAGGAAGCATCTGCTCAAGCGGAGAGAACCCGGGAGCCAGGGGCCATCCTCACATCCAGACTGTAGGACTTGATAAAAGTGCTCGGTGAGGACCATCCTGCCGCAGCACAGATATCATCCATAGAAGAGCCACTGAGAAAAGCTTGAGAAGAAGCTACAGCTCGAGTGGAATGAGCCTTAATCCCTAAGGGCGAAGCGAGTCCGTGCGCCTCATAGGCCAAAGAAATTGCCTCCACCAGCCAATGGGACATGCGCTGCTTTGTAACCGCATGGCCCTTACTTTTATGTCCAAAGCAGACAAACAGCTGGTCAGATTCACGCCAAGGGGCTGTACGATCCACATAAGTCTTTAAAGCTCTCACAGGGCAAAGACTTAGATCTCCTGACCCAGCCTCAGCAGGTGAAAAAGCTTCCAGAACCACTTGCTGAAAGCGAAAGGGGTTAGATGCGACCTTAGGAACATAGTTAGGCCTGGGCCGCAGCAGCACCTTCACAGAGCCCGGTGCAAATTCCATGCATGAGGGTGAAACAGAAAGAGCCTGTAAATCCCCAACTCTCTTGAGGGAGGATAAAGCCATGAGAAGAAGTGTCTTCAGTGTCAGGAATTTATCCGATACGGTCTCCAAGGGCTCAAACGGATGCCCTGATAAACCTAGCAACACAATGGATAAATCCCATGAAGGAACTCGCACAGGGCGGAAAGGCCTCAGCCGTCGCGCACCCTGTATGAAACGAGAAACTAATGGATGACGCCCCACAGAGGCACCGCCAATGTATTCGTGGTAAGCTGAAATGGCTGCCACGTAAACCTTTAAAGTGGCTGGTGTAACGCCATCCGAAAAACGCTCCTGGAGGAACTCCAGCACTGAAGCCACTGGGCAGTAAACTTGATCCACATTATGATTGCCACACCAGGCTGTAAACAGTCTCCACTTGAAAGCATATAAGCGTCTCGTAGAAGCTGCTCTAGAATTCAATATAGTCTCAGTGGTTTCAACAGAAAGACCGGGACATACTAATGCACTCCGCTCAATGGCCACGCCCACAGTTTACACAGATCTGGCCTCGGGTGCCAAATCAGCCCCTGTGCTTGTGATAATAAATCCTGTCTGAGGGGAATCTCCCACGGAGAGCCCGCTAGCAGACTGATCAGATCCGCAAACCACGGCTGCGTGTGCCATCGCGGAGCCACCAGCAGCAGCTGTTCCACTCTGTCCCGCCGTATTCTGCATAATACCGCTGGGATCAAACGAATTGGAGGAAAAGCATACAGACTGGTCCTGGGCCAGCTGTGAGCTAACGCATCCACGCCCAGGGGCGATGGGGAGCGTAGGGAGAACCATAGCGGGCAATGCGTAGTCATGCTCGACGCGAATAAATCCACTTTCGCTTTGCCGAATATCCGCCATAAAAGATCCACCGTCTGGGGGTGTAATCGCCATTCTCCCTGTTCCAGAGCCTGTCTGGATAGCAAGTCCGCTCCGAAATTCAATCGTCCGGGGACATGAATGGCCCGGATCGACAGAAACTTGTCCCGAGACCACAGAAGAACATGCCTCGCCAGCCTGCACAGGGGGCGAGAGTGCAATCCTCCTTGATGGTTCAGATAAGACACAACCGCTGTGTTGTCTGATCTGAGCAGCACATGACGGCCGATCAGCAGATCCGTGAAATACTGGAGAGCCAGAAAAACTGCCAGTAATTCCAGTCTGTTTATGTGCCAGCCGCGCTGAGCCGCTGTCCATACTCCGTGGGCTGGTCGCCCTTGACACACAGCTCCCCAACCAGTCAAAGACGCGTCCGTCGTGACAGTCTCTCGGAAAGCATACATTCCCAGTCGAACTCCTGACAGGAGAAATTCGGTTGACATCCAAAATTTTAGCGACATCACACACCGCCGTGTCACCGAAATCGTGCGATGCGGGAGACAACGGGGTGAAATATTCCGCCTTTTTGTCCACCACTGAAAGGGGCGCATTTGAAGCAATCCCAGACGAATCACGGGGGATGCTGCTGCCATTAGACCCAAGAGCCTGAGGCACAATCTCACGGTCACCGTGCGACCCGCTTTGAAGTGCCGCACGCATGACGCAATCGACTGAGCGCGCGGGAGAGAAAGCTTCGCTGTCATCGCGCGAGAGTCCAGATCTATTCCCAGAAAAGTTATCCGTTGAGAGGGAGTTAAAACACTTTTCTTGAAATTTGTTCGTAAGCCCAGGCTGTTTAAATGATTCAGCACAGTCCGCGATTGCGCTAGCACCAGCCAATCGTCCAAATAATTCAACACACGAACGCCCTGGAGCCGCAACGGGGCCAGAGCTGCGTCCATGCATTTTGAGAAAGTACGGGGCGCTAAAGCCAAGCCAAAGGGAAGAACGCGGTACTGATACGCTTTGCCCTCTAAAGCGAATCTGAGGAACTTCCTGTGTCTCTTGACGATCTGAATATGGAAATACGCATCCTTCAGATCGATCGCAATAAACCAATCGTTTGGTCGGATCTGAGACAGAATAGATTTCACCGTCAACATCTTGAATTTGCTCGGTCTGAGTGCAAGATTCAGACGGCGTAAATCCAGAATGGGCCGTAATCCGCCGTCTTTTTTCGGTACCACGAAATAACGGCTGTAAAAACCTGTCTCCATCTGAGAGGGGTGTACTTCTTCTATAGCCCCTTTGCTCAGCAGAGCTGACATTTCCTGTCGCAGCACCGCCATTTCCGTAGACTTCACCGTAGTGGAAAGAATTCCGCGGAAAGGAGGCGGGCCTTTCCGAAACTGAATGGTGTATCCGTGACAAACCGTGCGTAACACCCATTGAGAAATGCCGGGCAAGCGTTCCCACGCGGCCCGAAACAATATTAGCGGTTTCAAAACTTCCGCTCCCTGCAACGCTGTCATACGCGTTAAAACGACCGGACACGAAAAACCTGTGGTGTTCGTGCACCGGGGAAGCGTATGCGCCAGAGTCGTTGCGTTCCGTTGAGTATAATCCTGAAACGTGTCCACGGCAGGAATTAGGCCAACAGATGGAACATCGGGCTCTGCCGCTAGCGAAAAAGCGGCGGCTGCGCGAGCCGTCATAAACGGGCCGTTTGTGTAGGGTCCTTGAGTCGTCCCTCGAACTCCGAAAGCAGGATTGCGCAGAGTGAGCGTCTGAGAGTGAGGGAGCGTCTGTCATTACAGCTCGATCTAATGTTGCTCGAGGCGCTGTTTGCGGCGAGACAATCAATGTTTGAGCATGGGGACTGCAATGAGAGTGTAGGATGCGCGAAAGCGGTCCGACAGCGCTCTCTAGCGGAGGGCACAGTCCCTGGCAAGCAGCAAAAAGATCAGAAGCTCCTATATCCGTTTCCCCGAGAACGAGAGGCTTTAGCCGTCGAGGTCAGGTTCAATCGTTTACGTTGACGCTGGTGCGCCGGAGGAAAAACCCTAGGGCCCCAATCCTTACGAGGAGGCGCCATAGGTGTGGGTTCCTCTCGAGAGGCTGCTCGCTGGCGGTGAGAGGAGGTTGAGCGAGAACGCGCGGGCGCTTGCCGGCGTTCAACCTCCCTGGGTCTGCGGGGAATCAGCTGGCGGAAAGCGGCTGATTGCTGTTTCGCTGCCCTGAACTTCTCCACTACTGACGTGACAGCCTCACCGAACAACCCATCCCTGGAGACAGGGGCATCCATAAGGAAAGATTTATCCTTCTCCTTAATATCGGTGAGATTAAGCCAGAGGTGGCGCTCAACCGAAATCAAACCGGCGATAGTACGGCCCACTGCACGAGCGGTATGTTTGGTAGCACGTAGCGCCAAATCCGTAGCTCTGCGAAGTTCTTTCACTGCCTCCGGTGTGATGCCCTCACCTTCATCCAATTCCTTCAATAACTCCGCTTGGTAGGCCTGAAGGACCGCCATAGAGTGGAGTGAAGCAGCCGCTTGACCAGCCGCCATGTAGGATTTACCCACCAAACTAAACGTGACTCGACACGCCTTCGAAGGAAGAAGGGGGCGAGACTTCCATGCCGCGGCCGAACTAGGCGCAAGTTGTTCGGCGAGAGTCTCTTCAACCGGGGGCATCATAGTGTAGCCATGGTTCGCCATATCAGAAACGGTGGCGAAATCCGCGGCCGCAGCATTAGTGATCCGCGCCGAAAACGCACCAGGACCTCGAAACCTCCTGGTGGAGGTCCGGGAAAAAAGGTAAAGGCCTCCGGGGCTGTGTAGGTGTCCGACTAGTTAGAAAACGGTCGTCCAGCTTAGAAGAAGGTTGGGCCTCGGCCTTGTCAACCTCCCAGTCTAGCCCCAATTTACCCACCGCACGAGAAACCACATCCAACAGCTCACTGTAGGAGGGGGAAACACGCCTCTCCTGTCCGCTAGGAGGAAGAGGGCTAGTGTCGGTCGCGAAGTCCTCAGACCCCGAGGCCGCGGTGGATAAAACATCGTCGTCATAGCGTCCACAACCGAAGGAGATGGCGGCGCATGCCTCCGGTGTGGGAAGTAAATCCTCATTAGAGAAGACGACAGGCTCAGTATAAGTTTTATTCTGCAGCAGGGTAGGGGAGAGCGAGCGATGTGGAGAATATTCCAGCGCTGCGCTGTCCACGAAGTCCATGTCGCACGTGTCACCCCAGGCCCTCGCCTCGTGCGGTGCCTCAGCAGTCGCAGAGGTGACCTGACGGGGGTTAGACTCGAGGGCGACATTAGAGAATACTTCCACCCTAGAGCGCAGTACTCTGAGCCGCAGGCCATCACAATGGGGACAGGAAGAAAGGCCGCTAAGCGCCGCCTGTGCGTGATGTAAACCAAGACATACTACGCACCTGTCATGAGTGTCCCCCGCCGTGATGTACCTGGTACATGGCTCCTTGCATTTGCGAAAACTCATCGCGTCCGCGAAGAGGAGTTAACACTGCTCGAAGAGATCGCTGGAGAACGCGAGATGATAGGGCACAGATGATTCGCTATTCCTGAAGGAATGAAATCTGAGCGAAATGGCGCTCTGCACCCAGGTATATCATGCGTGCGCATGCGTAGGGTGGTGCTATGCGCCATTTGGCCAATAGGATTGGCGGGATGGTATAGGGCTTCAGACATTCGTCACACCGGAGGTGTTCCCATACGTGGTGACGTCACCGCAGCATCGAAGTGACCTATGATAGGGAACCCAGATTTCTTGGTAAAAGGGTGCAGTGACTTTGGTTTTCAAAAAACTCAATGGACCAATACCAGCAGATGGCATTGCACCTCAAATTATCATAGACTGTGGAAACTTAACACTGGACTACAAGCAACTTGGGCTATGAGCTTCTCCACCCTTCCTCCAGACTTTGGACCTTAGTTTCCAAATTAAATATCTGCTATCATCTGAAAAAAAGACTTTAGACCAATGGCAACAGTCCATTTCTTCTTTTCCTTAGCCCAGGTAAGATGCCTCTGATGTTGTCTGTGGTACAGGAGTGGCTTAACAAGAGGGATATGACAATTGTAGCCTAATTCCTTGACACTTCTGTGTGTGGTGGCTCTTGATGCCTTGACCCCAGCCTAAGTGCATTCCTTGTGAAGTTCTCAAAATTCTTGAATCCAGTTTGCTTGACAATCCTCATAAGGCTGCGGTTCTCTTGGTTGGTTGTGCATCTTTTTCTTACACACTATTTCGTTCCACTCAACTTTCTATTAACATGCTTGGATACAGCACTCTGTGAACAGCCAGCTTATTGGCAATTTATTTTTGTGATTTACACTCCTTGTGAAGGATGTCAATGATTGTCAGAGACCATTTGGAAAGCTCAGGAAACATTTGCAGCTGTTTTGAGTTGATTAGGTGATTGGCATGTCATCAAATTATAATTTGTTGAGATCGTGAATTGGTGGGTTTTTGTTAAATGTGAGCCAAAATCATCACAACTAAAAGAACCAAATACTTAAGACTACTTCAGTCTGTTTTTTAATACATGAGTTTCACAATTGGAGTTGAATTACTGAAATAAATAAACTTTTCCTCGACATTCTAATTTATTGAGAAGCACCTATATATACTGTATATATATTTGTGGTGGGCATAGATTAATTTTTTTTTAATCAAGATTAATCTCACTGTGATTTTATAATTAATCTAGATTAATCTAGATTAAAATGGCTCATTTGAATTCTGCCAAAGGCATTCAGAATATGTGTGTTACCCAAATTAAACTGTCAAACAGTAAGTCTTTGAGAAGGGGGTTATCAAGCTAGGTGGTGCATTAGAAAAGAGGCTCATCTCCTGTTTCCAAAATGCAAGTGCTTGAAAAAGCTGTAAACTAATTCCACATTACACAAGGTGCAAACAACCTTACCCCTGTTTCACACATACACTTGTACCAGTGGGCCCTGTTTGAAATTGTTTCATTTTTATGTTTGTTTATTTTTATTTATTTGTGCTATTTACAAAATGTTTTTTTTTTTCAAGTTTGTAGGTGTCAAGGTACAGAAACCAAATAATTAAATGTAAAATAGCACTGGATAGTCTTCAATGTAAAAATGAAATATACAATCAAACCTACATTTATTCAGACACCTTCAACATTTCTCACATTATTACAGTTTTGCTATATATATCAAATATTCTGGTGTCTGAATAGTTTTTGGTTTGACTGTTAAAACTACAAAGTAGTCAAGAGCAGTGAGGGATTTTAATTTTAATTTTCTTGGATTAACATTACAGCAGTCAGTAGATAAATTTTGACATATTTTGTAAGTATTTGTCGGCACAAGAGCAAAAATAAGCAAATTCTATGTTCAAGTGTTGAGATGCCTTTCTCTGCGTGAGCCCTGAACACCCGAACACCCCGAGTACTGAATCGGGCTCTTTCACATCTTGTTGTTTGTTCAAACTGCGATTTATATTTATTCGTTCGGGTGCAGGAGGAACTTCGAGGAGAACTTCGCAGAAGAGAGCTCGGTTCAGTGTCGCTGTCCGTGATACGCGGCGCTCTCTCTCTCAGCACCGAACACAGCGCGCGAGTAACTAGCTACACTGTTCAGCTTTTCCCCGTCTTGTGTTTGGATGCTTTAATGTTTAAATCGACAAGCGGTAAGGCTTAAAAACATGTGAAAAAGATAAGTTTTCGTGACGATGCGCAGCAGTGGCCCGTCAACTGTCCTGAGCATCTTTTTAGGCTGGCCTCAGCCAGTCGGTTATATAAAATATCAAGGTGAAAGTCATCATAGCTTGCTTAGTATAGACCCAGCTCCCAACAAAACTTTGAGAATAGATTAACGGCGATATTTTTTTTATCGCCCGATAAGAGTCTCACGTTAACGCAGCATGTTAACGCCGATAACGGCCCACCACTAATATATATATATATATATATACACACACACACACACACACACACACACACACACACATCTATCTGCAGTCTTCCTGCCTTCTAATCACAGTACAGTACTGCCTGGTGTCACGAAAAAAAGATGGATTTGCAGCTCTGTGTCATCACAATATCATATGGTGCTCAACAACAGAAGGCCCTTCATCATATCAGAACAATTTTACAATGTGCTTTGTGTTTTTCCAGCTTTTCCTTGCACATATCCTAATTAATTTACATTTATGTGAAAAGGAGAACTCTTAATACATATTTATGTGCATTTCTATTAGATTACACATATGATACATGGTTAAGTAGGGGGAATTTATTACCATGTTTTCTTTTACCATACAGTGGATCACTCTGGTTTGTGAATGGAGCTACAGTGACTCCTACAGCCACAATTCAAAAACACAGCTTATAGGAAGATCAGTGGTTTACAGTTCCTACACTGATAACTAAGAGTAAACATTCATATTTAGACAGTTTATCATAAGGATAATTAGTGCTTACAGTTTGTTTTGGCCACATCACCATGCAGACTGCACACAGTCAAAGAGAACTAACAAAAGAACCTAAAATAGGCCTGAAGTTTAATAAAATGGCTGTTGATGGTTTCCTTCCTCACTTATCTGACAGCACATCCAGAAGCTTCTTGGAAATCTGATAGAAGCCTGGTCCATCTATCTATTCTGGAACATGCACAATGGCCATTACCTGTTTCTTTCGGTGCTCTGGGCTCTGTCCTTGTATTGTGACACACATTTTACTGTGTGAAAATGCGAAACTAGACCACTCAACTTCCAGTTTGGATGTAGCACATCATATGTGTCAATCCCTTCAAGGCTGAACAAGTAATTCTCAAACCGAGCTTCTAAATTAATACCTAGAAAGCAATACAGTGCATTTTCACATGGGCGCGAGTGATTAGATGTGCCAGCTCTTAGCCTCATTCTTTCAGTCAATAAACAAACAAAAAGGCAGCTCATCAGGCGAAGCATTGCCCTGTCTCACCCTCCAAAGTCCAGGTCAAATAAACTATGTGCTTCCCAGGTCTCTAAAAATAGAGCAAGCAGGCTCCTTGAGTCCAGAGGTTATACAGGAACCGTGCTGACAGACCTGTGCTGATGGGACTGTCCTGGTCAGCCGCCAAATCTAAACTGCATTAAGAGCTAGTCTGACGGGGCAGGACTTAAACACTAATAAAGAAGTGGAGCCTATGAACAACAGATAAAGCTGCTGTAAGAAAATACAAATTAGCCACTCTAAGTACAAAACTGGAGGTTTTGCGCGGCTACTGTGCAGTTTTCATTTGTCTTTTCAAAAAACGTCAAGTGTCACCTCTGTGTTTTAGAGCAAACACATAACATTAAGGTCAAATATATGTGTAAACATGGACAAAGCTGAGCTACAGTCGTATAAACTAAGGTCTGTTAGTCTGATTTTGACAGGAACATTTCCAGACCGACTAAAGCATTAACATGCTTTTTTAAAAGACATATTATGAGTGGGTGAATTAGTGAGTGATGATTGCTTTTGTTTAACTGGTATCAAACTTTTAAATCGTATTTAAATAAATAAAAAGTGGTATGCAAAAAGTGGTATGCAGCCACAATGATAATGAACAGTTTTTTTTCTGCTCACATATAAGCGTGACACTTTTAAGGTCTTGCAATGATGCTGATTTATGTAAGAGTGTCTTTAAAAACAAACCAAGTAAAATAGGAGTACCACAGGACATTAATAGTATCAGACTACAACACGGAATAACATGGCTCTTCGATATAACATGTTAATAAATGACTGATGTGTAACTTTTTTTTTTTGATAATATAATTTGTTATATGTGGGCTGAAAAGGCTACATTAGTGTGCTGTCTATGCTGTTGAGAACTGTGCTAAAGGTCAGTTCAACTCTCTGCATCTGTTTACAGTGCTTTTTTTGGAAGGGAACAAGTCTTCAAGGTCTGCTGTGGGTCATTTGGGGTCATCACTGGGTAGCTAAACACAGTGCTAGGAAAAAGAAAAGAGCCATTGGCCGAAGTGTCCAGGAGGACATAGTCTAAGCACACACACTAATCGAACTATACACACCAGATGATGACATCTCAAAGCATGCAGTATTTGCTCTCAAACAAATGCTCTCAAGTAAAAACAATATGGAAAGCAGACACAAGCGCATAAACTACAAGAATAAAACTGTGTTCGTGCTAAGATCACCATTAAAACCAAATTACAGCTCACACAGGCACGATCAATAGTCGGAAATAACTAGGTTTGCAGGTCCTGAAGGAAACAACAGTGCTGGCAAGGCAAGAAAATAATGGTATTAAAGTTTTAGCTAAAATTAGTGTTTAGATGCATAAATACAATACCAATGAAATGAAAAGAAAATATTAACAGAGTCTACACAGCAGTGGTTTGCACTGAATTAACTGTAGAGGTCTGTGGAGAAGAAGCTGAAAAAGGAAAAAGAGGAATATCAATACAGTGCTTGTCGTGCATGTACTCTGAAATGGTATAACAGAATGAAGAATAAATAGTTTTTTTTACCCAAAGTTTCTTTAGAGTACACTCATTAAAAGAACAGTTTCAAATGTAGAAACCTTAAATGTGCATTTCAGAAAGACACACTATTAACAGTTAAAGGGTCATGTTGTGTCCTTTTATGTACCAGCCCCTTTTATGCACTCTACCTTTCAAATGTTTGGGATTTGTAATGTGTGTGTGTGTGTGTGTTGTTGTTTTTTTTTTTTTTGTTGTTGTTTTTTTTTTATGTATATAAATGTATTTGTTTAATCACAAACACGGTAAAACAGTAATACTGTAAAATATTGCTACAATTTGAAACAATTTAATTATCATTTAAAATGTCATTTATTCTTGTGATGGGGAAGCTGAATTTACTTCTGAATTGTCAGTAGCCATTACCCCATTTTTCAGTGTCACGTGATCCTTCAGAAATCATTCAAATACGACGATCTGGTTCTCAAGAAACTTGATGTCAGCTTTGAAAACAATTTTGCTGATATTTTGATGGAAACCATGATTAATTTTCCCCCAAAAAATGATTTTATGAATAGAAAGTTCAAAAGAACAGCATTCATTTGAAATTTTTTTGTAACGTTATAAATGTGACCCCAAACTTTTGAATGATAGAGTAGGTTATTTTTACTACGCCTAGATAAGTATAGATCAGTACGATTGCTATAATGATTTTATATAAAATAATGATTTTATAAAACAGTCTAATAAACAATAAGCTTATACTGACTTAATTGATCAATTGATTATACTCACAAGTGGCTGTTTTTGATGTATTTCATCAACAAAAATAGTAGGGCTGCCCCTTAATAGCCGATTGTTAATTGACGAGAAGAGGCTTGGTCAATCGACATTTTAATAGTTGCAAGGAAACAAATCCGCAGAAAGTGGCGAAGTCATGTTACTGTTACGGACAGATTATTAACAGCTGCTCTGTGTGGTAATTACTGTAGGACATGCAAACATTCGTTCCATTCATTGACCTGAAATGTGGCTTATCATCTGAAACATGTAAGAAGTCCGCTAGTCGCTTCATTACATTAACCTAGGAAAAATGTGAGCTATTTAAGTGTTTGTGCGGAGTGTGGAAGCTGAACAGTAGCGAGTTCACTGTATGACACCTGGTGCGATCTGCATTTAACTTAAAATACTCTGTCATTTTTGGTCATACAGATATGAGTAATAATCATGTCCTTCCTTGTCCTTCAAATAAACACACATGGGTACAATAGGAGACTCTAGCCTCTTGAACACCTCCTTTTGCCTTCTTTTGTAATCTGTTTGCACCGTGGGAGCATCAAACTGTTTAGATTCACTAAACAGTACAAGTTTGTATGTGTGTATTTATAATTATGTGTGTATTTCAGTGTTTGTAAGTAGTAGCGAACACACACACACCTTAAACACTACAGGAAGAGGGCAGAGGGGAGTTTTAAGAGGTTCAGACATTTGCTTCCTTTAGCTGGACTTTCTCACAGGCATTGTTGTGCTCTCCCAGACTTCTTGACGTCAGTCAGACCATGAGCATCACTTTCCTGCTTATTGATTCACACTGAATGAACATTCCCTGTCTCAAATGCAGCTCCCACGACCAGCTAAGAGTAAACACTTGAGGACTTAAAACATTAGCAAAATTCACTGTATTCATTAAGAGGCTTATTATTATTATTATTTACACCCAGTCTAACTAGGGTTGGGAATCAGAAATTTTTTCTGATTCCAGAATTGGATGGTTAAGGTCAGGAATCGGATACTTATTGTCAAATAAAAATTTTGATTCCTCCTATAGATTCCTATGGCTTTTTTTTCTTCATCTGTGAGGATCAGACCTAGCGATCTGCCAGGAATGTGCTCACTAATCGACATGCTGCAAAGTTTGGCTACATTTGCAATCAGAAGCCAAAAAAAAGCGTCACCACCAACATGACAAAGCAATTTAATTTAATAGAGCGTTAAAGATCGCAAACACGATTCAAACGCCAACGTGATTCTATACCTAAACTACAATGATTCATCTCTTTCTCTTCCATCTCAACCTTTGACGTGTGCGATCAATGTCGTGATCACTTGGTTCATCCGTGCAGTGTACAATCACACCAGCGTGATTTGAACATTTAAATCTGTCTTCACGCTGTTATTGACCTAAAGAGAGCAGCTGTCATGAATGAAACAGCTTCACAGTCTTTTCAGCCACACAGTGTCATTATTTCTGTTTCAAACATTCAAATCAAAGACGTACTTGGATAAAAGTTTATAATTCAGATATAAAGTGTGTGTAAAATGTGTATGGTAGTGATTAAAATAGAGTTAATCACCTTTTGACAGTAATTTGACACCTCAGATGAAGATTTATTGATAACATTGTTACTCCAGTAGGTGGCGAAAAGGGGCTGTTAAAAATGTATTTGATTTTGAATCATACAAGAGATTCATTCAAGAATGCTGATTCATCCAGTAATGAAACAAGTACATAGTGAGTCATTTAATCATTAATTCATAAATTACAAATGATTTTGTTTAGTTGTCTAGTTATCACGAGAGAACCACAACTTCCATTGATAAAAAATAAATAAATAATAATAATAATTCAGATTAATGTAGTTCTATTTTGCACACAAACAGTTCTTAAAGAGTTCAGTTTTTATGTAGCCTGTCGATTTTTGTTCATGGTATACGGCTCTAATAAATGGTTCGCAAAAAAGAGACACAGGATAAATGTTTGATATTATTTAATCACATTGGTATCGAAACTTGTAATCGAAAAAAATCAGAATCGATAAGCAGAATCGGAATTGGATATTCGGAATTGATAAAAATCATACGATACCTAACCCTACGTCTAACGCAGATGGAATTGACAATAAAAGCTTTCATCTCATACACTACCATTCAAAAGTTTGGGGTCAGTAAGATATTTATTTTGACAAAAGAAAAGTATGCAATAATCCAATTTAAAAAAATGACAGTAAAGTTGTTTCTAAAGTTACAATACATGTCTGTTTCAAATAAATATTCAGCAAATAATCTGAACTGGTTTTCAACATTGAATATATACTTCTTGAGAATCAGATTATCATATCTGAAGGACTTTTTGAAGTATTGTGTATTACTGAAGACTGAAACTTTTGAATGTTAGTGTATATGATATGCATTTGAACATTTCCTGAAGTCCCATGTTTTAAACCTAACCTTAAATGAAATCCTACAGAAATGCAGCAAATATACTGTAACATGTCGAGGTTCTTATAACACAACAACAGGACACACAAAATATTTTCCCCATTTCTTAATTTTCAGTTGAGAAGGTGGATGCTGTGGATAAAACTATATGTCAGCCAATAAATCAACAAAACATTACGTCATCAGTCAAAGAAATAGTACGACCCAAGAACAAAATGTCATGAGTCATAATCATTTTGTCCACCAAATCAAATTGCTCTGAAAAGACTTCCCAGGAATTTTAGGCTGCTATCATGCAGACATGAATGCATCTCCAACAATTATCTATAGTGCTGCCTCATCACATGTAACTCGGGACACACTCAACTTTTTCCATCTCCATCACCAAACAAATGTGATCACAACAGATGTCAAAAGGAAAAATGTATGTTCCTTTTATGGAAATAAACCTCCAGAATATCACAGTAACAATTTATTTTGAGCTCTGATGTATCATTGTGTGCGTACAACCAGAAATGTTTTTATTGTACTAGCAAAGAAGGCCTTTACATGGAAGTCTGCAGCTTGTTTATTCAGACAGAGAGTCAGAGAGAAGGTGGAAAAATATAAAATACAAATTTAGACTGGTTATATATTTGAGACTTAAAGGGTTAGTTCAACCCAACATGAAAATTATGTCATTAATCACTCACCTTCATGTCGTTCCAAACCCGTACCCAAGAACATATTGGACATAATCAGTGTTGTTTACGTTCGGGGGGAAAGCACATGCATGAAAATAATTTGCGTAATCAGTGTTGTTTACACTTATGGGAAAGCGTCCGTATGCATTGTAATACTGTCTAAAATGGCCAAAGATGTAACTCGAGGGAGGAAAATGTTTGAGTAAATTATGCTATTTTTGTTTTCTTATCGCACAAAAAACAAACATTCTCGTAGCATCGCAAAACTGAAGTTGAGCCACTGAGGTCACATGGACTGTTTTATTGATTTACTACGTTTCTGGACCTGGGAACATTTCAGTTGAGTTGCTGTCTATGGAGGGTCAGATAGCTCTCCAATTTCATCAAAAATATTTTAATTTGTGTTCCAAAGATGAACGAAGGCCTTACGGGTTTAGAACGACATGAGGGTGAGTAATTAATTACATAATTTTCATTTTGGGGTGAACTAACCCTTTAATTGCATCACTCAGTACTGCAAACTAGAAACTAGAACAATCCCAGTCAAATCCCAGTGAGATACAAATGACACACAGAGTTGACAAGAAAGACATTTAGAAAGAGACTGTATGCTGCACATGATGCCGGGTACGTTAAGAGAACATAAAATTCTAAGCTTCAGATAAATAAGATACTGCTGGGTCTAAGTTCTCAAAGCTGAGCTGAAATTAGCATAACTGATTTTGGGATTAAAAAAAAAAAACATCAGTTTATTCTGGGACATTCAGTTCAGCAAAGAATTAAGGGGATGGGTATTTAATTTCATATGGAAAACTACATTTGTTATATCTTCTATGTCGCCTTTGTGTGCTTCCATTGTATGGGTGGCCATGTGTGTTAGCATCTCCATATGTGTTTGTGTACATCTCACACATGAGCTGCATGCATATGAATCTAAAGGCCACATTCCCGAAAAGCTTTTTATTGCCGCGGCTCGCTGTCTGATTACCCTCGCTAAATGTGTGTTACTGCTGCTCATAAGAACTGCACTGACATTTTGGGCCAGGTGAGCTAGTCTGGGTAAATTTCCACTAACTACAGTCTTGAGTTGTCGACCTGTCTCACCTACATAGTGTCACGCAGGTAGATAAGAAGAGAGAGGCTACTGAAGAGAAAAACTAAATATCTGAATGTATTAAATGGTTCAAGAGTGGATAACAATACATTTTCTTCTTCTGTATTCTTTGCATCGTAGATCAAAATGTCAAATGTCAATCTGATTATAAACACTATAGAAAGAGTATAGACTGAAATGTCTAAGAAATACAGCAACAATATGCCTTTGGTACAATAATTTCACATTTCCGAAAATAAATTCAATTTGGAAATGACATTAAATCATTATAATCTTCTTACTCAAATTGTTATGGCTACGATATAATTTACAATGAATCTCTGAATCCGCTAGCAAAAATGCTTCTTTAAAAAAAAAAAAAAAAAATTAATATTTCTTTTATTTATAGCAAATTATATTGTCATCATGACAATCATCTATCCGGTACTTAAATTGTTATGGTGATGATATAAATTGCAAATTTGAAAAACAGAAGCATTTTTACTAGTGGATTCAGAGGTTTGTTCCAAAACTGTATTAAACATAAAAGATATTTTGAAGAACAGAAAGTGGGAGCCAAACAACACTGGAGCCACAGACTTCCAGTATAGAGAATAGAATAGAACAGAATAGAAATATTGTTTTATGTCCACAGAAGACAGAAAGTTAGTGACAGACTTTTCTTTCTGTGTGAGGTCCTCCAGTTTTCATCTAGAAGATGTATTTTTAAAGTGTTTGTTTCAAGTATTTCCAACATGCTGCAAAACCCTGTCAGATGTTAGACTGACACATTGAAGATGTTTTTGTTGCATTTCAAAATACTCTTTTAAAGCTGTTTATCAGATGTCCGTATATAAATAATGCCTTAAATAGCACACATTAATGTCCAAATGATGCACTCTTTCACGGAGATCTTAGTGATGCTCATGTGCTTACTGGGAAGTCCGGAATCGCCTTTTCCCAGTCTAGAGGATATTTATTTTATAACCATTCAACATCCTTGGACAAAACACGAGCCCAGCTGTTGTTGGTACCGAACCTGTATGACGCATAACTTCTTGGGATGGCCAGACTGGAATTTTCCATTCAGCACCATCGAGGTAAAGAACAGCACAACAATTAGCGGATGACAGAATGCGACCGGGTTTTTCTGAGCCCTGTTAAATAGAGCCATGTTTGTTTTTTTCTTTTTCTATAAGTGAGCCGGACCAGTGGAAAATTCCCACTCCGGTCCACAGGTATCAGACCACTGACTGAATGACCCCCCGTTCTTTGTAGAGGGATGGGTGCACAGGGATAATTCGGTTGTCAGGGTTTAACACACCAGCCCATTTGAATGCGTTCGCCCAAGCTGCAATTACACATTTCTTAGAAAATGTTATCTGCCCGCTCCCCCAACTGAATCTGACTGGGTACACCCATGTGCATTTGAAATGACAGGCTTGCTGAAGTTCTTGGGTTTCCCAATATGCTTGGTCTGAAAAAGATACGTGCAAAAAGACAACTCCGACACCTGTCCATTCACCCAAAACTAAACTGAACCTGAGTTATCTACTTTAAATCACTGTTTTCAACAGATTTGACTCTTGCAGTAGTTCCTGATACCGTCTTTGTGTATTCAGGTTACAGTACAATGTCATTGACGCATAGGCAGAAGAAAGCACTGTAATGCATAATACATTTCACGACCGCCTCGACGGTCATTCAAAGTACGCACAAAACATTTACTTCCAGCTTTTACTAAATTTAACACAACTCCTGGGACTCAGCTACATTACAGTGTACCTTTACTCTGCTCACCGGCAAACCAAACATCCTCTGGGTAAACTAGGCCACATTACGCAGCAAAAAGCGTCATGTTGATGTCATAGCTGTATCACGTTTCTTTGGAGCAGCGTCCTAGATCCTGATACTGATTCCCAAGCACAGACTGCAAGTGGATTTCAGCCTCACTATCACATTGTCAGTTACTGGACGATACTGACGTAACACTAGGGTTGGGTACCGAAACCTGGGACCGGTACCTATGGAACTGGAATGAACAGAACCGAATCAGAACGCAGATTTCGGTGCCTCTTAAAGGTTTTCGGTCCTGATTCTCCAAAATGTATGCAAGAAGCATGGGTGTCGCTTGGCTTTTTTTAGCGGAGCTATAGCATTTAGCTCCATAAACTGTACACACGATCGCCTCATTGTCAGTCCTCTTAAATTTCATATGAAAACGGCGACAGACCTGTCTCCTCCCGGTCTTTCAGTGCGCTCTTCAATCTGCAGACAGCAGCGGAGCATGAGCAGACTCAAACAGAAACAGAGAACCCAAGGTGTTTGTTTATCAACAGATTTGTAGACTTTCTGTATTTGTGCAGTTCTTTGTCATAAATACAGTTTACAAAAGGTCACGAGTGAGCAATTGGTTTCCTATCTAGTGTAAAGTTTACGCTCCGTTCACCGCTCAACACATCAAATCGAGTTTCCCATCTACTCTAAAGTTTTAGCTACGTTCACAGCTCAATGATTGACAGACAGATTCAATGATTGTGAGATCAGATCTCCATGTGGAGAACTGGCTGTTGTCAGACTGCTTGTGCATTCAAAAAATCTCGCTAGATTATTATTAAAATGAATGGCAAAATGTAAACTGATATTTCCTACTGACAAACTACAGCAAAAGATAGAAATTAGAATTAATGTTCTTTAATGTTATCCAATGTTATCCAAGTATCGGTTCAGGCACCGGTACCATTTTAAAAGTATCGAAATGGCACCGGTATCGATAAAAACCAAATCGATACCCAACCCTACGTAACACACACTGGACAAGTTTATTTATAGATTACATAAACAATGGGAGTACTGGTAAAAAATAAGACCACCTTAAACCAGCATGAATTTACATACAGGTTCAGTGTTGCTGTAGCTGATAAATTAGAATATGCATGCTGTTTGCCTTCGAAATTTAACTGGCTGACCACATTACTAGTTACGTTAGGTCTTACCTGAGTCCCTAAGCAGGCCACCATCATGTGTGTGAGGAGTTTGGCAGCGAACATTAGGAATCTAGAGCACAGCACATGAGTCACAACGGCCAAGGCAAACCCTGCGGGTGAGAGACAGAAGCATGAGCGATGCATGATTTCTCGGTGGCATTTGTACCCTCACAATCATGTAGACTGTAATGAATTACCTGAGATACAAATGAAGCCAGCAGCATAGAAGGCCTCATTGAATGAAGCCAAACTTGTGGTCTCTGCATATGCGGTGTAGACGGACAGATGGGTACAGGCGCACTCCACGAAATTCTGACTGTCGTCCACCACACGACAGAACTGACCATCAGATAGCCAGCTGGACAGGAGAAATCATATCAGGGTGATCATGACATGCCACGGATAATGTCAAATAAATAAAATAAAAGCAGTTACCCTCGACCACAAAACCAGTCATTGGTTGCATGGGTTATATATGTAGCAAGAGCCAACAATACGTTGTATGGGTAAAAATTATACATTTTTCTTTTATGGCAAAAAACATAAGGATATCAAGTGAAGATCATTTTCCATGGAGATATTTTGCGAATTTCCTACTGTAAATATATAAAAACATAATTTTTGTTTTTCTTTTGAACCCTCAGATTTTAGATTTTCAAATAGCTGTATCTCAGCCAAATATTGTCCTACCAAAAACAAACCATACATCACTGGAAAGTTTTGATTCATTTAGCTTTCAGATGATGTTTAAATCTCATTTTATTTCAAATTGACACTTATGACTGGTTTTGTGGTCCAGGGACACAAATATGTAAAACAAAGAACAAAATGAAACTTAATAATAATTTGTCATTATTGTGTGCCGTTGTTGGACAGATGCATTGTGCATCTCTAATTCATAATTATTCCTAGTACTTTGGGAAATAATGTTACTGAATATGAAGGCTCAGTGTGCCGTTGGTCCAGGTTGCAACATGAGAATTTGGTTCGTAGAATTATTCAGGATATTTTAAGTTAAGTTCGGTGCAACAAATTTCACTCAATGGAGAAACACAGAAAATTGTAAAATTGGACTTGACTATCTGTTTGTCTAAATTAAACTTATGCAACACACCAATTTATCATTCCAAATGATCTCTCATTACTCTGAATTCCAGCTATTAAGCTGCCACTGAGATAAGTCTGCTGAAGAAATCATTTAGTCATTCTAGGATGTCATTTACATTACAAGAAATCACAGCTGCATAATAAATGCCTATGAATTTGAGAAAAAAATGTCCAAACATTAAGAGAGAGAGAGAGAGAGAGGGAGAGAGAGAGAGAGAGAGAGAGAGAGAGAGGGAGAAATCTCTTATCTAAAGCATAATTCTGAAAGGGATCTGTTCTACATCAACTCCAACCTGGAGAGAATTCAGGGACAAACTGTATGGCTAATATTCTAGGCTAAAAGTTCTGAAATGTCCTCTAGAAAGGCTTCCTGGCCAAGAACACACCCTGCAGAACGTACTGAACTTTCTTGGTCAAATACACACAAACACATGTGCGTCCTACAGAGTGTGTGAGAAAGGCCTTAAACGACTTCGTCATGGCAGGTCCCTTAAACTCTCACCAATGAGTGTGAAATACATGGACAAGGCAAGCTTTACCACCAGATGGCCGGTCAAGTTCATTTGGATCAGTAATTTTTTTTTGTAAACAGGCATGTACACACAAATGTGTTTTCAAGTATGAATGAAGAGTATTAGAATGTGATATGTATAATAAGTTTCTAAATACTAAAGGAGCTCCTATCCTTGTACACATAAAATGTTTTGCCATGCAGCTATATGCATGTGTTTTGTGATTACCTCTCGGCAGCCTGATTCCACAGGAGGCAGAGAGATTGGAGAGGTTTTCCACGTCGGTCAGGAGTGTGTATGCGGTAAACAACCTCTTGACTGTCAACAAGAGGCTTAGAGCCTTTGCCCTGAAGACTGACTGAGAAAACCTGCACAAACACACACAGATTATTCAGAATGGATTCAACAATTAAAAAACACTGAGAGTTGTAGTCAGTCAAGTGCAAATAAAATAATTATTTTAATAAGTACACATACATGATTTGTGAAGCCACTACATACATCACATACGTCACAATTAAACTGAGAAAGAAAGAGAGACAACTTAAAATTTCCAACTCAACAGTGTCATCTGCTGGACACATGGGGAACAAACGCTAGATTCACTTTGTGAAACTGTCTACAACAAACACAACAATACAGTGTTCAGCACTGAGGGATACTGAGAAACACTCTTTCACCTTATTGTTTAATGCACTGGGTTTTGTGTTGGTGAGGAACCAGTGCTCAGTACTGTACTCAGTGAAGTGCACTTTTTGGCAAGCAGACGGGGCCATGCTGCCTCCTGGAAGGGCTGGTACCTCCAGCAGGTTCACAGGCAGGGTGAATGTGTCTGAGTTTGTCCCTGTAAATGTGTGGCCGTTGATCTGAGTGGGGTACCAGTGGTGGGCAGCTATGGTGAAATACGGGCAGGTGTCCAGTATGGTTGTGCCTCTGAAGAATAAACAAAATCAGTGAATATAAGAATGAGCTCAGGTAAAAACAAAACAGAATAAAAACATGAAATAAAGACAATAAATAGATTTTCTTACCTCTTTCCTTCCGCCCCACACTCGACGTCTGTGAGCAGGCTGAAGGCAAAACGTTCTGCCACCTCCGCCAGCTGGCTCAGGCCTCGAGTGTCCACTCTGCTGGGGTTCGCCATGGCACACAAGAGGTCATAGGTCAGGCCACGGCTGCTGTCTTTAAGTGGAGTCTGCTCGCCGTCTTTCAGAATCTGTGAAGTGAGGGTCATTTTGAAAAGTCTGGAAACTCCATTACAGTTACATCAATTATAAAATCACATTTAGAAAATGTGTGTGGTGCTGCATTAACACAAAATTTGCAAGTATTAGCAGCAGTAGTAGTCATGTAGGCCTTAACAAGAACTACTACTAAGCAACACTGTAACATTTTACTTTTAGTTATTTACCAAAAAAGGGAACATAAAGCAAACCCATGTTTAAATCACAGAAACCCTGATTTGCTTATATTGTAGTACTTAATAGTGTGAAGTTGTCTGGGTGTTACTCTGCTACCAGCAATGAAGCGGAACAAAATTAACTGAAAAGACAAAGCATTGCTGCAACGACTAGAGTTTTTTTTTTTTATTTTTTTTACACAGTGGAGACTTGTGGCTGAACGTACAAGCAATGTACTCCCAAGATAAAAGATTTCAATGAACTTAAGGAACAAAAAAGCATTGTAAGGAAAGCTGCGTTAATTGATCTCTGGGGGCCAATATGTGGCCCCTCATTGTTTTCAAAAATTGCTCAATGCACAATTGCTCATTGTGGCCCCTCACTGTACTCAAAAATTGCTCAAGATCCGGCTAACTTTAAATAAAATCTCGGCTATCTAAAACCAAACAAACATGTTTACCATTCACTTAATAAATATACACTAATGATCAAAACTTTGGGTCTATTTTTAATTTTTTTTATTTTTTTTATTTTTTTTTTTAGAAAGAATTCTCTTATGTTAACAAAGCTGCATTTATTTGATCAAAAATCTATGTAAAATCTAAAATGTGTTTTTATTTATTTTAATATTTTTAAATGTCATTTATTCCTGTGATGGCTGTATTTTCTCTATCTTTGTCTTACTCCTCAACATTTCTCCAGTCTTCAGTGTAACGTGATTCTTCAGAAATAATTGTTGTATGCTGATTTTCACCTCGAGAAACATTTCACATTATTAGCAAAGCTACCGCTACTTTTTCCAGTATTCTTTGATGAATGGAAAGTTTAAAAGGACAGCATTTTTGTAAAAAAAAAATATATATATATATATATTATAAATGTTTAACACATTATAAATGTTTTTACTGTCACTTTAATCAACTTAATGTACCCCAGTGGAATAAAAGTATCACTTTTCTATATGTGTGTATGTATATATATATATATATATATATATATATATATATATATATATATATATATATATGCTATCTATATATTGCTATCTAAAAAGGCATTACTTATTTACTTATATTTTTATTTTATTGTATGGCTTTAATGATTTTTATTAGCTCAAAGTACTTACTCCTAAAATGGAATGAAGACATTATTTTGTCAACTCTCAATCTGAGATCATCCTCAAAAGGATTTTCTTCAGACTGAGCAAACTTTAGGAGACTTAAAAACAAATGTTGACACTTAAGGTTTATGTCAAACACTTTCCACATTTGCTTACCTTGCTTAGTGCATCTAACACTGCAGTTAGCTGCTCTGGAGTGATCTCCTTACTGACTTTATTGATAAGCCCTTGAAGGACCCGATTGATGATGGTCTCATCCAGAGGCTGATGTAACTGGTCCAGCAGGGCCCATATTGCCTGAGCCTCCGAGTCTGAAACCAGAGTGATGTTAGCGAGCCCGAATTCTGGGTGAACCCGTGCACCACCAGTGGCATCAGAGAGAGCCACACGGAAACGTTTGGGTGTTGGGTTCGAAGAACCAATGTTGGGCGTGAGAGCCACGTCCAGCCCGGCACTTCTCTGTCCAATATCAAAAGTCAGGGTGCCCTCTGCCAGGAAAAAGTCCTGCCCTGCAACAGCAGGCCAGATCAGAGTGGGTCCAATAGACTCAGCTTTCTGAAGCTCCTGTGAAAGCAGATAACACAGTTAATAATCAGATATTTACACCAAAAAATCCATTTCTGACAACCTTTACAGTAACTGTACACACAGAAAGAGGTTGATGGAGGTGGACAGTTAAAACTTTCAAATTCAGATATTATAAACATGCAGATAGATGATACAGGTTCTGTTTTTTTCCTTTGAAGTATATGCAACATACCAGAAATAAAAAGTATTTCCTTATGTCTAAAAGTAAAACAGTAGGCAAGGAAAACTGAAAAAATTAAAGAGGTCATATGATGCGATTTCAAGTTTAATTTTCTCTTTGGATTGTTACAAGCTCTTTGCGCATAAAGAAGATCTGTAAAGTTGCAAAGACTAAAGTCACAAATCCAAAGAGATATTCCTTATCAAAGTTAAGACTTGCCCATGCCCTCCTGAAATGCCTCGTTTAAACACACACCCACATGTCTACGTCACTGTGTGGGCAATGCATAAGAACACAGTATAAGTCATTATAATCAGTAACTATGTCCCCACTGGATGCAACAAATGCCTCGTTTGTAACAGGTTTTATTGGTTTTGTCTGGTTGTGCTGGGAGACAGATTCCAAATTAGGCTTTTTCAAAACAGGCTGCACTATAGCATGTTTAAAAGAAGATGGTACATAGCCCGAAGACAGGGAATTGTTATCAAAAAATTGCCTATGTACCATCTTCTTTTAAACATGCTATAGTGCAGCCTGTTTTGATTATTATAGCCAAAATTATTATTATAGCCAAAATCCTTGGGCCAATAACATTAAAAACCTGTTTAAAAATGCGTATAGGAATAATGTCTTGGGGACTGTTAGTAGACTTCAATTTTTTTACAATCTCAGCTAAAATTGTGAGAGAAACAGGTTCAAACTGATAAAAAAGAGCAGAGCATGGAACAGTTGAGACTGATGGATCATAAACAGGTCACTGAATGGAAGATCTAGTATTGGCGATCTTCTCAATAAAGTGATTACAAAAGTTTTCACATGTTTGCAGAGAGGCATCGATACAGATTCAGGAGGATTAATGGCAGAGTTCAAGGTACTAAATAAAACTCTGGGGCTGCAACAATTTTTTTCAATAATATCAGAAAAATTAGTTGGCCCTTGCTCTTTTGACCATTATCTGATATTTTGACAGGGAAGCCCTAAAAATGTCATAAGCAACTTGAAGCCTGTCCTTCTTCCATTTGCGCTCTGCGCGCCTACAGACCTGTCAGAGAGCACGAGTAGAATAATTTAACCATGGTTCTGATTTACATTTAACACACCTAACCTTTAGTGGTGCAATAGAGTCAAGAATACCAGTACATGCAGAGTTAAAAGAAGAAAGTAACTCTTCAACACTTAAGTGAGAAGGAGAGCTTACATGATTCACATTAAAAAAAGAACCATTACTGTAAAAATTACAAAAATCAAGAACAGTCACAGAATTCACTGTACGCAGCCGGCATTCAGGTATACATGGTTTATCAGCAGGTCTTGGAAAGGAAACACCAAAAACCACAGACTTGTGATCGGAGAAGCCATTATCAATAATTTCAACCTCACATACAGATAAACCATAAGATATAAGGCCACAACCATAAGGCCATGTTCATGTGTTGGACCTGTCACAGATTGAAAAAGATTAAATGAATCTATAAGATTTAAAAAGTCTTTGGCCAGTGCGTTCGAAGGACAGCAAACATGTATGTTAAAATCTCCTAGAATGAGGATTCTGTCATAAATAGTTATAATTCCACCTAAAAATTTGGTAAACTCAGCAACTCCTTGTTCAATTAGGGTGGTCTGTAAACCAACGCACATAGCACACGGTTTGTTGAGTCAACATGCATCAATTGTGATTCAAAACTAGAATAGACATCAGGCTGAAAGCGCAGGCCACCTAATAAAAAAAAAAAAAAAAAACTGATGCACGTCCATCACCACGACCAGTAGTGCGGGGGGAATTAAAAAAAGGTACAGTCCGCTGATACAAGCTTAGTAAAAGAGCTAAATTCTCCAACATTAAGCCAAGTCTCGGTCACAAATAAAAAATCCAGATTTCGTGAAGTGAAAAAGTCATTCAATATGAATGTCTTATTATTAAACGATCTTGAATTAACCAGAGCCATTCTGACCAAGACCGAATCATGAGCCGCCTGTGATGCATAACACAGTGGGTGAAGGTTCATTAAATCCACTCCACCTCTGCAGAGACGAGGCAAACATACCTGAGGGAGAACCGTGTCAAGTGCAGGTAAAACGGGCCAGATCCAGTGATACAGCGACTCCACACAGCGCCCAGAGCAAACGTGATCCGAAATCGGCCAACATAAGTATATGAATGTGGTACTACAGAGGACCCCAGGTACAATTTCCATCAGGTGGAAACGCCGCCATGCTTCCCACGTCTACGTCTACGGCGACGTCTTCTTCTGGAAATGGCATCGGGCAGTCGGCGCAAACTTTCCAGTATAGAAGACGCAACCGTCTTACTCAGATCCTGCTTAATCAACTCCTCAACCGAAATTGGAATGTCAAAGAGTGTTTTGTCTATCGTAGATAAGTGCTGTAGAAGCATGTTGAATAATTATACATAAAAACAGTACAATAACAAACAGCCAGGTAGGTCGCAGAAGGCTAGCCACACACACCGGCGCCATCTTTTGATGTCATATGTATCATATGTTATGTGGAAAATAATGTGTTATTTTAATCTTAAACCGCATAAACACATTCATCACATTACCCCAAAATAGACAAGATAATGTTCTTTTTAGCAACGTCATATGATCCCTTAAAGGAAAGGAGTGCCAGAGGAAAAAAAATTCCAAGAGAAACCATTCCCACAGACTGATGTATTTTGGGCATTAAACCACATTCGACATGTCGAATCCTACTTTTCCAGTTCCACTATGCAACCATATATATATTGCCTTTGGTGTATCTGCTGGGAACTCAGTGGCCTAATTGCTCATTGCTCTTATCTTCTCTACATTCATCATCTTAGCTCATGAATTTGACATCATCTCAGTCCTCTAATCACTAATGAGGTCACATTATGTAAAGAGGTCAGAGAGGGGTGTAGGCTGGGTACTGGTAGATAGACATGCACTTGCTCTTTGATTACAGCCAATGAGCAATTCATAAGAATAACTGAATTTTCCGCAATAAACTAAGCAAAAAAGCATATGTTCTTTCTGAGTTTGCTGAGTTTGTACTGTATATGTATTCTCTGTGCCTCCTTGATTCGAAATCCGGTATATTATTGTGCTTATTGAATATCTTTTGTTATCTTGGGAGATGCTTCCTTTTCCAAATAAATCTCACCTGCATGCGGTACTTGACAGAGATAGTTGATGCTGTACTGGCATCCCTGTAGACCTGAAGACTGACGCTTGTGGCTTTGAGGGTGACCACAGGTAGTCTAGAGCCTTGGGCGAAATAGACCAGCCCCCGTGGGTCATCACTCTCCACCATGGTGACATTGGCAAAACGGGCAGTCTGGTTTATGGTGGCACCCTCACCCACTTTATAGACCTCCACCAGGAACCACACCTCATACTCTGGGTCCTGCAGTACACAGACCAAAAAACAATGAGTAAGATGGCCAGAGAAGCGGTAAAAGTGGATTCCTCTTAAGCACTACATAAACATAACTGCAATGAAAAGGAAAAAAAAGAGCACAGAACAAAACCAACAACCAAAAGCAGAGAAAGATAATAATAAAAATAAATAAATAAATAAATCAAACAAAACTAAAATATGTTTTAAAAAGTAAAATCTGCTTTTAATATACCTTGTCTGGCCGGACCTCCAACCTGAGGGCACAGAGTACTTCTCCTTTTCTGCAGATAGATGTGCCTGAGGTCTGTTGCAGCTCTCTGGTCAGATTCACCCCATGACTGACCACCGAGTGAACTGTAGCGCTAAATGTGACCCGCCAAAACACCAGCACATCTTCAAATGCTCTGGAAACATGTAGAAAAGTGTTTTTTTAGCATGCACATCTAAAACTGAGTAACACTACAACACAACATCACAACATCATCTTCAACATGTACAGTATTATACCTGTTTTCCTGTCTTTCCAGAAAGAGTGTTGTTGTCCTGTTCTCTGAGTCCTCATCCAGGATCTGACCGGACTGAGAGCTCAGTCTGAAGCCAACTATACCATTCTGAAGATCACTCCCTGTCACAGAGAAACATTAGTAGCTGAGCAAAAATATTTAATACATTTTTTCAGCAAGGATGTAAGGGTCGGGGATTTGACCAAAATCTTATATAAAGATATGAGTCATTTTATTTCATGGTAAATATATATCACAATATAAATCTTTTAACTTTAAATTAGGTCTTTATGATTTTTGAGATTTATGAATTTTTGATACCATAGAAATTTCATAATTCTTGTCACCAGTGTCAATTTCACAAAAAAGTAATACTAACGTAAATAATAATAAAAAAAAAACTTAAAGCTCACTTAAGACAAATAAAGTCAGCAATTAAATAAGAATAATAAACTAATTACAAGCAATAGGACAAAAAAAAAAAAAGAACTACAGTAGAACAACTAGGAAATGCTACATACGGTACATTGTATGAAATAATCAAATGTGCAAAAACAATGCATATGTGTAAATGAAATGAATATTTCTTCTTATTAAAAGTTACAAAAGTGCTGGAGACGATAGTCCAAAATCTCTACCGGCTGACAAATTTCTACCGGTTGGTCGTGTTTGCCGGTGTATCACTAGCCCTAACAAGGATGCATAAAATGGATATGTGACAATAAAGACAATGTAACAAAAGATTAGTTTATAAAAAAATGTTGTTCTTTTGATCATTCTATTCAGCAAAAATCCCTGAAAAAAAAATTATATCACAAATCCCACAAAAGTTTGTGTCTTTTTTGATTAAATTTGTATATATTTATTTATTTTTTAGAAAATAATCAATTTAATGTGAATGGATATATATATTCGGATATTCATTCGATAGATCCTGAAGATTCTCACCCAGAATAATGATTTTGGCAAATGAAGTGAACCCCAGTTCATCTGGCACGCTGACAATCTGTGCTCCACCTGCTGCTTCGCTGAGGTAGATTAAGAAAGCCTCTTGCCCCTCCGGTTCCTGATCATTCAGTATGAGGACACTGACCTCCACCTCATTCTGTCCCTCCAACAGCGTGACAGTTTGGGTCTCCAAGGTAAAATCTTCTCCTTCCAGGGCCCATGTGCCATTATGCTCCCGATGAAACTGGGCTGCATCCACCTCCGGGGTTCTGAGTCCTGCATAGGCTCTGATTTTGGCACTCACCACTCCTGTGAGCCCTGCCGACCTGCGTACTCTTAAGGCAAGCTTCTGTTGGGGGGCACCCTCCTGACTGTCTTCAGAAATCTGTATTATTGCTGGCCCTATACTTAAAAATCCACTAACCACATCGTTAGCACGGATGGTAATTCTAGCGATGCTATTTTGAGACACAATGCGAGGCTGTGCATCGACTGAAGGCAAACTGGCACTGAGAACACGCACGCTGGTTAAGTTCACGTAAAAATCCTCGTCTGGTTCAGTTAGGGAATCGTCAAGAATAGACAGGCGAATGGCAGCAGATGTTTGGCGGGAATCGAACAGAAGCTGTCCGTCTGCTACCGATGCAAAGTCCCTGTCCGGTTGAGCAGTGCCGGGCCACGTCTTGTACGAGATGCTGGAACGGTTGCTGCGGAAGCCATAAAGGCGCTGGACGTAGAGGGTGATGGTCTGCACGTCCTCCTCAATGACCAGCTGCCGAGAATCAGGACGAAACTGATATAATCCCAAAGGCTCCACCTCAGCTACTGTATAACCAGTCCTGCACATACAACACATACATCAAACCATACAGATGTGCTAATGAAAACGGGGATATTGTTTTTGAAAGAGCGCAGTTTTAACCTGAAACGGGCTCCACCAGGTGAATCTGACTCCACAGAGGTCAGGTAAACAGCGTGTGCTGTGACAACTGACATGTTATTAACAGCACTGAGAGAGATCACCTCACTCCTCTGACCGTGGGCAAGCATTACTGTGCCTTCAGGTCAAGAGAAAAAGAAAAATCAGACTAGTGATGAGTCAGTTGATCATTTCTGGATCTTTCTCATACAAATGGACTCATTTCTCTCTAACCTGATGTTGGCGAGATGTCCCCTGGCTGGTAGCCTGGTGGAGTTTGGCCAGGAGGAAACCCAGAGCTCCATCGGACCGTTATGTTTCCATACAGGCCTGTCCGTGTCACCAGCACCTCACACTGGCCACTCTCTATATCTGAGACACGCAGGGCCAAAGAGGCAAATCCTACCTGTGGCACCATGAGAAACCATGTATTGTAAATTAGGACTATTAAAATTATTCATTAAAGGAATAAATTATTGATTTGTTTGTTTGTTTGCATTGTGATTATTTTCATTATAATTAAAGGAAAAGTTTACCATAAAATTAAAATGTTGTCATAATTTACTCCAGCTTACACGTTTGTCATTCCAAACATGTGTAAGTTTGTGTCTTATGTTGAACATGAAGATGAAGATATTTTGAAGAATTTTGAAAAAGCTAAATAATTACTATGTGATGCAATCAAACTTATAGCAAATTACTTCCATAGTAGTGAAAGAAATAGCATGAAAGTCAATGGAGACGATCAGTTGTTTGATTACCAGCATTCTTCAAAAATATCATCTTTTATGTTCAACATAACACAGACAAACAGGTTTTATACTGTCTTTTGATTTTTGGAGTGCAATGTGACCATATTTTGTGAGATTCCATAATAACCATTTGACATTTTAGCCATGTTTTAATAAAATGCATAAATAAATGAACAAATACTAACTAAAAGTCTGTGACATAAGCCTAAAATAAGTTTTATTTTATTTTTTTTCATATTTTTTGCAATGAAATGCATCCTGGACCATTTTTGTGAGATTGCTTAATATCCATTTAACAACACTTCAAACATATATATATATATATATATATATATATATATATATATATATATATATATATATATATATATATATATAAAATGTAAAAATAAATATGATATTAATTAAATAAAAAAATACTGATTAAACCACAAGTTTTGTAATACTTTTTGACAACACAATATTGGCAAACCAGTATTAATCTATTAATTGTGCGCCATCTGGTGGTGATATCAGAATGGTGTTGAACGCAATCTCACCTCAGCATTAGCTGCCACTTCAGGAACAGAAACGATGGCCAGCTTTGCTTCCAGCTGAATTCTGGGAGGGGAACTAAGCAAGGGTCCAATCAGCGTCACATCCGTCAACTCAACGCTAAAGTTAAAGCCCGTCGCAAAGAACACCTGTAGTGGAAGCATACAAAATATCAATACGGGTCTTAATAAAATGAACTGGCTTCTTACAGTCCCATATTTAATTCAAAATACAACAAATCACACACCTGGCTACTAAATGGCACTCTAACACTGGCCTCCCGTTCTCCGTCCTTCACCAGTATGTTCCCAGTGATTGTGTCCTCTGTAAAACTCTGACCAGGGGTGGTAAAACCGATTCGATACCCCACACTGGCATTGCCAAACGCCCCTGCCAGCCTGTTCACACTGATAATGAGGTGTCTACTTCGGTTGGCCACGTTAACAACCACTGACTGGTTTTGAGAATAAAGGACAAACACCCCGTGGGGTTCGTCATTGGCCCGGACCTTCAAACGGGTACTGCTGCGGTCTGCATCCAGCTCTGCGCCGCCCTCCACAGAGATTAGACGGAGGATGTATGTCTCCTCCAACTCAGGCACAGAGTCGGGGAGCAGGGTGAGGACTATCTCTGCCACACGCTGTCCTGCCAGGATAATGACAGAACCCTTCAGGGCAGCAAAGTCTCCTGATGTGTCTGCATCACTGAGGATTTCCCAGAATACCTGGGGGACAATAAAAACAAACAATTATTGGGCTTGAAACCAATTTATGAACATTATGAAAGAACATTTTTTTCTTTTTTTTAGATGGAAGCATCTCACTTATTCTCACCGAGGCTGCATTTATTTGCTTGAGAATACATTAAGTCAGTAATATTGTGAAATATTACAACTAAAATAGCTTTTAAAATGTAATTTATTGCTGTTATGAAAAAAAAGAAAATTTTTCAAAGCCTAACTGACACCAAGCGTTTGAACAAAATACTGAATAAGCGGGTTGTTTTCCTACCGTGATGTTACCCATGACACCCTCTCTGCGTGTAATAAGGAGGGATATTTTGAGGGGTCCTTCGCTCTCAGAAGGCTCACTGTAAATGCGCTCTTTCAGGTCCTGTTCGGTGAACTGCACTATGCCATTGGGGTCTCCAAACTTCTCAATCTAGAGAAGGCACACATTGTACACCGTTGCTAAAATGATCCATTGCTGTATTTACAGTTTTATTCTCTGCTTTTTATAGGTCGTCACTTTCTGTGCTGAGCAGGACGAGGACGTACCGTGAGTGTGACAGATCCGGCTCTGGGATCAACACCCATCTCTCCAGAGAGGATACTGAGCGTGACAATGAATTTCTCCATGACTTCCACCTCACCATGAGGAAGGATCTTCAACTCAATGCTGCGTACACCCCCTTCCCCGTCTCTGAAACTAAATGTCCCGTTCACTGGTTCACCAATGTCTGTGTTTACTGCTGGTAAAACCTCATCTGAGTTTGGACCTAGAATCTGCCATATTACCTGAGGGAGACAACAGAGGAAGAGGATGTGACACAAGCAGACACATTGAAACCATGGTGACTGCTTTAAGACTGCACAGCAAGTCCCCTAAAATAATCAACCACATCACTGTCGAATCAACTCTTCATTTCGTTTATTTTCCTAAATGAAATGTACAAGAAACATGAAGGTCTGTACTGTTCATGTTCTGATCCATCAAAATATTCTACAATCCTCATTTAACACATTTTTAATTACAGACAGATCAATGGAAACATCCAGTTTAGGGTCTGTCTGTCCTCCAAATGCTTCCCCACATAATACTAATGATATTTTATGGTTCTGGAAGTGTGAGGTCATAGTCTAGACGGGGCTCACCGTGGCGTTTCCCAGCAGCCCATCCGCTCTCTCTACAAACAGGGTCAGTCTGAGGGTGCTGTTTGGGTTTGGAACAGTGATGGCGCTTTGGTTGATGAATCGTACAACACCATTTGGCGAGTCACTCTTGGCAATTGTAATTCGTGCAATTAGCTGAGCTCCAAGTATGGCACCTCCTGTGGCACCAGTGAGTTGCATCTCAAATATCTCATTAAATTCACTGGGTGGAAGACAAGAAATTATTCAATGAAATATGCTACAAGTTCACAAAACTCATCAACAGTACAATATTAAGTCAGTTAACCAACATCAAATAAGAGCATACAGTATATAGCAAGTTAATAAGCCCATCCTTACCTCTCTGTGTCATCCACTATGGAAACATTGATATAGCGGAGGATTTGGCCATGCTCAAAGGTGACGGAGCCATTGAGCAGGATGTAATCTGAATAAGGTTGAGCAGTCAGACCTTTGGAGATAAACTCTGCTGTGACCTGGCCATAGGATCCAACACGCCTCAGTACAGGGATGGACAGAACTCCTACATCCTCCTCAACTGAGACATACAAATAATTGGAGAGACAAATATATATATATGCACCATGCACTTTTACTTTCCAGTGTTATTTTATCTGTATACTAGTATAATATTTAAAAACATTTTCAAGCTTCAAGTTTTTGTAATTTTGCAATATGCTTCTGTCATTGTTACCTTTTTAAAAAATATTTCTAGTTTTAATTTCTATTTAATTCAATTGAAATTTAAGTGTGATTTTCTTTAGATGTTAAAATCATTTCTACTTTTTTAAATCTAAACATTCAGAGAAAACTATTTAACGTAAACTCTCAAAATGAATGTCTGTTTTTCATATTGGACATGATAAAGTTGTGATGTCTAAAATTACTTGTAACATTTAAAACTAACAACAGTATAAAAAAAATAAATAATCAAATAATAATAATAAATAAATAATAAATTGATCTTTAAAATTGTCCATTTATCGGTTGACATCCATAAAATGAAAATAATTATAAGCCAGAAGTTTAACTATACATGTTTAAGTAAAGACTTTAATGACTCTTTTTATTTAAATAAATAAATAAGGAATGCATAAAAGTACCAGTGATGTTGACATATTTGGGGTCAAACTCCAGGATGCCCTCAGCATTGTCATTTTTCTGGATAATCACCATGAGGGAGAAGAGATTGCCAATAGCCGGAGGCTGGTCAATCTGTAGGCTGTACTCTCTCACTGTAAAATCCATTGAACTGAAAACAAAACGGAAAGAAATAAATTTGCAGTATGCATAAAAGCAGCTAGCTAATGCTATTTCAAGCTACCGCATGACTTGGGTTTCAGAGCGTAAGCTAAACTCTACCTGGCATTCAGAAGCTCTACTAGTGTAATGTTGAGGAAAAACTCCTCTGGTCCTTCTGGAAGGTCATCATCGAGAATAGTCAGCGTAATGACCCTTGAGCTCTCCCCAGGCCTGAAGAGCAGCCGACCAGAGGACTGTCCAAAATCCTGTCCACTGATCGCAGTTCTGCCTTCTGTGTGGAAACTGACCCACACGCTGCCAAACAGGCCCATGGAGCGAACAATGGTCACGTTTACCTGGTAAGAGACAAGACAATGCTGGAGAATCAACTACCTCTGAGTACGTGTTCAAAGATATCACCATTCCCATCTCCTACAGCTGATTCTAGGGAAACTGTAATGATCAAAGCTAAGTTTGCATAGCCAGAGCTTACACTGTGTGTTCATTTTTAATTAAATATAGTCGTATTACCTCTGAACTACTCCATTAAACTCAACCTTGGGTTCATTAATTGTGACACAAAGACTTCAAAAAGAAAACTTTCCAGTGTTTTTTTGTCATTGTATCAATGGTTGCTAGGCTATAGCTTTATGGATTTTTTTTAAGTTTCAATGACTTTCCCAGTCAAGAGGAACAGGTCCTCTGGTTGTGGTTTGTGTCTCATCAGTGCTAATGTCATGCAAGGGGTCTCACAGCTCTGTCCTCCTCAGTGGCACGCAAAGAGGCTTGGGAGAAGGAGAAGAGCCCATGGGGAAGGTCACTGGCAGCCATAGTGATGGTGGCAAGTTGTCTGTCAGGGTTGATTTCTGAGCCTGGGGTTAGAGAGCTCAGTCTTAGCTGATATACACGGCTTTCTTCTGGGATCTCATCATCTAGTGCCTGCAGGAACAGGGATAGAGAATCAATTTTCCTTTGAGTTTTAACAGTCTTTATAGTTTTATAGAATTTTTAATTTTATAAAATATATATTTTTTTAAAGTTTACATGGGAAAAGTTTGGGGGTCAGTACGATTTTTGTTTACTTACTTTTATTTAGCAAGGGTGCATTAAATTGTTTAAACGTGACACTCAAGCCATGTAATCTTTAGAATTTTCTACTCAAAGAATCCTGAAAAAAGTACGATGGTTTACATATTGTAAGCAGAACACCTGTTTTCAAGTATAAAAATTATTCTTGATCAGCAAATCTGCATCTTAGAATGATTTCTGAAAGATCACAGATGCTGAAGATTGGACTGATGGCTGCACAAAATTCAGCTTTGCCATCACAGGAATATATTGCATTTCAAAATATATTAAAATAAAATTAAAAAGAGTCATAAATTAGAATAAATAGTAATAATATTTCATAATATTACTGTTTTCACAGTATTACTGCATTGCTGTATTTTTTATCAAATAAATGCATCAGCGTAAGAAATTTTCATTTTTACCAACCCCAAACTTTAGAATGACCATGTGTATTTCTTAGCTGTTTTACCGTCAGCTGAATTGTAGCTGCAGACTGGCGGTCTTTCATGACAACTTTCCCAGAGGTCTCCTCAAACTCTGTATCTGCAGCTGTGGTGATGTTCCAGAAGATCTGAATTTCACCAAAGATGCCTGGACCTCTTACAAGACTGCAATTGATAGCACACAGTTCATCTTCAGATTAGGGCAGTGTTAAGGAAGTACGTTTTGGTATTTTTGTTTGTGAATTCTGTTTGGTGAAAAATGAAAGATCCAGAAACCTCTGTTGGTTGGAGAAGGTGAGAAGTTTACCTGACCAGAGCTGTTCCATTGTAATTGTTTCTTGGCTCGCCAATCAACACATTCCTGCTGGAATCAGCTATTCCTACAGTTCCCAGGGCACCCATATCAGCTTGAATTACAACCGTAGCAAAACCTGATGAAAACAAAAAGTAACCAATGTAAAAAGATGACCTGCAAGAATATAGACAACACGATATATACTGAAATATCCTGCTCTATGAAAAAGAGAAACATTAACGTTCAGACATTTATGAAGACAAGAAACAATAACTGTTTCCCAGATGTTATCAGTAGTGATAATATGCTGACAGACCTCTAACTGGATCAATGACAGGCTCGTTCTTTGGAGAGAGCAGCTGGATAGTGAATCTTTCCTCTCCCTCCAGAACAGCATCGGCCAAAGCCTGAACCACCAGAGTTTTCTTGGACTCAGTCTACAAACAATAAAACAATTTAACAACTGTGATTAGCTCACTGTGGCACAGGTAAAAGTGCTCTTCAATTCATTTAAAGTGACAGTTCACAAAAAAAGGAAACTTCTGTCATACATTACTCACCCTTGTGTTGTTCTAAACCCGTAAGACCTTCGTTCATCTTCAGAACACAAATTAAGATATTTTAGATGAAATCCGAGAGCTTTCTGCCCCTCCACGAGAGTACCGCGGTGAATGCGTGTGTTGTTGCTGATGCACTTGCATGCATCGTGGTATTCTTGTGAATGGAGGCAGACTGACCCATAAGAGAAGAATCTGTTATATTAAGTCATGGTGTTGATTTAGTAAACTAAGACCGTGGTAGTACCCTTGCATTCTGTGGTGGGACTGAAAGTTCTCAGATTTCATCAAAAATATCTTAATTTGTGTTCTTACGGGTTTGGAACGACATGAGGGTGAGTTATTAATGACAGAATTTCCATTTTTCGTTAAACTATCCCTTAGACAATTGTCATATTCATATTCGCCGCCCATACTTACGCCATTAAAAATGAGAGTTCCATTACGAGGGCTTAGGTCATCTCTGCCCTCTTCCTGCAGAAGCCATATCAAATGCACCACTCCTTCACCTCCTGAGCTACGCACTACGGTCAGTGTAGCTAAAGAAGCGGGGTCATTTAGGAACCGTGGCTCAGACACAGACACCTGAGGCAAGATAAAGCATGTTACTAAGGTTCATCTTTTCAGTCGAGCTATTTAAGGCTTTTATAAAGTAACCACAAAGGCATTCTAATCTAATGGCAGTAGTTAAACACAGGGTTACATCTTACCAAAAAAAGGTTGCCATGAAGAAGTTCAAGCAAAAAGTTACTTTAGAGTTTTACTTTACAGAAATGCCTCAGATATCCAGAGTGAACCACTCATACAAGATCACAAATAAAACAATTAAAACACTTAGGCTAGGCTGCAAAATGGTAATATAGAATTAACACTATAACTATTATTTACCATTAGCTCTTCAAACCCGAACCGACCAAAAGGTGAATCATTGGCCGGGATGCTGATTACCACAGCTGTCTCGTCCCCCAACCTCGCACCTCCAAGGACTCGAACCAGTTTCACCATAAACGTCTCTGTGGACTCCACAACTGTGTCATCAATAATGGTGATCTCAATATAAGCCACTGCCTGTTAAAAATAGATCATAGATAAAATAGAACTTAAAAACAGATTCAGTAGTAACATATTAAATTCTACAGGATATATATTTCTGATTTGAATCTTTACCTGTCCATCTTGAAAGGTAAGGTTTCCAGAGGAAGGACTAAAATCTTCAGTGTTGGCTGTGACCGTTTGCGCCTCCCAGTAAAGCACCAGTCTCCCAGATCTACCGGCCATTCGCATGACAGCCAATGTAAGGATGTTTCCAGGTGATGGCACCTCAAATGCCAGCACTGCCCCAGAAACATCCTAAAAAACAAGGGATTGCAGAGCATGTTCATTCTTCATTCAGAATAAAACTGGTACAAAAAACACAATTAGAATTAACTGTGAATCAACCTTTGAGACATTAAAACTTAGGACTCCTCTTGGATCATCGTTCTCTTGGATGGTGACCTCAGCTATCTCCAGACCAGGTCTCCTCACGCTGGGCTGAGCTGCTCCTGTGTCTCCTCCCAACAGTTCAACTCTAGTGATGTTTACAAGGAATGTCTCAGCCAGTTCGGGAACATCATCCTAAAAGCAAACACATAAACCATATACCATCCAAGGATTAATCCAATTTTAATCCATACCTGCATGCATATCACATACTGCATAAGTTAAAACCCCTAAGAGACCTCATACATCTTAAATTAAGGAATAATTTCTTTAGCAGATTCTAAGAAGCATCCAAAAAGCCTATGTACAATTCATTCTAAGAACACGCTGATTTATGTCAGTAGTCTGAGTCATAAACTTTCAGCCCAAACAAATTCAACATGTGGTTTTTGGGGCTGGACAATATGCAAAAAATATCTAACGACCACTGCAATTTACAAGGCACAAGCTATTCCAGGAACAAACTGAAAAAATAAAATGAAATAAAAAAGTGGGGTTTCTGTGGTGGTTATAGTAACTGGCTGTTGGCTCGTGCTGTATGAGGTCAATCAGCTTCAGCATGGTGTGTCCTCAGAATGAGTGACCTGAGACTAACTGGGAATGTTTTTGCAAGACGATCCATGTATTCATTCATATATTCAGGCTGCATTTACTTAATTAAAAGGACAGTGAAAACAGTAATAGTGAAAAGTGAAATCTTTATTAGATGGCATCTCAGTGAAGCAGTCAGATTAGTTGGGTTGTAATACTCACCGGCAAGATGGTAACAGATACCAAGACAACAGTAGCATTTTCTTTCATGATGACTGTGGCTTCTTTGGCTACATAGTCAGTTCCCTCACTAGCCTGATTAACAGGTGGCAGGTGGAGGGCCGCTTTGGTGGTGTAGTAAACTAATACATCCCTTGATGCTCCTTGATCTCTCACAATGCTTAGTGTAATGTTGCTTGGGCTCTCTGAAGTGAAAGCAATAAAAAAATGTAAATAATTACATCAGTGTATTTCAATATATTTCATATTATAATGAATTGGGCAATTATGTAAAAACAAAAAACTAAATTTCTAAACTAATTCCAAGACTAAGTATATGACTAAGACATTTGTATATATTTCTTATCAGTAATTTGGGTTGCAGAGCAATGTTTTTGGCTGTCTTAGCCATTCATACGCTGTTGATTATATTATTGTGCTACGTTGAACTGAGACAAAGTTAAACACAAATGGATTACTTGGAGGTTCTGGCGTAATGAAGTACTGGGAATCGAGATGCCAGCCAATGACTCCGTAGGGTGAACCATTCGCTCTAATAGTCAGGTTTGCTTGGGTACGCTGAGGGTCGATCATGGCTCCTCTGGACGGCTGAATTATCCCAATCGTCATGACCTTGGTCAGGACAATGGTGACTTTTTCTGCTAACTCTGGAATATCATCAGCTAATACATTCAGTGAGATGATAGCAACAGCCTGGCTCTCAGAAAATGTCACCTACATGCAAAACAGACAGAGGATGTTAAGAGGTCTGTAATTCATAGTACATTGTGGTTATAGCATACGCTGACATTTTGTTGTCCTAATTGGGAGGTTTTTATAATAAGTCTGAATAACAGGTGCTTTAAATAGTACAATGTTTTTGTAAACAGATGCTTGAACATTTTAATTACATATGTAACTGCTGCTACAAATGGCAGCTTATAGTTAGAGTTGTGATTTTGGACTAGAACAACAGTCTGCGATACAAATGTACTATTTAAAACATGCAGTTCAGTCAAATGTTATAACTAAAACAATTAAAAACAGAAAGCAGCAGCTCTTACCACTCCTGAAGTGGGAAAAATGTCCTCCAGACTACCAAAGGCGCTCCAGTGTACTGTAAGTCTGCCAAACCTGCCTCTCCTCCTCTCAATGCTCAGAGAAACAGGGTTATTGTCCTCCAACTCATCCACCTCTCGCATTAAAGAGTTCTGTACACAAATATATTCCTTGTATCATCAACAGTGCACCAACCGACGTCTTGGAATTTTATATCTGACAGTACTTTTACACTGTTAAAGATCACGCCATGACATTGGGTTTTGTGAGTTTTACTGCATATTCAGATAACAGCATCTGTGAAGCACACAATGTATTCTGATCTTTATACCTGTGCAAAGCCTATAATTCCATAAGCATCATCATTAGCTGGAATGAACAAGGTCACTTGACCACCAAAGCCAATTTCTGCCCCTCCTTTGGGGTTCTTGAGGCTGACACGAAAATGTTCTTCCTCCTCAGGAACATCATCATCAATTACATTCACTGCTATTTCTAGCTCACGGACACCAGGTTGGAAAAAAAGCTCTCCTGAACTGAGGATAAGAGATGAAAATACCAATGACCATCAGCATTACACAAACATTTAAATAAAGAAATCAGACTGTTTACTTAGGAATGGTAACATACTTGGGGATGAAGTCAGATTGGTTGGAAACTGAGGTCAGCTCATATACAACAGAACTTGATTCTCCAGTGGCTACGATAAGACTTTTGGTAGAATTGAGAGAAGGAACAAGAAGGTACAGGAATTGTTGTGCAGACGGAGACTGCAGTACTTCAGCAAACTGCCTCAGATCTGACCTCCACGAGTACAGTGCTGAACCTCTTAGACCCGCAAGCAACAGGTGAGCTACGACAAAAAGAAACTTGTAAATCTAATTTCTCAGTACAGATAGTTTTCCTGTACACTGTAAATGACACAAAGCCTAAACAACAGATATGCTTGCAAAGCAAACAAATAGTTAGATATCCAAGTGAGGCGAGACGAATCAAAATTTATGCGAACAAAATGATTGTGCTGTTTTATTTTGTGCATGTACTACTTTTTTCAGGAATCAAAAAGAAAGTTCAAAAGAATAAAGCAGAATATGAAAAAAAAAACAAAAACAAAAATATATTATCAATGTAAAAGTAATTAATATCACTTTTAATTTAATGCATCCTTGAGGAATGAAATTATTTTTAAGAAAAAATAAATAAATAAATAAATAACTGGTACTTGAGGCAGTGCAAAAATGTATTTTGTATGAATGTTGGTGTACATGCAAGAAAGAAATAGTCTGTATATTAGCCATAACCCAACCATTGTTTAGGAATATCAATGCAATTCCGTTTAGCAAGTGCTATTATTATGACATGTAAATTGAAATACCAGTAAACTAAGGCATATAATTTTGGTAAGGACAAAATATATGTAAAAATATGCTTAACAGTGGAAAAACACTAAATGTGATATTATTTAAACAGACTGCACAATATTGTCTGGCAACTCACATATTCCAGAAGGAGGGGTAAAGGGGTGGACTGAAAAGAGGCCGGGAAATGAGATGGACTGAGTCTGCTGGAAGAAGTTCTGCTGAGAACCCCACATAAACACTTCACATTTTGAGCTTGGACCTTTTCATGGTGAACAATAAAGACAATGGGAATGTTAGATTCTGATACAGGGCAGTAATGCTCACACAGTGTCGAAACATCTTCGAATTTAAAATACACTTGAACTGTAACACTACATATGATACCTTCAGTAATGATGAGGAGGAACGTATCTCCTTCCATCTGAAATGTTTCCACTTGATTGACTCGAGCACTGACTTCTAAGGTTTGAGGGGTTTGGAATCGTCCATTACTCCACTGGTATATCAGACACGGCGATGCCGTTCTGTTCCTGCACACAGCCAGGTGCTGTACATTGCTGCTGCCTCGTCTGAATGGTACGGCTGTGGTAATGTCTTGCAAGTCAAGACTTTGACGAAGGGAGAATGAGCCTCCATCCCACACAAAAATCTTAAGACAGAGAGGAATGATCTCAGTAATGTATTTCTTACGATTGCTATTTGAATGCTTCCAATTAGAACCCCAAGTTTGTATTTTACATGTCAGACTGAGTTTACCTCACTAGAAGCAATCAAATATTGCTGGAGTTCAGTGGAGAAGTGTTTAACGCTGAAACTGTTCACAGTAAGAGTCTGCTCCTACAAAAGGGGACAACATATCGCATCAGAAAATACAAATCTGACTATAGTGAGATGAATCACGAGTCTATTACAGGATAAGCACAAATGTAGCTTTGTCGATGGCAGCTGAATAAAAAGATAAACTGGCAGCATACTCACTTGAGTGAGGTTGAGGTCTGCCTGAAGGCGAAATAAACTGATTGTGGCAGTTAATGACACATTGCTGTGTGCATGGGAAACTGCCACATAGCTGGAGCCATTGACTGTAAAACCCACACAAGAGCTGGGATTCTGGATGCTGACAAACTATGAGAAACAGAGCGAAAGAGAGAAAAGAAATACAAAATAGAAACAAACAAATAAAATAAATACTTATTGTCTTGCATTGACAAGGTATGATTACAATCTTAAAAAACTATAAATACTGCAAATGTATTTTCTTAACATTAAATTTGACCCAAACACAAAAATGAACCAAATTTACATTGTACGATTATATGAATCATACAATGTAAATTTGAATACAATTTTGTTGCATTAGCTGCTATATTTAGGAAACTGAACAAGCATTACAATTTTGAGTGCATTTTCTTCTACCAAAACACAGAGCATTGAGCTCTTTTTTGTCCTGGTATGCATTTTTTATTAGATAGGACAATGTATCTGAAATGTGAAATGACTGGGAGGACAGAGGGGAACAGAACAGGTAAAGGAGTTTGCATGCAACATGTTTTAACTGAATTCAGAGCATACCTCCACAGGTACAAAGACACCCTGCCATTTGTAGAGCACAGCCTGGTTCTGAGCTGGACCTCTGAGCAGCCTCAGGACCACAGCAGAGTCTTCATTTGGCACTACACACCAGACTGATGCCAAGTTATCCCTGACAGACTGATATGCAGCCAACACTGGCTGTTCTCCTCCTACAAATACATTAAACAATCTGTGGTCAAACAGCTTTTGAAAAACACCAAAATAAGCCTACTGGTGCAATTTCTTACGCATGCCAAATGCTGTTCCTGACCGGGTCTCCCATTCCACACTGACGGCTGACTCCAAGCCATTACTGCGAGATATTGTCAGGTACACCGTACCGCCATTCTCCTCCACGCTCATGGTGTCTAGAGTCCTGGAAAATACAAAGAATACAGTAGAAGCAGGGGTTGTATGAGTCTAACAAGCTTGTTTAAAACAGGCTGTGAATGTACCTGTTATATGATGGTGATATTCTGAAGAGTCCTAGAGGAGCCTGATTCTGCAGTACGGTGATGAAAGTCTGCAGTGAGTCTCCCAGTCGAGCACCTCCGGTAGGGTTGGACAGAATCACTGTGAATGTCTCATTCATTTCTGGCTCAGCATCCAGAACAGCCCAGATCTCTATAGTCTAGAAAACAAATATGAAGACTATTTTCTTCGACAAAACACTGGTTCCTCCATGTATTTTCTCAACTTAAACAGATCTGGTTCCTTCATTATGCTTGGTTAACTATTTCATGAAATTCTCATTGCTCTGTAAGATCTTTTTATACTGTACCTTGAATCTGACTCCGTCCTCAAGTACCACAAAGCCAGAGGAAGGTGTGAGGTCATCAGTGTACAGGGATCCATTGACATCAGTGATTGTGAACTGGACCGATACTGTACCGAATACACCCTGAGGAGGGTCTCGTACGATGTAGAGGGTGGCCACACTCTCCCCCAGACCTGACAATGAAGTGGGCTCCCTCAGCAGGAAGTGTTCACTGTTATTGAAGGATATGATTCCATGGCCATCGTCATTGGCCAGAATAGTCACGGTAGCTGTGAAAACACATTAGAGAAAAATTAAACGGCACTGATCACGGAAGATCATGAATGTTCAGTGTCTCCCAGCATACCAGACCTGTAGTGTTTTCTCCCAGCTGCAGCCCTGCTGATGGATTTGCCAGAATTAACTGAAAGGTCTCATCCCCTTCAGGAATGGCATCATTTAAAATCTGAACTTCGATAAACTTGTGCCGTTCTCCATCCACAAAATGGATCATCTGTGTAGGTATATATCGTCGATAATTATTAACAATAAATGCTGAATAGTTAATTGTATTTAAAAACTAGAAAGAGCGTTCGTGACTCACTGATGGGGTAGCATTGAAATCCAGACCCAACTGAGCCTCGAGATTCTGGGCATAGAAGAACAGGGACACATTTCCATACGTCCCGGCATCACGGTACGCCACCAGAGTTAACACGCCAATTGTCTCATTAATAACATAGCTGAGGAGAAAATACATACATTACCAAAAGAGTTTTACTCAGCATAAAAGTTAAAGATACCATGTTTCACATAAGTTGAAAAAATAAGCCAAAAGGGTGCTCGTACTCTATGTTTTGCCAGCCAATTATCCCTTGGATTCCATCATTAGCATTAATAATGATCTCTGCTACAAGGCCTTCAGTATCTGGAAAGACAGGAATACATCAGAAAAATAAAATAAAATAAAATAGTTTAAGGGTAAGGATAATAGGCAATGGCAGCATGCTTTGGGGTTTCAGGAAAAGCACAATAAAAAAAAACAGGTAACTTGCAACATTATTAATCATCAACTATTACTACACCAATAGTCACGTAAAAAAAAAAAAAAAAGTCTTCTAACAAGGGTCTTCACAAATCATTGATTATAAGCGAGGAGTGGGGACTGTATTTGGGAATGACAGAGCTCACACTGCCGCAAGCTCACACCTTACAAACACAGATTCTAGTTACAAAATGCCACTGACAATATGACAATAAGCACAAAGCACTAGAGCATATCAAGTACATGTTTGAGTACCTTTACCTTTCAATGTATAGAAAACCTCTATGAAAGAATGCAACAGGATTCAAGAAGAAATTATAATTGAAAGAAGAACCTAAAACCTAATTAAATATGACTCATTTAACACAGAAAAGTGAAAAATTATGTAAAACAAAATACATTTGCTTAATTATCTAATCATCTTACTTAGTTTAGGGGCGGTTGGGAGGGTGGTTATGAGGACAGCTGATGTTATATTGACTAAGAAAAACTCTTGCAGCTCAGGGATGTCATCCTGTCCACGACAAATACAAATATGTTAATGTAATTATGGTTAATACAATATGCCTGAGAATGAATAAGCATCTAAAAATAATTCTCAATTCATTAACATTCAAATGAAAACTGTAAGAATGTAGTCAATGTTAGATCAGCAGCATCATACATCTAAGATGGTGATAGGGATGGACACAGATGTCTGTCCATCCTGCATGATCACAGAGCTGGAGATGTGTCTGAAGTCCAGGCCTGGCTGGGCTAGAGCTCCCTCAGTCTGTCTGAGGTCCTGCAAGGAGCCCTGCACAGTCTCATAGCTGATATTTACAGCACCTGTAGGGGAAAGTAGCAATATTTACATCCCCATAATCCAGGACAACACTTTGTTTGAGTGATTTTGCAAGCATAGCTAACCTGATGCACCAAACTCTCGGTTTAGGAAAATCCTGATGGTGGTGTCTTTCTCGTCTGTGGTCACTTTTAAGGATGAGGGGGCAATGCTGAGCAAACCAAACGGCTCGTCACTAGCTTCCACGCTCACCACTGCTTCACGACCCTGAGCATGCAGCGCTGCCATGCCTGTCTGGGTAACCCCTGAGAGAATTATGTATTATACATGATTATTTACAAATTAATAAATAATAAATAAATAAATAAATATTGTTTACAGAATAAGCACAACTTAAACACATTCTAAAGTGTTCTTAAAATGTTAAGTGAAATGTGAGGACACGCTAAAGCTGAAGTGCACATTTTGTGTAATTACCAAATTAACAAGACAATAACATAACAGCTAATGCTAACATAGTAAAAATTCTCTAAACAGAAATATGCAAACATCCTTAAAACAAAATCATTTACCTGAGAAGCAAAACTGTGAAAATTCTACATTCATAAATGTTAATAATAGATCTTAGTGGCCTTGCTAAACATAAGATGAACTTGCAATATACAATACATTAAACTTTGAAGGAAAACAAGTTCCTGTGTGCGTTTTTTGATAAATACCTTTGGTTTGTATATTTGTTAGGATAACTCTGTACTCCTCTCTTTCTTCTGGTATGGTGTCCTCAAGTAGCCTCAACACTATAGTATTATTTAACATTCCCTGAAATAGTAGTGGAAGTAGAACATTAATCGCTCATTGTCCTTTGAATTCACAAGTAAGGTTTAAAAGTTTAAAAGAAATGCTCAAATGATCTGGTAAAGCAACATTTTTTTATTCATTACCTCAGAGAAGAATAGACTTCCAGAGGTGTCTGTAAAAGTCACTGAGACTCGAGGGCCTTCGATCTTCCATTCCACTGTGACATTTCCAATCGCGGGAGCTGTTCTCTCCACCAGCAGAGACAAACTCATACCTGTTGAATACAAAGAACATCTAACCTTATTTATTAACCATTTTCTGGTATAATAAGACGTGGATTTTGCATTGGGTTTACTGGATTTAATAAAACCTCTACAATCTTCAAGTAATACAACCCTCAATTGATTTAGAAGCTAATATTTATGAGATGTGAGTTCCTTTTCCTTATATAGGGATATAGAATTCACGTGTGCTGTCATGCATGCAAGGTGACACGAACCAACTTTCCCAATGTTGCAGCTGTTGCAGATCCCACTTCTCTCATCACATCTTGGTACTATGTTACTAGTTACTATGGAGCACAACCTGATGCCTAATTATCCAATTACAACATGTTTAAAATGCCTCTACACTTGGGCACATAGCCGTAACAGAAGTTAAATCAATTATGTTACTCTTAAAACCACCTCTGCCTGTTGAGAAATTACATGAATAAATACATTATGATGACTTCTTTAATTAAAAGTCCATTTACACCAGTGATGACTATAACCATAAGTTGTTGGAATCAGAATTATTTTCCATTTTATTCAATTATTTCCAACTGATGAATGATAAAAACCATTCTTGGACAATCAAAAGAGTTTGAAGAGTTTGAACATTTAAATACAAACTCTTCTATTGCCTTCTGTCACATCGCAGTGTTATGGACATCATTTGTGGTGTGAACAAGCCTTAACTGTAAAAGTGGAACAAAAACAAGAAAAACACAGACCCTCTCTGACGATGACAGATCTTGAAGCTGGGTGAAAGCCCACCACACCAGCTGCATTGTCATTGGCCAGGATGAGGATGGTGACTGTGTCCGAACTGGGAAGGATACGGCTGCCACCCTCAGTGCTCACTAACCCAAGCTGTAAAGTCTCGTTGTCTTCAGGTTCCATGTCATCCGTGATGACAAACTCAAGGGTCTTCTTTACATCACCTTTAAGGCACAGACAGGGCAATTTCAATGTTGAAATGAAAAAATGGACTTCAGTTTTTTTTTAGAATTGATTTATTTAGAATGATTTATATTAATGTATCCTTTATCTTATTGAATTAACCAAAATATATTTTTTTGTTTGATATAATTTTTTTAAATAATAGAAATACATTTCCCTTATTAACAGCCAGTTTTACAAAAATGGTATTACCAACACTTTTAACCCTGCGTTAAAAAGATCAAAGCAGCAATATCCCTGATTTAAGCTGCCAAAGGTACATAATGTAAATAATTCCAACAGACTAAAGTATGAACATTGAAAACAAAGGTAAAAAATGACTCGGTAAAACTTAATTTTAAGCAATTAATGTCAATTTCTTGACTTATAGTGACAATTGTTGTCAGTACCACCAAAAGGACAAAGCAGACCAGACTTACCCTCTGCAAAGATGAGGGTGTCCCCCGTCCCATTGAAGTCAGTGTTGGGTGTTGCACTGCCGCCAACATACTTCCACTCCACTGTTACCTGTCCCATGCTGCCTCCTCTCCTCTCAATGACCAGCAGCACTGTTGTTTTTGGTTCCTCTCTCACTTCGAGATACAGACCATCTTGTGTGGCATTGGGGTTAATGCTGTAGAGTAGAAATATTCCAAACGCATCTCCATTCATTGCTATAGTCACCAAAGCTGTGTCCGGCTGCTGTATCGTTGGCAAGTTCTTGGTAGTTGTGGTCATGTTGGCCAAGCTAACACTCAGGATTTTAATCACAAAACTCTCATCCACCTCTGGCAAAGAGTCAGTCAAGATGGGTACCGTGAGGTTAGCGACTCGCGATCTGTCTAGCATGGTTGCGGTCTGAGCTGTCATGGTTATGTAGTCGCTCCCAGCAACAGCCTGCGAGCTAAATAGCGAAGAGGCTGCTGTGGTGTTTTTTAAATAGGTGAAGGTTTGTGGGGAGGGACTCAGTTGTCTGGCCCCAGACGTTACCCAGAAGCAACTCGCTCTTGGGGTGTTGGTGAAGCTGAAAGCTTGGCAAGCTCGCTCTCTAAGGCAGAACGCAGCACAGAAATTCAGGACGTTTGTGTCTGTGGTGATGTTGATGGGTCTGCGGAGGGCATTGGATGGCGCTCCAGCCAGTGGAGAGTCAAAGTAAACCAGGAAATTTCTGCCTTCCCTGAGAGCATTGCTTACGATATCAACTTCAGAGGTGCTATAAATGATCTCCAGCATCCCAAAGTTACCACCACTGCAGTGAAAACCACACAAAGAAGGAACATAACATACCATTCAAAGCAAAGTTAAAGACATAGGAAAAACAGGCACATTACCTCCTTCGAACTGTAATGTTAGCAATATAGATCCCTTCCAGTGGCTCCTGGATGCGGTATACTGCTTGCTCAAAGTATATTGTTCCGTGAGGGTTGTCATTGGCAGGAACAATGATGTCCACTACTTTTTCAGCCCCAATGTTACCACCATTGGTGGCACCTATGAGCTCAACCTTAATGACCTAAATTAAACAGAAACGCTCAAGTAATATAGAGTTTTCATACATCCTTACAAAGCTTAAAAACCAACACTCACCTCTTCAATTTCAGGTTCATCATCAGCCAAAACCTCAACTTTCAGTGTCTTTAAGGTTTCTCCAGGAGCAAACCTGACCTCACCAGACAAAGGTCGCAGATCACCAGTGGCAGGTCTTCCATTGACTGTGGCTCTCCACTGGACATCCACATCACCTATAGTTCCAGCATTCCTCACTATGGGTAGGGACACCTCAAAAGCATTCACTGCTGGCTCCTCGACTGTGATTGGTGCAGCCTGAAAAACTAACCGTCGAAAAACCATGTAAAACACTGAACATGTTCCATTACTGAAGTTCCATGACAAACAGGCCATTCATAAAAACTAACCAAAAGATCCATATGGATCATCTGAGGGTAGGATGGTAATGATGGCCTGTGTAAGGTCCCCCAGGAGAGCGCCTCCTGTGGTCTGGTTGAGAAGCTCAATTCGAAAGGTCTCTTCCAGTTCAGGCACCACATCATTGATGATGAGGATAGGGATGGCCTTGCTACTCTCTCCCTCCAGCAAAACCACATCAGAAGAGGCCACACTGAAGTCTTCACCTACATATGCCATTCAAAATATAGAAATATACAGATATAAAACAGATATTCCATTAATTCCTTTAATATTTCGCACAAGTAAAGTAAAAAACTTATAAAGTGAAATACAGCAATTTAAAACACATTTATACATCAGAATTTAAACCATGTTAAAACAGAACATTATTTTTCTTAAAAATTCATTCCTAGAATATTCGCGAAAATGACATTCCACAACGTCCATGACGACAGAATTACATTTGTCATTAAAACTCACCCACTCTAGCGGTCAATGGAACTGCTCTGAATTTGACAGACACGTCGGCAAAAATCCCTCCGATGCGCGTTACATTGATTATAGGTCCGACGTAGTACTCGTGCACACTCACTGCTGGGGAAGACAGTTGTAGCACCCCAAAAGCATCATCGCTGGCCTCTATAATGATCTGGGCAACTGTGGCATTCCGTGGGCCAAGTTGAGGGGAAAGGGCAACTGAAAAACCAAAAGTTACATTCAGTACACATCCTGGCTTTTTGTTTAAAGCAGTAATGCTTTGCACATTACATAGTTTATAATTCAAGACACCTTTCAAGTAACTTTTACCTGGTCTGGGTTGCAGCCCTTCAACTAAAGTGACGCTGACAAGTTCCAAAAACACAGACTCTGCTCTCTCCGGTTCCTCATCATCCAGTACCCTCAGGGTCACATTAACTTCACTCTGATTAGCAGAGAATATCACAGACTCCACAACAGGCACAAAGTCATTCCCTGCACTGGCCCGACCTACTCCCGGTGTGCTATATGGAGCTGCATCGGTGTCCCTCAATGTTCGATATGTCACCCGCACCCTTCCCATTAAGCATTTTCTCCTCTGTATGTTCAGGGTGATGACAGCATTTGCTTCTGGCACACGGATCAGTCTACTGCTGTCAGAGAATACAAAAAGTCCATAAGGGTCGTCGCTGGCCAATACAGTCAGTGTGGCAGTAGTTTCCTTCCCGAGTCGACCATGAGAAACATTAGAGAGGCGGACTCTGAAGCTCTTGTCGAGTTCTGGAATGTCATCTTGGGAAATCAGTAAGTAGATGCTTCCAACAGTCTGGCTCACCTCAAAGGTCACATTGCCAGATCTATATACAAGTTCTCCCTCTGAATTAGCATCTGCCTCCCAGTACACTGTCACCCTGGATAGAGCGCCAAAGGTACGAATCACCTGAGAAAAACAGGAAACTTACTTATATTAAACATTAACTTCTCTCTCATCTGTACAATTTGTTTTTAATGAAATTCATTTTTTTCTTTCTTTATTTCTTTTAATGACTCTAATTGTTATTTGTGAAGGGTCATGTGACACTGGAGACTGGAACAAAATACATTTTTAAATACACTGAAATATTAACAACTTTATTCAATAATTATTTTCCTCCAAATTACGTGCTCCCCATTTATCGAGATCACTGATGTCACATGGACTATTTACCAATGTCCTTACTACGCTTCTGGGTCTGGGAACATTTCAGTTTTGTTGCTGTCTATGCAGGATCAGAAAGCGCTCAGATTTCATAAAAAAAAAAAAAAAATTGTATTTGTGTTCCGAAGATGAACAAAGTTCTTGCAGGTTTTGAACAACAAAAGGATGAGTGATTTATTACTGAATTTTCACTTTTGGGTGAACTAACCCTTTAAAGGGGGGGGGTGAAATGCTATTTCATGCATACTGAGTTTTTTACACTGTTAAAGAGTTGGATTCCCATGCTAAACATGGACAAAGTTTCAAAAATTAAGTTGTACGTTTGAAGGAGTATTTTTGTTCCCAAAATACTCCTTCCGGTTTGTCACAAGTTTCAGAAAGTTTTTTTCAAGTATGGCTCTGTGTGATGTTAGATGGAGCGGAATTTCCTTATATGGGTCCTAAGGCACTTCTGCCGGAAAAGCGCGCGCTCCCGTATAGCAGAGCACTGGGAGCACAGACATTTCACTGATCAGATCGATTCACTGATCAGAGCGAGAGCGTCGCGAAAAGTCACAAAAGAAGTGTGTTTTTGGTTGCCAGGGCAAGACAACCCTGCACAGATTACCAAAAAAACAACAACATTAAGGGACCAGTGGATGGAGTTTATTTTTACAGAGCATCAACGGAGTTGTGCAATTGTTTTTGTTTGTTCCCTGCATTTCGAAGATGCTTGTTCACAAGGCCCAGTTTGACGACGGATTTGCGTATCGTTTATTTCTTAAGGATGATGCAATCCCAAGGAAAAAGGGTCACGATCGTGTGTTGGAACCGCAGGCGGTGAGTAAAACTGCTTCAAATATCTCTGCCTCCTTGTTAGTGTGTCCCCTCCCATGCCAGAGACCCGGGTTTGAGCCCCGCTCGGAGCGAGTCGTTGCTGCTGCTGCTCTCGTTCAGTTTCAGCCTCTGGATCTGATTCTGGATAATAAATAAACGGCTGAATCTGACTGTAAGCCATGGTTTGTTTTGGATGATGGGTTTTCCCTCACGGTAATGTCAGAGCCTTTAATATGTTTTTCAACAGCTCTGGGTAATGTCACAGCTTCCAAACGCTCTCGACGCAAAAGCCTATTCACGCTCGTGATACTTTAGCTCTGCCCACACGTCACGCCTCCAGCCGGTCGTGTTTTTCCGGGAAAAATCGGTACAGACTATCTTACTCTTATGAATATAATAAAACTATAGACTTTTTGGATTTATGAAGGATGCAGTACTACTCTATATGTACTCAAGATTAACAGGATATTGAGTGAAAACGAGCATTTCACCCCCCCTTTAATGTATTTTTGATCACCTTGATGAGAATAAGAGGCCTCTTACAAAACCCAAAGGCAGTGAACTTTTTTTCAAGATCTTGTCTGGACTGAACTGGACCTGCAGTACTACAGTACTCCTGCCCTCCTCAGGCTCTGTGCCATTCAGAGTCAGAGAGTCGGCACTGAACTGGAAGACGCCGTGAGCCTCATCAGAAGCAGCGATGGTCACAATGATACGAGCAGCAGCGCCCAGGTTAGCTTCAGAGCAAAAATACATTTTATCAGGATTTAAGCCATCAAATAAGAGAAGAAAATAAGTAGACCCATTTTTTACTGCTACTACTACTTTTAAAGACTCCCTAAAGAAGGGCACTAAGAAGCGTCACAGACGTGAACAGTGACATTTTCAAAACACCATCTACCCCTATTGGCCTCCCTTAAACATAAAGGCTATTTGCTTTTCCCACGTTTTTCCTGGTATTGCTCGCAGGCCTTAGTACTATGTAAACAGCTTGGCAGAACTCTGCAATCCAGAGTCTGGGGATTTGACTGTTATGGGCAGCTCTTAAACTTTACAACTTTTAATCTAGCACTTACAAAATAAAGCTTGTGTAAGGGGCGACCTCAATTATGCAATAAATCAACAAAAGAAAGAAAAACAAAGAATAAGCAGCGAATAAGCATTGGTTAAAGAAGTTCTGTTGAAAAGATCTGCCAAGGCCCAAATGACAGATAATGGGGCATGAAGTGCCTCAGAAATGTCAAAGCAGGAGCAATTCAAGCAGTTGGGAATAATAAACATATATATATATATATATATATATATGTATATATGTATATATATATATATATATATATATATATATATATAAACACAACCACTTTTTACTTTGTCAATATTAAGCACCACTTTAGTTTAATATACAGTCAAACCAGTATATATATATTTTTTCCAAACAGAATCCAGTCTGGTATTACAGCAAATAATGGAAATGAGGAAAAAGTTAACTGTGAGAGAAAGATCTGGGAGAAAAAGAATCTTACCATGATGATAGTGAAAGGACGGAAGAAAGAAGTCAATGTCACTCTCGCCACTTCCACTGGCTTCGCTTGCAAATAATGGATCCACTTAAAGAGCACACAGGAGCCAGACAGGGATCACACATAGTACACATTGAAATCACACAGAATGTTCCATTATCATGCACAAACAGCATGAATGGAGCCCACAGGAGACAGTGCGTGCAGAAACAGTGAAAGAAAAATCAAGAAAGTAAAAGAGGAGACACAGAATCAGTCTGAACGGACCAATATTCTTACCTCCTCCATTTGGATTATAAAGCTCCACTCTGAAGACTTTGTCCAACTCTGGGACCGAGTTGTCTATAATAGTCACATTGATGTACTTAAATCTCTCGCCAGGCAAGAAGTCTAGAAATCCCTCTGTGTCCTGTCAGAAGATGGAAAGGAATTGTGCCATTTTAATATACAAAGGAATTTTATTAGGGGATCTTGGTTAATGAAAAATGTCTCTTATTGCTGGACTGTATAAGAAAGCAAGACCAAAAACATATACACTGTTCAAAACCTTGAGGTCAATGACATTAATATGGTGAAATATTATTACAATTTAAAACAACAGATTTCTAATTTTGGTATATTTTTTCAATTTAATTTGAATTGTTTCCTGTAATGGCAAGACATTGCTCCAGTTTTCAGTATCATATGATCCTTAAGAAATCATTAAATGTGCTGATTTGGTGCTCAAGAAACACTTGTTTCAATTAATTAACATTACGAATGTCATCTTCGATTAATTGTATTCTTGCTAGTTGCTTAATAAAATAAAAAAGAAATGAAAGACTGAGTAAACCAATAAACCGACCCGAAATTTTACTTAAAATGTTTAAACCCCCAAAAAAGGTGTTCAACTGTCTCATAGTCTTATGGGAATTGTTGGTACCTCATAGTCCTCTGAACCAGCAGCTGTGAATGGAGACGTACGATAGCCCACCGTCACCCTTCCCAGCAGTCCTTGTGCTCTGGCCACCAGCAGACTGACCACACCAGCCTCCTCTCGAACAGTCACATGGGCCTCCTCTAGTGCGGGTCTGATCATACCAGCAGGCACTGGGCTAGTTTGAAATTGCAGAAGGCCTGAAATTGCATTAATAACTAGTCAACTAAGACGATCTGGCAGCATAAATGAAAGGAATGAATCTTAAAGGGCAAATATAACAATTTACCATATGGATGATCGCTGGCTTTGACTGTAATATTGTTGATAGCATTGTTTGGGTCGATGCTGGCTCCACTGGTAGGAGTGGAACCTGGTTTCCCATCACCTGATTCAGCTGACACCAGCCTAACCCGGAAGAGCTCATCAACCTCAGGCAGGTCATCATTTAGAACCAGCAGGTTTAAAACCTAGGAGACAAGAGAAATCAAATATAAAGGCATTTATGAGGGAGGCTTTGCCATTACTTAATGGATTTACACTGTCAATTAATCAAAGTGGTTAAAACCACCACTAGATGGAGCCATATACATTTACAGTTTGGTTGTTAAAAAAATACAAATTAAATTAAATTTATTAACTAAATTCATCAATGAAAACTTTTTTTTGTTATCTAAAACAAGTTCAAATTAATTTTATAACTTATTTCTGTATTTAAACATACAATCGTCGTGTGAACAGATGCAGGAATGCAATGGCATGTAATTGCAGTTGTCCAGCCATTACAAATTAATGGGAATATTATAATGTTCCCCCTTGATTGGTGGTCCTGTGGTAATTAATATAACTGCTTGAGAAGTTAATCCTGTTACCTCAGAGCGCTGGCCTGGCAGGAAATGGATGGAGCCTGTAGCATTGGCAAAGTCGGAGGCATTTGACGAGTCTGAGGGTGAATCAACCTGAGTGACGGTGTAGTTTACATAGACATGATCCAGAGCGCCACGTGTGCGCTCCACTACACAGGAGATCATCGAGCCTTCCTCAGATATCTGATAAAGAAAGGATAAAGGTCATTGTAAACCAACAATAGCACACACACACACAAATAATAATTTCAGGACAAAATCATTTTAAACCATTAAGAGTTTAGATGTTGTTGAAATGTTAGAAACTCAGAAAGAAAAACATATGTATTTTTGCCGATTTTGAGATTGTTCATGTTCATATTACTGGTTAAATAGAAAGGAAATTAGTTAATAAATGTCCCCTTTCCTTTTTCTGCTTAGTCTTGTTTCTATTTGCTTAGAGCACATGAGAACGCACATGCTACTGTGTCTTTTCTGTCAGTAGTGGAGAGGTCCTCCTCTAAAGGAATTCACTGACCATCTGTCTTGTTTATCGAACAAGTCATTGGAGATGCCATGCATCCAATCTCCTTGAAGAGAAGAATGCATGCTCCATCCATCCAGGCGTGAAGACATATTAAATATACATGAAGACATGGTCTCACAACTAGAGGTCACATTACATGCTTTCGGAGGGAAGGTTAACCAAACACTAACAAAGAAGCAACTTGGGTACTTAATCAAATAATATGGTTAGATGTTAACTCATTAGACCTTAATTGTGCTGGTCAGAAGGCTATCTGTAAGACAACATTACAAATTTCTCACTGGATGTCACCACTGGATGTATGTTTTGCATAGTCAGAATTAGTTCTTGTCATAATCTTATAGTTTTTGCATTTGCATTGACATTTGCAAAGTTGTTATGTGTTCATGCCAAACAGTGACATTGCTTTATCTTTGGTTTTAAAATAAAATAAAAAACTCACAAGCATAATGTAATTATATGAAATATTTTTTTTGCACCTACATCTGGTATACAAGGACCAGTAAAGCCAAAAAGTCCATTGGCATTATCACTCTTCATGACCTTGAGGATGGCAGTAGGTCTGGGCATTGGCAGACGGGCTCCACCTTGAACAGCCACCAGTTGTAGGTAGAAAACCTCCTCACCCTCCTCTTCTTGATCGTCCCGTACTTGGACTAAAAACGACTTCAGTTTCTCCTCCTGCCTGTATGTCAGGTACCCTGACACATTGTGAAGGTCGTTCTTGGCTGGTTGGTTGTGGAGCTCATGAATCTCGGAGCGGTTGAGCCAGCTGGAGTACAGCCGGAGGTCTTGTAGAAGACCAGTGAAGCGCTGTTCACCATCTGGTTTGGAACCGATCCTAATAGGTGCAGCATCTGTATGGAAGAATTCAACGCAAGGCATTAGGATGGATGGATGGATGGATGGATGGATGGTGTGGCTTTTTGGATAAACATCTGGGCTTGCAACCCCATTGGCTGCATGTTTACACCCCAGAAGATCTTGTGATAGAATATTACTTGAGTGTGCTTCAGATGAATGGATTTCTGAAGATAATGTGAGAGGTATTTGACACTAAAGCATTGCACAGTAGGTTAATGTGTTAGCGAAGGTGTTTCATTTTTACAGTTTTTCTAAGGAAAGCTGGGGTTTTCTGAGTGGTTTATAAGTGACTGCTTACTGGTCAATGTCAAAAAATCTTTGTCCCTAAATTTAGCTCAGGTTTGTCTTTCAGTGTAAGTCTAAAGATTTTTTTTTTTCTCTTCCTTTTAACCAGGTGAAAGTAAGAAGTTTGAGAAGTAATAGCACAACTCTCCTCGATAAGACGTGATGAATTATATAAGATCATTATATAAGTAAATAACAATCTTATTTATACAAATGTGTTTAAAATAAAATAAATGTAATAAAATAAAAAAAAATGCATATTTCCTGAAATCTCAAAAATGTTTGGGTTTGTTGCATCACATTACATTAGGAGCCTATAGTGTCTGTAGCGAACCATGCTAAAGGGTTTTAGGTGTTTGTTACATGGTTAATATGAGGTAGCTAATGTGTTCTTCTGAGGGGTTTGAAGGTGTTTCTATGCAAGGCTATAGTATTTTACTAGATGGCTGCTTAGTGGTCAAAGGTCAATCTCACTTTTCCTTTATTTGGAAAACAAGAACACCTCAATAAGACCTGCAATTTGAGGAATCACTTATGTCTCTAACACAACTAGTGTTGGATCAGTTATCTGCCAAAGTTTAATAATAAAGGGTTAGAATGAGCAATAAAACTCACTAAGGATTTATGAACCAAAATAAATCAAGCTGCTAATCTATCATGCAGCACTGAAAAAGAACACACACTGAGGCTAAGAAACAGTACTGTTTCAAGCTAGCCCTGTCTGACCCAGCTAAAACCACACAGTGAAATGTCTTTGGAGAAATACAATTTAGGGACATATCTGTTTCCATTCCAATCACCATATACATAGCATTTTTACTAGTGGGCCCTGATAACTCATTATATGATGAGAAACAAGAGAAATGTGATAGCGGTGAAATTGGAATAAGGAAATTGGAAGAGTTCATCCTCGTTGGATACACCAGCTTAAAGCAGTAACCTCCTGACCACCAGAGAGACATTGAAAGGCACACAACTGTATAAATTGAGGAAATACGCTTCATGGAGCCCAAACAAGAACATTTAACAAAGGCTGTAATCACCAATAATGCTAACAAGCGAGAGACCATCTCAGATATCCATACAGTTTATGTGTACATTCACTTCACTCAAGATGGTATAAAAAATAACAGGAAAGTCTTAGCAGGGGCTCTATTGTATTTCCAGTGAGTGAGAGAGAGAGTATGCCAGCTGCCTTTATATGCTGCTAACAATGTCCAGCGGCTCAATGTTCGGTCAAGCATATACAGTGTTCCTGTGAAAAGCTAAACAATGGCATAGGGCTCTCATTAGACTAGATATGGGCCACAAGAATAGGTGAGGAACCACATGTCTTTCTTGACCAACACAAGCATGAGGAATTTGTTTTGAAGCAGAACTCCAAATGAAGAATTATAGCAGTGGCGGTTTCCTAATTTGTAGTGCAGTTGTTAAAAGGCTAAAATGTGTGGTGCTAAAATAAAATAAAAAAAGCCTTCGATGCAAATGATGAGACTGATTTTGATAAAGAGGTAAAATGAGGGTGGCATCAGTAGGATATTTTATCTACTTTATATACATTTTATAAAAATAACTTAGTTATTTATTCATTTAGAAGAGTCAATACACTGCCATTCAAAAGATTAGGATCATTTTTAATGTTTTTAAAAGAAAGTTTCCTATGCTCATCAATGCAGATTTTTTAAATTTTATTTTGTGAAATATTATTGCTATTTAAAATAACAGCTTTCTATTTTAATATAATTTAAAATATAATATAAAGCTGAATTCTCAGCATCATTAGTCCAGTTTTCAGTGTCACATGATTTTTTTTAGAAATAACATGCTTATTTAAAAACCAGTGTCGGAAACAGTTGACCAATGACATATGACATTTTTGCAGTACATATTTACATTGTTTAAAAAAATACAAGCTTTACTCACCATTTACAATGGCTTCTCCTTTTAGACTCTTTATCCCCCCAGGGATTGGGCTCCCATCCAGATAAAACTCAATTATTCCATCTTCCACAGCGATGACCACATGAACCCATGTATTATCCTCTACAAATTTAGTTGCAGTAGCTCGCGCCACCTGTGTGCTGTTAGATCCTACAGTTGTGTAATGTAGCATAACAGTAACGTGGGATTCATTAGTCTGCACCTGAACTCCATAATAGATAGTTCCATTCCCATTGCCTTTAGAGACAATAAATCCATCTGTATTAGGCCTGGGCATCAGCCAGACTGACAGGGTAAAGTTAGCTAGGTTCTGTGGAACCTGCAGATGGGTTTCTGCACTGATGGATCCATAAGCTCCTGGAAGTCCAGAGAAGAAGAATGCATCGGTGCCTGCATGGCGTCTCCTGGCATGTGGTCGGAGCTCTACAGCCTGAGGAAAAGAAGCCATCAATATCAGGTCTTCCATGGGTGGGAGACCATGTGGGAAAGCTCCTGACAGGATTTCCCAGGCCACACGCACATCTCCAAAGGTTCCTTGCTGACGAAGTATGGTGAAGGATGTGACATCAAACATATCGTTGACGGACAAGACGTCCTCGGCTACCTCACGCTCCAGACTCTCAGGGGCAATAGCGAAAACTCCAAATGGGTCGTCATTGAAGGGAATGAGAACAGATGCATTGAGGTCTTTCTCTGCCAATTTTCCTCCTTTACCAGGATAGCCACCTAAAGACAACATTTGAATGTCATATATTTGCACATATGAAATGACTATAAAACTTAAATATCTCATGGAACAAGTGCATCTTCAATGGTACATTGTGCAGGATTTTTCAAAGGGATCATCCCAAATTTTTTAAACAACTGATTTGATATTTAGTTGATTACAGGTGATATAATGGTAAAAAAATAATAATAAACAATAAAACTAAAACATTGACTTCTGATATTGACTTTACCTGAGACATTCGTAAGTCTGAGCTCATAAAACTCATTGAACTCTGGGAGCTTGTCTGAGATGGCTTCAAGAACTATAGGTTTTGTCTTGTACCCTGTATAAAATACTATAGAACCAGATGTGTTCAGAAATTCTTGGTGAGGTTCAAGGGGGGTGTTGTTGGCAAACAGCTGCCAGTATACTGTGACATTTCCAAAGTGTCCTCTGTCTCGAAGAACACTGGAGACACAGAAGGAAACATTATTTCACAGAGAGTAAAACATAAATACTTGAAAAAGCTCAAAGAAAGTGTCGTATGATTTGAATCAAAATCAATCAGTGCAGTAAAATGTACATCTGGTTCAAATGTATATTAGAGATTAGAAAATTGGAGACTGACTAAAAGTTATTGGTTCGTCCCTCCTCTACTGGTTTCTGAGTGGAATCCAGAGAGAATATCCCATTAGCATCGTCATTGGCCTCAATCACCACTGTAGCAGTGTCTCGACCATATACCACTGCATCACCTGAAAAGACCCATATACAACCACACATAAGTATAGCATCACTCTCATAGTCAATATCTAAAAGTGAAATGTTACTTTAATTTAAAATGTTTTCTATTTTAAAATGCAATTTATTTCTGTGATATCAAAGCTGGATTTTCAGCAGCCATTACTCCAGTCTTCAGTGTCACATGATCATTTAGAAATCAATCTACAAATCTGGATTTCCTGCTAAAGAAACATGTCTTACTACTATTCATGTTGAAAACAGTTTATTATTAACAGTTGATATTTTGTGGAAGCTGTGACACATTATTTTCTATGATGAATAGAATGTAATTGCTTATTGGAAAAATAAATGTTTTATTGAAAGGTAGTGTATACAGCAAACGTTTGCAAACAATTATTCATCATTGGAATATTCATTTTTTTATATTATTAAATCCAGAATCATGAATCCAGAGAGAATTATAATGAAGAAAACAAACATTTTGTGCAGAATCCTTTTCAAATTTCTCATTTTCAAATGCTTGTGCTCTCATATCTGTGGCAGCACATTTGTTTAACATTCACACATTGTAACTGTTATGCTAAACATCATTCTACATGAAACACTGTTGTAATAGGTACAAGCTAACCATGGCAATCATATCATGCTCTCAAAAGCTCTGGTTTTATGTACTAATAACACCCAACATGTATTTAAACACAATCCCTCAGGGCAAGTGGTAAAGCCTCCAGACAGAAAACTCTTGGTGGGTTTGCTTTGTGATCTGCAGAAGGACAGTTCTGTAATTAACTTTCTACAGTCACCCAGCCCTTTTCATGAATGTGTGCGTGTTCCACAATACAAGGATTAGAGAGGGCTTTTGAATGTTGAGGCCAATCAACAGAGCACTGTGCAAATCAAAACAAATCTTTAACAGGGTGGATTTATTGCCTCTACAGAGCAGAGCTGAAGAGCAGTATTTTGTCTAATGGAGTGGGAATCTAATGAAGCTAATTGGGCAACATAGACAATTAAAAGTTGGGGATTCAAGGCGCTGGCAAAAGAAGTCACCCAAAAATAATGCAGCACAAAGCAAAAGTCAATGCATGTTGAAAGGGACCAAAACTTTGCAACATAAGGTGCACTGAATTTATGGTTAATTGAAAGCTGAGGATGTGACAAACCTGTGGTATTGAAGAGAACTATGTGGAATGGTTCATCTGTCTCTGGTATGTCGTCATCTACCACCAAAACCGATATGTTCTTCATCCACTCTCCAAAATCAAAGACCAACATTGAGTCGTTACTCAGTGGAGTGAAGTCTCCCGGTGATGCGTCACCATACTCAAAACGATACTTCACTGTGGTGATAAAATTAGCAGGCCCAGCTCGTAGAATGGTGAAATTGGCCACACCCCCTTCTTGCACCCTCTGAACCACAGGTTCTAGAAAACATTACAAACGAAGAACAAATTTCTACATTATTTTAATATCGTTATGGTGAGCATCTATATCAGCCCCGAATCTTTTCAACAGTTTCTCACAATTGTGGCTTTAACATGACTTGATATCTCATAATTGTAACATTACTTCTCAAAATTGTTGTTTTATATCCCACAATATGAAATTATATGTCACACTATGACTTTATTTAAGAGTGACCCGAATAGTCAAAATGTGATGCTTCGATAGGAGGAGCCTGCTTGGACTACCAATCTCATAGTCGAATATTCCCTGAGGTGTTATGATCATGCCATTTTGGTTATAAGGGTGTGGCTCAAATTCTGATTTCACATAGAACTACTGGTTTTCTAACAAATAGGTTAATATACAGCCTATTAAGATAATCCTCTAAATAAGAATCTGAAAAGAAATACTTTTTAAATAAATATTTTAATGCACGTGATTAAATCCAACCACCCCTATAGATTTAAATTTCCTCTTCCATAATCAGTGACCAGAGAAGAGCATCTTGGCGGCAGAGATTTAAATCTTAAAGACTCAAATTGACACAGAAAGAGTGAAAGACTGGATTTTTTAGATCAGGTAGGGTACAAGTTATTTAAAAACTTTTCAGAGGGCTTACATATATATCTTGTATATATTATTCATCTCGAATAAATTGTATTTTGTTAATTTGCGCTGCAGTAAAGCACTTCATTGTAAGTACTACGGTGATTATCTCTTCAGCGCGCAGCGTGAGCAGCACAAACACCAATGCAGAATATTAATAACTATGACTGGGACTGTCACATCCCCGACATTATAATGAGAACACTACTATAATAAAAGGCCATGAATTTTTAGAGTTTAGTTGCCATGTTTCTGCATGTTGTTGTCCACAAAAGGAGTTCATTCAGAGCCGCGCAGACACGTTCATGTGCATTCAGGTATTTTGTGCAGATAGCCTATAAATCGTAATATTAACGTTATGTTGTATAAATAAAGTATATTCTGTATGAGATAAATGATAATTGAAATGCAATTGATTAAAAACCTGCTATTAAATGCTTCATTCTACTGGTCATCTTCAGGAATTCTTAAGGTTAGGAATTCTTAAGGTTTCACTGCCGTTTAATATAAATGTTATAAACATAAAACATAATTTTATGTATCTGCGAGGCATTCGTTGCAAATTTTCTGTGTTAACGTCAGTTATTATGTCTTTTGGTAATGTATTATGCCCCGGCCCCAAACATATGATTCGACTATCAGTCGACTATCGGCACTTTCAGAAAATTCCGATTCGACTATGTAAATCCTTAGTCTGGGACACCCCTAACTTTATTACTTGATTACTGACATTGTATGGAAGCCTGTTTCTGCCATTAAAAATTTAAAAAATAAATAAAACAAAAAACAAATGCGAGTTTATATCTCAAAATTCTGTCTTTTTTTTTTCTTGCCGCTCTGACTGTGAGATACAGACTCACAATTGCAAGTTAGAAAGTTCAGTTCTAGGTTTCTTTCTCACAATTGCGAGTTTATGAAAAAATCTGAACTGCAAGTTAATATCTTTATTTCTAAAAAAAAAACAGAATTGTGAGATAAAAATTCACAATTACCTTTTTTAACATTTTTAAATCGGTGTTGGAAATTGGCTTCTATACAACTACATCATTTTTAGGGGCTTTTGAACTTCTTAGTTTTAAGAACATGCACAGTACTAAGAACAGCCATCATGGTGGTTCCTACAGAACCAATTCCTCCCTCTGATCATTTTCCTGGTTGCAATCACACCGAAAGCAGGAACTCTGAAGCGGCTAACACCATTGTCTTTCTTCACAACATTTACAAATTTACGAATATTTTCCATGTTCGTGGAGTAAATATTTTTACACTGCTTTTTAAAAATGTTGGGTAGCCAGTGTTTCATATGCATTTGGCCAATTAGTATACACTTACATCACTGGTAGTTCCTATATAACTATTTTAGACCCTACTCTGAAGTAGAAGCTAATTTAGTTCCCAAAACGGAGTTCCTGATACTAAACACATTTATAGTTCCTTTGATGCGAACATGCCAAAAAGTGGGAACTTCCCACCAATAATTCTAGGAGCTATGAAAAGTTTACTCTGGTGCGAAAGCCCCTTTTGTCTTCAAATTAATATGTACATTGTATTGAATGGCAAACATACCAGCAAAATATATCGGATCATCATTCTCACGAATGCTTAACCTTGCACTGAGAATGTATCCTAGTCTTGCTCCACCGCTTGTATTCAGAAGGGTGATGGTGAAATTTTCAGTTTTCTCTGGGATCTGCATCAAATAAAATAAAAATCTTAACTACAGATATGCTTCTTCTTTAAACATAAGTATCTAGTTATGATATTATGAACTGCTGAAGCTTACCTCATCTGGCATAGAAAATAGGGTGAGGTTCTTCAGATACTCCCCTTCAGCAAAGACAATCTCGCCCTGCACTGGGTTGATGTCTCCCGAATAGGTTGGCTCAAGAATCCAGAAGACTGACACGTTCCCAAACCTACCCCTGCTTCTCCCAATGGGGTAGGATGCTATCATACATAATGATGTTATTTTAAACAGATTCTAAAAGAGAAGAAAGTTAAGTGACCAGAAGCTGTAGCTTATAGATCTCCGTACCTGACTGAGTATCCATGGCTTTGCTTTCATTGATGGTGAAGTCTAAGCCAGGCTGAATGAACTCAATGACCCCAAATGGGTCATCACTCTTACGAACGGTAATGTTGACCTGTCTTCGGTTCCCAAGGCGACTAGCTGGCGTGCTGTGGCTACTAAGGACCACTGAGAACGTCTCATCTAGCTGAAGACAAAACATCAGGCAATCTTTTAGAAGTCAGGTTTCCTTACATTTTAAATTTCCAAACATTTCTGAAGTGTTAAAGGAAGCCTAACATTAAAGGAAGTAGGGAATTATGCAGATCATCCTTTATGTAAGAGAGGGTCATTTAATTAGAGGACATAATAAATGTTAGTGAGCCTTGTTCATTAGTCCTGAACTACTTACCTCTGGTATCCCATCAGGCTTGGCTACCAGGGCCACCATCACCTCTCTCTCCCCTGGCTGGAACTCTAGGATCCCAGTGGCCCCATAGAACTGAGCATTTCCAGAAGGAATCACTGTATATCTTACGAGCTGGTTTAATAGCTGCCCCTGCTCTCTGATCACCCTCAGTTCTACTGTTTCCCCCTCCTGCATAGCCAACAAATCATCCAAACATTTCACATGTTCAAGTAAATGCAATGAAAAATATGAAAGAAAGTTACATGCTAAACTCCATTTAAAATCATTTTACATTTTACTGTTTGTTTACACGTACATTAAAACAATGTTTTATTAATAATATTTATACTGTATTTATTTATATTTTCAACATCAAGATTTTATTGATTTAATTTTAATTTGTCAGTTGTGTCAATGGTCAGTCGTACTGCAGTCTATTTCATAGTCTTATAGTTTAATATTCTATTTACCATTTAATTAATTTGTCAGAGTCTATATGACTTCTGACTATTGATGAATGAAAATAGGGACTATATTATATTAATTATACTGGTGACCATTTACAAAGTATTCAAGCATATATTCATAAAATTAGAACTTAAAATTTGATGTTTAATTTAAAAATGAATATAAAATATGAATAATTCAATACAAAATAATATTAAATAAGAAAATAAAGAAAATGTAATCTGAATGAATGAAGGAATAAATGAATGAACTATGTCTTACATTAATAAACCAAGGCCCTTTAGAGACAGGTGAAAACTCAAATACTCCTCCAGGGTCATCGTTCTCCAGAATAACAATTTCTCGGCTAGTGAAACCCGGTTTAAGTATCTGGTTGTCCACATTTGTCCTGTAGTGCAATATTTTGACAAACATATGTTACAGTATGGTGAGACTGTAAAGTTATATTATTAGAAAGCAGAAAAAAAAATCTACTATGAAATATTACAGTACGGTAGATTATAATTCACAATCATTTTGTTTTAAGCAGGATGGGCTAAAACGCCTGACACAAGGAACAAAGATTACCAGTATTCTATGACAAAATATTTATCAGATTCATATTTTGGATATGTATGAGTGTGGTCACACCAGCATCTGAAAGCATCTTAAATTGCTTGGCCTGATGCCTCTTGGTTATGCTGATTTGACAAGTCATGTTTTAAAGCAACCCACTATCCTCTCCTTCTCACCGGGGGTCTTGTGTACTATAAACCAAGCTTGGCTTAGTCTAAGCCAGCACTGAAGGCTCCAGATAATTAGTAAAATGGCTGACAAAGAGCTTGCAGAAGAAGTGTTCTAAACAAATGCATTCAGAGGATGTGCTGCATGCATACAAACACTGATGTTTTTACAGGACAGGATAAAGGAACTCCGTAAATGAGGTGCTAAATGAGTACAAGCAGCGTTTGCCTGCATCCAAGTGCGGTCGCCCCAACATATACAAACACACTCTTACTATTCATTTCACACACCCAGATAAAAGGGACATACCCCATCGAAACATTAAAACAAAGCCCCAGAAAGTTCAGAGTGGATGCTTTCCACATAAAGAGTTGATTCACAGCACACAATAAGGCACAGTCTTTCTAGTGCGCACTTACCCGAAGTACACTACAAAGCGAGCGGTTTCTACCCTGTGAAGGGAAAGTGAAGGGAGGACAAAGAGTGTCCCAGCACAATGATTACAAGATAATTCCCAGACTAAAGGAAAAGACTGAAAGGGGTCATCAAGTAAAACTTCAGAAGGCAACTAACACTTTGATCCACCATACAATATAATGGATCCATAAAGTATTTGGATTGAAATGACCCCTTAAAACAACTCAATGTCATCATAACAAGTTAAACAGACCTGTCTAATGCAAGAATGACAGTCTCGTTGATTTCTGGGATATTGTCCGCCATTACAGTGATGTTAATCACTGCTTCACTTTGTCCTGAGAGGAACCGGACCGATCCAGTGAAAGGTGAAATGTCAGCCTCAGTGACATCTTCTCTGTTCTCGCCAGCGGGTCGCAGGCTCCAGAAGACCAATGCCTGGCCATCCGTCCCATCTCGCCTCAGTTGAAGAGTTATCTAGAGACAGAGAGAATCATGTTTCACATTTCGTCATCCAAGAATACAATAGGGTACGAAAATCTGAGAACATAATAAAATGATATTTTTATTTCTGATTTCCAACACCAAATTAAATATATTTAGATTTTTGAAATAGGTAAAGAAATTTTTTTCCAGGAGAGTGTTTTTATACCAAGCTGATGTTTGAATCTTCTGGTTCCAGGGCCACCACTGTCTGATTACTGGTGAAGCCAATCTCTCCATTAGCAATATCAGGTGTGATGATCAGGGAGATGTTCAAAGCTCCTCCAAAGCGAGGACTCACAGATGGGATTTGTGGGGAGATGTTAACCAACTGCACACTGTCCAGCTAATGAAAGACATGAATCCATTTTAAATCTCCTTTTGTGGTCCGAAAAAGAACGAGGGGCATAAAGCATTGGAACAACACAAAGGTGAGTAAATGATGACATAATTTTTTGGGTGAACTATCCCTTTAAAGTGTCAAAACATGCTTTTGATAAAATAGAACAAAATCATTTAATAAAACAATGAACTGCTCTGACTGTCAAACAAGCAGCACTTCACAGGCTTTATTTGATCTAAAATGAAGTAAAAACAGTAATAATGTGAAATATTCAAACAAAATGTAAAATAACTGTAATCTTTGTTAATGTAATGTTGAAATATACAATTTAAATCCAATGATTTAATTTTCAGCAGCCATTACTCCAGTCTTTTGTGCCACATAATCCTTCAGAAATCATTATAATACGCTGACTTGATGCTCAAGAAACATTTCTTATTCTTATCAGGGTTGAAAACAGTTTTACTTGCTAATATTTTTCAGGATTCTTTAATGATTCGAAAGCTTAAAAAAACAACATTTAGTTGAAATACAAATCTTTTGGAACATTACAAATGCCTTTGATCAATTTAGTGCAGCCCTGATAAATACAATTACTAATTTCCTAATAATAATAATAATAATACTAATGATAATAATAAAAACTTACTGACTTTTAAAGTGTAGTGTTAACCTTTGCAACTGATTATGTTTTTAGATAGCAGGGCTCAGTTATTTTTCACAAACATATATTACCTGAATGAGGAAATGAGCCCCGTTCTGCAAGAAAGCATCATTGCGTATTGGCAAGATGAGTTGGGCTCGTGACTGACCGGAACTGAACAGCACACTGTTGACACTTGTTCCATTCAGCACCCCATCCCTGGCTCGTGATGGGTCCAGTGGTCTGGCAGGTATGTAGAGGACAGTTAGGGTAAGTCGCACCTCTCCCATGGTCCCCCCTTCTCTGAGGAAGCTAAGTGACAGGAAGCGTCCTTCTGGTTGACTCTGAATACTTTGATTCTCTCTTGGATGAAAGCCAAATTGACCATAGACATCATCGCTGTCCTGAATGAAGAACACCATCTGTGAAGCAAGAACAACATACTGACTTCAGGTTTAATTTCAGGAAGGTTACAGACAATCATTTCAACTCATCTTTAAGGTTGTTTCAGAAACCAAACACACAGCAATGCACTTATGGGGCATGACATTCCTTAGGTATTCAATTCAATTCAATTCAATTTACTTTTATTGTCATTGTCATTCAAGAACAACGAAATTGCGTTGGAGCATACAACAACAACAGTACATGATATATTAAAGTGCACTAACACCAGTGCAGATCCCCTCCAAGTATTAGATAATAATAAATGATAAATAATAACTGCCCCCTATGTAAACATGGCACATCAAAAGTATGTAGTTGTTAGAACACAGAACCAGTGACATTCGCTCTTGATAACAAGATACTTTACAAAAACGAAGGGTGTGGTCACATTTGGAATTGATGTAGTTAATGCAACAGTGCAAAGTCTAATAGTGACAAAGGGCACGATTTAGCAGCCTTACTGCATAAGGGTACAGGCTGTTAGCCAGTCTGGTTTTACTGGCACGAATTGACCTGTACCTTCTCCCTGAGGGCAGCAGGTGGAACAGGTGATAGGCCGGATGATACCGGTCCCGCAGAATGTTCTGTACTCTCTTCTAGTGATCGACCGATGTATCTGTTTACCGATATTTTTCCCGATATTTAAGCATTTTTCCATAATCGGGTATCGGTTTTGTAATATCGGATTCGCCGATTTACGGCGCCATCTTGTGGCCGTTTTGAGATTTCCGAGGAGATCAGTCAACAACAACTCAGTGCACAGGTAAATATATGTTCTACTTGGTTTGCTTTAATTAATCAACTTTATTTAACATAACAGACATGCACAAATGAGATCTGAGACATAAATTCCTGATATAGTTAATTTATGCAGCTTGTTTCTAAACAATTGAGACGAACTCATTGAGTCACGTAGTGTAATTCATCATGTCCTGCCCCAATAAAGACGTATCTTTACATGAATTAAATAAAACAGACATGAATGAGTGCATGTTGAAAATAAAAGCGTTGAATTTAATTCTCTATCTGTTGTATTTGCTCACCATTAGTCTAGAAGAGAAAGTTTGTTCATATTGCTTAGCAACTGACGGATGATCTGGAGGCTTAAGCACTGCGACTGAATGAAACTTTTGACAAGATTATCTTGTTTAAACACCCTAGATTATATTATCATTTACTACATAACAATTATTTCGCTAATACACATATAAATATAGCCTACCGCTTTGTGGAAATTAATTATTTATTATCTCCATGCGCGATCGCGGTTGATTAAGTTATAGTCAAACAGCACTTTGTCAGTTGGCATTTCATGATTTAACGTTAGATTAAATTTAGATCATAAAATGCCAACTGACAAGTGCTGTTTAACTTTATATAGTCTCTGGAAAAAAAGTTCGTTCATATTGCTCAGCACCTGACTGGGTTGATGATCAGGAAGCCTCAAGCACGGCCACTGCATGACATTTTTGAAGGAAGCAGGCTTACAGGGCAGAATGCTGAAAGACTCTGTTTTCTACACTAAAACCTAGTTCTGCTTAACTGGGAGTAAATAGCTATGCACTCCTAAATAGCCCTCCCGCCCCCACCAATATGTTAGAATCATTTTTGTGCTTTATTTTTTTACCTGTTTTTATTTTTTTACCTCATCAAAGCTTTTATTTTAAAACAAAGACACTTAGTAACAGTGCGCTTAAATTTTTTGGACTCAGACCCCTCTATTTATTTGTGTATAAATAGAATGTTTTTTTTTTTTGTATGCAAGGTGGGAGTGATTGTTATAAATAAAATGTTTTTTTCAGCTCATTTGTGTTGTAATAATTGTCAGAAACAGAAGTATAACAGTAAATAAATATCGGTTCTGCATATCGGTTATCGGGTACATAAACATACAAATAATCGGTATCGGTATCGGTTATAAAAAACCAATATCGGTCGATCACTACTCTCTTCAGACAACGTGTGTCATGGTGCTGATCTCTGGGAGAGTGGTCCCAATGATTCTACCCGCTGTTTTACCACGTGTTGGAGTGCCTGCTGATGGTCCTTAGTGCAGCTAGAGTACCACACCAAGAAACCATATGTCAAAACACTGCTAATAGCACAATTGTAGAAATTGACCATCAGCTGTTTTGGTTTCCTCAAATAGTAGAGGTGTTGCTGGTCCTTCCCTGTCACTGCATTGATGTTGGTTCCCCAGGACAGGTCCTCAGTCATAGATACTCCCAAAAATTTGAAATGTGGCACCGTCTCTACCACCTCATTGTCAATAAAGAGAGGATTGTGATTGGGTCTGCTTTTGCGGAGGTCCATAATGATCTCTGTCTTTTTGATATTTAAAGAGAGGTTATTACTGACACACCATGACACAAGATGTTGCACCTCAGTCCTGTAATCCACCTCATTGTTATTATTGATGAGTCCGAGCAATGTTGTATCTTCAGCAAATTTAACAATGAGATTGGATTAAAAAGAAGCAGAGCAGTCATGTGTGAATAAAGAGTATAGCAAGGGGCTAAGCACACACCCCTGGGGGGCCCCGGTATTAATTAAAAGGGTGGAGGACAAGTGGTTGCCTATCCTATCCCTCTATGTTCGATTTGTCAAAAGTTGTGAGTTGTTTATGCCAAGATGGTACAGTTTGGCTCTGAGTTTAAGTGGCCTAATTGTATTAAAGGCCGAGCTAAAGTCGACAAAGAGGAGTCTCACCTAGGTGTTCTTGTGCGCAAGATGTACTAATAACTTTTTGAGCACGGTGGGGATGGCATCCTCAGTCGACCGGTTTTGTCTGTATGCAAATTGGTGTGGGTCAAGTGATGGTGGTATTGCACTCTTAATGTAATTGGTGACCAGCCTCTCAAGGCACTTGGTAGGAATGGAGGTGAGTGCCACCGGTCTATAATCATTCAGATAGGTGACATTTGACTGCTTAGGCACTGGGACTATTGTGGCTGCCTTAAAGCAGGCAGGGACCCATGAAGTGGACAGCGATATATTTATAAATGTTGGTAAAAACGTAAGTTAGCTCCGCAGCACAGTCTCTCAGCACTCGACCCATCAAACCATCTGGTCCGGTTGCTTTCCTGGTGTTTATGCCACAGCGGACCCGTCTTACCTCATGAGTACTCAGGACTGGGGCAGGATCAATGGAGGGTAGGGGGTGCAACACAGAATCTGTGTTATCCCTATAACGGGCATAGAAGAAATTGAAATCCTCAGCCATGGTGTAATCAGCTGAGGAAGATGTTGATTTACTCTTATAGTCCGTGATAGCCCTAATGCCCTCCCATACCTACCTAGGGTTTGCAGAATTATTAAAGCAGGCTTCAGTACGCCTCCGGCATTAACATGCATAAAGTTTTGGGAAAATGTGGTACACAAAAGAAGATATTTGTATTGAATGTTGGTATTCAAACAGTTTTGGTGACCATTGACTTAGATTGTCAAAACAAACAGAAAGAGTCATACAGGGTTTGGAATGACATGAAGGTCGGTGTATGACAGAATGCTCTTTTTTTGGCGTAAACTATGCCTTTTAGGATTATACATTAGTATTGCACAACTGGAGGTTAATTCTCCTAATACTGTAGTCCCACTGCCAAAAAGAGGACTTAGACAACTTCAGAGCTCAAGTATTAGTTATGTTACGCTCACATATAGCTGTTTTTGAATGGAAAATATAAACTATTTAACTAAATTACAAGCACATTTCTGTTCACTCACACTCAAATCCTTTGAACTGTCCTGCCCAAATTTCCAATGAAAACAAATGATTGTAAATATCAGTTTTGTTTTGTAAATTTAACCATAACATTGAGGAAAAAATTACAGATGCTTTTAATAGAAAATAATATATATATATATTTGGAACCAAAGCATTGCTTTAAAATTCTGTTTCCTCTTGTGATGAACTCTAAAATAACCTGATCTTTTCCTCTCTATGTTGAAACCTGTAGCACATAGCTATAAACAAATCTCACCACTTATTACAGTGAACGCAACATTAGACTATCTGTGTAAAACTTACAGTGAACCAATCACAGAAAGACCTTCTCTTTCATTAGACCTCACAAGAGTGTAAAAATAGCGTTCATGAGCTAGTTTATGACTCTGTCATTTACCAAAGCCTCATCAGATCAAGGCACAAGACCTCTCTAAATATTTGTAGTACTTATTTCAATGAATTTAGGAACAGCTGACATAAATAAGCTCTTCACAATTAGTCGTCACAACCTGCAGAGTCAATTCAGCTAACATAAACTTATGATCACACTTATGGGTAATTGATAGGTTTAAACATAAACTCGGGTCAGATTTATTCTCTCCTTTCACACATAGTCAATCTAGCAACAGACAAGTTATAAAGAGAACAGCCAGCCACCCACAGGCTCTGCTGTGGGCTATTTTGTGCTGGGAACACATGAAGGGAACACCCAAGTGACACTCAGTGTAACCAGCAGTCTGTGATGCCGCTGTGCCAGAGAGACATTGTGTCTCATTTTACGCCACATCCGCTTTAAACGGACTAAGTGCTGCCCAGATGGTAACTAAGAACCAGCTCTGATCTGAGAACTTCCTTCCTTGACGAGGGGTAAGAGCCAGAGTAAGACAACAACCTCCCTGGATGTCTCACCACAAGCCTCCGAGTGAGGTCCAAAAGGGATCTGCTACCACGGCTGTCTGAAACTAAGCATAAAAGTCTAGAATATCATCATAGTGGGTGACATGTCAACATGTAAGACAACCAGTGCCCAGGAACATTATGTGTAATAACATTTTCCTTACAAAAATTAAAGAGTGCGCTTCAAGCTGTCATCAACATCAACTTGCACTTTCATCTTTCATAGCTAAATCCACCTCAGAACTGAGCCACCACCGATCTATGATCTGCGATCCAAACACATTCTCTAAATGCATTAACTAAAAACCAAGCACAAGCCAAGCACTCACTTCCATCGGCTCATCCACTTCGGCCCCTCCTTGTACAGATCCTGGGATCAGTCTGAGAATGAAGGCTTCGGCTTCTTCTGGAAGGTTGTCCTGAGTGATATTTAAAGGCAGTACAGCATTCATCTGACCCTCAGCAAACCTCAGGGTACCTGATTCAGGATTAAGGTCGGCAGAGACTGGAGTCCTATCCGTGGAGTTTCTTGTTATATTCCACCTAACTGAAACAGCTCCATGAGTTCCTCCATTCCTCACAATGATGATGCCTTCGTATCTGAAACAGAAACACAGATTAGCAATATTACAGATATTGTGGATAACAACATGAAACCAAACTAGGATGACAAGTTACCAGTACAAGTAATGTTTCTGACATTACTTGAAATGAAATACCACACAAAAAAACAGACTGAAAACTGAATAATGATACCAGTATTTCAATAGTAATTACATATTTATATATCTCATATAGCATACACTACAGTTAAAAGATTAATTATATTCAGCAACGATGCATTAAACTGATCAAAAGTAACAGTAAAGACATTTATAATGTTACAAAAAATGCTCTTTTGATATTAAAAGTTATGACTAAAGTTTTATATAATCAAAATTTATATAATATAATATAAAAAAAAAATAAAAATTATAAAAAAATATATATATTGCAAATTATCATATCAGAATGCTTCTGAACGATTATAAACCACTGAAGTAATCAAATTTGCCACCACCAAAAACAATATTGAAATAGAAAACAGCTATTTCAAACTGTAACAATATTTCACAATATCACTGTTTTAATGTATTTTTGTTCAAATAAATGCAGTTTTGGTCAGAATAAGATACTGTTCTTAAGAACATTGGAAAAATGGTACTGTATAGATGCATACGAAGAGTTTATTGGCAAAAACATATATATGTTTTTTTTTATTATGTTATCATGTTTTTTTGTTTTTGTTTTTACCTAATTAAAATAACCCAGCTGCGGTTTGATTGAGATTATTTGGAATGCACAATTGAAAAACATGGTTTTCGAAAATTTAGTTGTCTGTTTTTGCAAATGAAATCTTCATATATTATATTCATTAATTTTATACATTTTTAAACAATTGTTTGGAACAATTTATATTGTAAAACTGCAACAAAACAAACACAAAAAAATAAAAAAATAAATGAGTAGTAACTACTAATGGAACTGAACATTTCATTAAGAGTGCCAATCTTCCCTGTGCAATTGGAAAAGATATAAGGAGTATGATTTATAACCAAGACAAGTTACCCACTATTAATTGAATAATAACCTGTTAATGCAAGTGTTATAACACTATAACCCAGGTCTTCAACCCCGCTCCTGGAGAACCACTGTCCTGCAAAGTTCATTTCCAACACACTTGCTTGTGATTTTCCAAGTGATCCCGAGGACTTTCATTAGCTGGTTCATGTGTGTTTGATCAAGGCTGGAGCAAATCTCTGTAGTACAGTGGGTGTACAGAAAGAGGGTTGAATATTTCTGCTTTAAACAGTATTCTACTCACATCGGGTTCAGGTCTTCATTGATGATGTGGGGTTGTATTGGGGAAGGACTGAATGACAGGACTCCATAAGGCTTATCATTGGGCTCAATGGTCACGAGTGCAATACTTGGAGTCATCAGCACTGCATCACCCAATAAGTTCTCTTCCAAAAGAACCACTTGGAAAGATTCTGCAATCTCCGGAATGTTGTCATCTGTAATGTTGAAGCGGAGTTCTGTTTCATGGACACCTGGAGGGAAAACAACTATCCTTTCTGGTTGTAGATCCACAAAGTCCACCAGTGGAGTAGCACTGGCCGCCCCATTGCCTGTAATAACTGTATAGGCCACAGACACCGTTCTGTCATCAGAACCGATCAGAAGACCATCCTCAGTTCTACCATGTGTAACGCTAAGAGATATTACACCAATGTTCTCCGGGACAACCAGCGTGGGTTTGGAGAAGCGGATGGGAGCATCATTACGGGAGATCTTGATCTGAACACTGCTTCTGTTAGGATTGAGTAAAGCTCCGCCAGCTGCTTCTGTCAACCGCACTGTGAAGATCTCATCATCTTCTGGAAGCTAGTGGACATGTGAGATTAAAAACAACACATATTATTAAAGATTAATTCAGAACATCTTCTATGTTAGTCATTCACTTATTGTGAATTTACTTGGCAACAATTGTTGTTGTTTTTTCTCAGAATAATGGTTTCTTTGACTTTAAATCATCTTTTTAGAGTCATTTTATGGCATACACAAAAGTTGAGAAATATATATAATATATCATTTTGCAATTCTTCCTCTTCAACGATCCAGAAATGCAACAATTATTTCTCGTAATCAAATCAACTGTAAATGCTAAGTCTTTTTTTCAGGTTTCTGATTAACTGCTATCATTGTTCATGTGATCTCTTTTATGTCTATTCAACAAAGAAACCGTACCTTGTCATCTTGTATCATGATGCTGAAAACTACAACAGCACGACCAGGAGGAAATGTGATGTTCCCCATGTCTGGACTGAGATCCTCACTTGCAGGGTTTGGACCTCCAAAAATCTGTGAATTAATAAATAATTAAAGATAGATGGATGGATGGATGATTAGACAGACAGACAGACAGGCAGACAGACAGACAGACAGAGACTCACCTCAAAGTTGACAGTTACAGTACCATAGGTTCCTTTCTCTCGAAGGAGAGTGAGAGGCACATACTGGCTTCTACCTCTTGGCTCCTCCACAGTAATTAGGGAGGTCTAAACAGAGAAACAGAGAAAAAATACATATGTACATATGTACATTTACATATGTACTGACAGAATTAAAAATTAGGGATATCAGAAAGAAGACGAGATGTCATGTAGCAGGAGTTTCCAAGTGTCTAGTGACAAAGTCCTGCAGAGTTTAGCTATAAGCCTAAATAAACACATCTGAACCAACTAATCTCAGACTTCAGAATTATTAGAAACTTAGACTATGTCTGTTCTGACAGTCTTTCCAAGTAGGTACTTCTTTGAAATAGTGTTTTTTGGCCCGGTTTCACAGGCCTTAGGTTAAGCCAGGGGCCTTAGGTTAAGCCAGGATTAGGTCATAGTTCAATTAGGACATTTAAGTAGCTTGTATAAATATGCCTTAGATTAAAACATTATTGTTGTACATCTTGAGGCAAAACAATAAATCAAACATATGTTGAGATAACTCAAGTGCAAGTTTCTTCAGTTGAAAAGGCCAGACATGCATTTTAGTCTGGGACTACGCTTAAGCCTTTCACTATTTTGCAACCATAAAAACACTTTATTTACCAAAACCCTGCTTACCAAAATATAACAGCCAATTTGATCTCAGCAAACCTGAATAAGTTAATAGCAGAGGAGGTTTTTCTGACTGGTTCTTCTGATTGGCTAAAAAAAGGGTGGGCTACTTTCCTGATTTGTATTTATTTTGAAGTTTTTGCTGTCCCAGGGACCAGTGATATTTCACAGCACATCAGTGATATGTGATATGATCGGTGATGCTTTCAGTGAAATCAAGCCAGCACCAGGGACTATTATTTATTCATTTGCTTGTTTGTTTATTGCTATATTATTAGACCATTTTTTGTAATAGTAAAAGAAAAGAGCAGTTGGTTTCCATAACAACACTGAAGTATACATCATTAACCAGCTAATCCATTCAGTAAATTGCCTGCCTTGTTTCTTCAAATTCTTAGCAGCTCAGTAGTTTCCCTGGACTCCCATCTCAGCAACCTTTCCTCTCAGGCATCTGACCCACAATACTCCCCTCACTCTCACTTTCCCATCCACTGACCCCCCTCCCCACTCCCTCGAGTTTAATTACCCCCCCATTGCATCCCATAAACAAGTGAAAACAGTTCAGGCTTACAGTCAACAGATTCTCCACACTGTTCATTGAAGAAACAATGGAGAAATAAACTTACTGAGTTGAAGGAAATAATTCCGAAGGCATTGTCATTAGACAAGATGGTGATGGTGGCAGTATTTGGAGTTCCCACTGTCACACCATTTGATGAGCTCTAAAAAAAGTGAAGCATTGCTTGGTTAGAGTTATCAATATATTATAACTTGTCTACTGCTATCAAAATCCAAATTCTATATCCATTCATGCAGAAATCCATTTCTCATACTTATGCCACCATAAATGCACTAATTTGAATTTCAGATTAAACATTGTCGTTTATAAAGAGTGTATAAGTGTCTGCGATACAGAGCACAGAAAGAGATAAACAGAGCATGACCACGTAAGAACATAAACCCATATGGACCCTCTTTTCAGCAACCCTTTCAAATAAGCTTTTCCCAGCTGTAACAGAGCTTTCTTTCAGCCGCACTGCTTTTGTTGCTGTACGAAAACAGACAAGGAATACACACGTTCAGACAATTCCCCACGCTAACTGTGACTGAGGTCTGACTCAGTATTACAGCACACAAACACTCTTCCTCCTTTTCCCTCAGTAACAAGCATTTATTTAATTAGATTTTTAATTTAAAAAAAAATACAGAATGAAATTATTATCAATAATTAGCATATGATTTATGTAAATCACACTTAAGGACTGTCTAGATTTCCTTTTAGTGCATTCAGATTGGGTTCATTGGGTTTCAGTGGGCTTTTGTCACCCTTAAGTTGTCCCATTCTGCCAGCCTGAGGTTCATTTGTTAAACAGTGGACAAGTAGACAGTGGAGTCGTGACCTGTTGTCATTAATCACTCACTGTCGACAGACTGAGACAGCACAGTAATAAGAGGCCCTCAAATGAGAAACTTCTATGAGAAACACTTTCCTAGACAACACAGAAATGAGAGTGTCATACCTCCTTCATATCAGTTGGATTTTAGTGAGATGACAAAATAACCCATTGTAGGCTGATTTCTCCTCAAATTTCTAAACAGTGGTCTCATTTACCAATCATGCATACACACAGATTTGTGCAGGTAATTGTTTTCTTGAACAAATCATGATACATCAATAACTTTCATATTAAAATTGATTCTTAAATGTAAATAATGTAGGAACAACTGAAACCACAAATACAAAAAAAAAAAAATCACATACTCTTGATCACCTTATAAAATCACTGATCACACTTTATTTTAAGGTCCGCTTCTCACTATTAACAAACCGTTAACTATGACTTTTGCCTTAGTAAACTCCTAATATGCTGCTTATTAATAGTTAGTAAGGTAGTAGTTAAGTTTAGGTATTTGGTAGAATTGTGGATGTAGAATATGGACATGCTGAGTATGTTTTATAACTACTAATAAACAGCCAATGTGTTAGTAGGCAAGCTAATTAGCAACTAGTTAATCATGAGAATTGGTCCCTAAAGTGTTACCATAGATTTATACACAAATATTTCATGAAGATGGTTTGGGTGTGTTTTTGCAAATTACTAGCCTTGGGCACATAGTCTGTCATTTAGAATAATTTCAATTAATTAACATTAAAACAAGGTTTAGAACAAATTCATGTCTGAACACAAGTTGTGTATTAGGTGGATTAATTTTTTCTTGTTTTTGTTTTAGAAGTTTTCCTGTGAGTATACAAACAAATAATGCATGAAATTATAAATTAATTAGACCCAGTGACTGTTTGATTAAGCAGTCTAATGTGTCAACTTCGGGCTCAGCTAATGGGATAAAACCTTTGTGAAACCTTTTTTTTCTGTTGGTAGTGCATAAATCAAGCTCCTAGGATATTATTCTTCTTTGCGTGCTATAGGAAGCTTATTTCCAGGTCTGTGCTTTTCATATAGTGATTAGCTTTGCATAATGGCTCTTTAATCTTATGGCAGTGCCAGTTGTGGCTGTCACAGCTGGTTATTTCGCTTGAAGGTGACTTCTAATATTGGAATGCTAGTGCAGGGACATTACCTAACCCTGATACAGAGTTAGTGGAATTCATCAAAGAAAATGCAAGCGCTTATGGGCCATTGAGCTGTGGCTGAAGAGTTGACAAGATTTCGGTGCTGTTCCACTCAAGCAAGAATGTCAACCCCTCTGGGATTCCCACTACTGAGACATTACTTTGAGGAAGCTTAGAAGGTATAAGAAGACTCTCTGAAAATGTGTGCATTAAAAGTTAATACTGTAGTATTATAAAAAGTAGTAATTTTATCACTTAGCCAATGCTTACAAGTCTCAGAAAATGAGTTGGATGTGTGATTGAATATTTCTGTGCCAAAGACATTCTTTTAGGGTTATGGACCTGTATGACATTTTAAAGGGTGGGATTCGCCATATAAACACTTATCCAGGGAGAGCGTGTACACACATCAACCAGAGCAAGAGCAAGAGAACATTCAGGATACGGAAGACGTCAGGTTCCAACTGACCTATCGTTAAGCCCCTCCCCTCAAACTCAGATGATCCAATGGCAGTCAAGTATAAGTTGCACGGGGAGCGGGACTCAGACATCTCGCCATAGAGAAATATTGGAAGATCCAAAACTTTCATCAGTTTGATGGTGTTTATTTAAAATGATGTGCCTGTGGTAATTTTAACACTGATTCCAGGTATCCTGAGAGGACTGGCAATAAAATTAATTTTATTACATTTCCTAAACCTAAACAAAACTGATCAAAATGTTCCTAAGCATTCAACCCCAATCCCAATGAAGACAAAAGCGTTCATTTGCGTGTCATACTCTCATTAAGTTACCATTTTCATCTGCTCAAGCAGAACATTAATTTCATCTTGCATTTGAGCAAGGTACTGCATTTCTGACTAAAACCAGCTAACATTAAAGTTAGTGAGTCAATGTTATTACAAAACAAAAACAGCAAACCCTTCTCACATCATGGACAGAGCAAGTCAAAAACACATAAACAAAGGTCTACATTTTAGTGCCTCCCAATATTAATCTAGTTAAATGTACATTAAATTAATCATACTCTGCAGCACATGAACAGTGTTGATCCTGTATGTTGTCATCTACGATCATTACTACCATAATATGAGACTTCTCAGTCATAATTCCTGGATCAAATACAGCATATAAGGCTGGTTCTGATTTTTAGCCATAGCTAATTTAAGTCAATAGTTTTTGTTCCTGTTCAATTTATGTCAATGTCACAGCTTGCAAGAGGTGCAGGTATTTGCAGAAACCCAAACGATAATGCATTTTACTGCAGATTTCATTTACAAACAAGAAATAATTAGATGCAGGATTTTCAGAAATCCAGAAACTATAAGACAATGCTGTGCGATTATATTCACAAGTGTGAGTAACTCTTTTTATTATGTGGTCACTATTGCATTGTCTGTTATTACAGATTGCTTGATATGTGTTTTTTTAGGGGGCATTTTTCTTAACCCTTTCGCACATGAGATTAAAATATTCTAGCTGAGCCTCCGGCGTTAGTTTTTTGCGACCGTTATTTTAGAATGTACCGCCTTATTGTTTCCATGGCGACGTGTCATGCTTGTCATGTGACACAATGCAGTCACAATAGATCTGTATGACACACAGGTTGCTTTAATTTAATTTTCCTGTTTTATGTAAAATATGAAAAAACATGGCCACTATATTATGAAATATCTGATATTCCGATTCTGAAATATGTGCAAGAAAATATATTTGGTAGTTTAAACACTTTATATTGACCGTGTTAGGTGAAGGGTATCATGTTAGTTTGCGCTGTATCTGAGCTGTGGGATTTACAACACGCACATTCATCCTCTCCTCCCAAAACACGTTAAAGTAGCTCTTCGATAAACTGGGAGAAGAGCTCTGTGAGGGATGCAGGTTGTCAAACATACACAACTGTTAGCAACATGTATGAAACATACACAATCATAGCAGTGGGCATTTACATCTGAATCTACAAACCACCACACCCATTCAAATGGAGCGTTCCGATGAGGGGGTCAAAAACAAGTCAGAAAATTGCCTATAACTTCTAAATTATTCTGTTTTTTCGATGTAAAAATCTTGATAACATTATAAGTGTACCTCAAAGAACAGTACAAAATAAAAACAGGCAGTTCATGACCCCTTTTTAAGTGAAATAAAACCTACATTTAAACTTAAGTTATAAATGTTGCTTTTGCAACTAGCTGAAATAAAATATGTTTTACTGGATTTGAATTTAACCCTTTCAATCTTTGGCTATAACAGTTCCTGGTTTAAGCATTACCTGCAGGCGGAGGCTGAACACAAAGGTCTCATCAGCTTCAGGTATGTCATCATCCCTCACAGCGATGAAGATGGTTTTACTGCTTTCAGAAGACAGGAGAAAAGCAGCTGCAGTTGTGGCCTCAAAGTCACCAGTGTCCTCTCCCTGAAGCTGGATAAACATGACATCAATTTGAAAAGAAGAGCATGAGAGCTAGGGTGGCCATATGCGCCGTTCATATGGGACACGTTGAAGTTATATTTTATATATCAATATTTTAATATTGCCTAAAACATCCAGAGCAGTTTGACCAATAACAAGAAGGTATTGTACATAATGATCAAAGCGATGCAAATATGCGTACGTGTTTGTTCGTTCGATTGACTTGAAGCGTCGCTGTGCACAAATGCCCCCCCCAAAAAAAGTGTGCCACAATGCTTCAAGTCAAACGAACGAACAAAGACGTGAAAGCGATTCGAAAGCATAAGGAGCCGTCTGCTCTGCTCTTTATAGCTCTCATGTATGTTACACAACGATCAACCTGCACAGTGCAAATAGCCAAAACCTGGATATTTTAGGCATTATTAAAATCCTGGCTGGGACGTGTCCAGTATGAACGTTGCATATGGCCACCCTAATGAGAGCAGTCATCAATGGTTTTATTTTGGGGATTTGAGAACATTTCTTTTAAATCATAGATGTGTTTTATATATAACAGTGCTATATAAAACATCTCAAAGTGTGAGATGGGAAATCCCTGACCTCTCTTACACTCAACCAGCACCATCTGGTTGACAACTGCCACCTCCAGCGCATGCTTTGATGCCACCCACTGTAAGCCACTACAAAACAGGCTCTTAGATCCTTCTTTCTGCTGTGAATTCATGCATGGTATTCAATGAACCGGCAACACTTGCCCACTTACCATGCGTGCTAAACAGGCACTGCCTGTTTTGACAGAAGGCATATTTGTGTTTCTATGCTAATTATGGCCATATGTGCTGTGCTATGATTTACCAGACATATGTTTGGGTGTTGAGAGCCAAGCAGCTGTTAAGGCATTAACACATCTGGCAGTACAGAAGTACCGTTAGCTCTAAGCACTCTGTGGGGCATCAATACATCAAATGTATTTCACTCTGCTTCATGATATTTTCTTTTTCATCATGCTCTTGTAGGTGGGATATTTTTTAAGGGAACAGTGCAAACAGGAGCACAGGTGTCACTGACAGATTTAACCCCGTGCAATGCAGACTAAATGTTTTTAAGTATATATTTTTTATTATTCTGTTAATTCACAGAAATGTCAGCCAATGTTTCACACATAATATATATATATTTTCTCTAAACAATGTTTATTTTATTTTAAAAATGTATTTATTTATTTTTTATTGTCCCCTGCATTTCAACCCTGTGTGAGCATTCATGCATTAATTCAATTATTACAAGGAGCACACATACTATATGGATTTACTGGTAGTTCTTTTCAAAATATAAACATAACATTGAACACATTTATATATAACATTTATATTTATATATAAACATATAAACACAGTATGAAGCAGTATTTCTTATAATTAAATAATTAAGTGAAATTTAATCAAACCTGTTTTGCTACATATACAGTGTAATAAATCACACAAAACTGGTAGTGACAAGGATTAACCATCCATGCAGAGTGTTTTCCTAAACTTACCAGAACCAGAGCAGTGACATTAACTGGATCTCCAACTCGTTCCACCACAAGACGCACTATGGCCCTGCTGCTCTCATTTACAACAAACTGAGTCTGGCCTTGGAACCTCAGCACTGCCAACTCAGACCTGACACTTGTGGTGAGCAGCATCAGAACCAGGCCAGCTAGAGCAAGAACAGCTGGCATTCCTGTAGAGAGAAACAATATATACCGTTTAGGAACTATTCGTCTGGATGAGAACACTTCTCTCTGCATAAATATAAATTAGGCAGATGAGATTTACAATTGACCAATCGGTAAGCCCCACCCCCCTTAGTTGCTGTTGCTAACTCGGACAAACAAACAGAGTTGTTAATATCTCTTTCGAAGACATCTGTCAGTGTGGAAACCTTGTCCCTATATCTTCTTGAGAAGGGCCACCATTCAAGTGGGACATGGAGGGATTTATAAAAGATTACATTTGGAAGCAAGGGTTTACAGATCACAATGCAAGTGGGAGAAGCCTCATTTTACGTTCGTCACGATCCCAGATCAGCACATTTTGGACATCAGGACATTTTGCTCCATTTGGTTTGGGTTTAGGAAATAGAATAAAATAAATTCCATTGCCTATGCTCTCAGGATACCTGGAATCACTGTTATAAGTACCCCAGGCACATTGTTTTTCCTTTTTTGAAGCATAAACCCAATGTCTGAGTTCCGCTCCCCGTGCAGCTGATACTAGACTGCAATTGGCTCATCTGTATTCTAGGGGAGGACTACCCTGGTGTAGTTTATTTTTTTTATTATTTATATTTTATTCATTTATTTTTGGAGCTGTTATTAGCTATGTTTCGACCCAACTATTTGCATGCACTTTTTGGAATATTGCATTAAAAATGCTGGATAGAAACACCAAGATGCGCATAAATTAAAAAAAAAAAAATCACAGAAAAAACTTATGCAAAGAACATTGCACAACATGCAATGTTTTCAAACTTTCTCAACTGAGTATTTGATGAGTAACTTTGATTTGAACAAAAACATTGCATCTGTGCAGCGTGGCTGACACAAAAGAGCTTACGCTGCTTGTGTTCAGCAGATATTCTCCAAAATGGCACTATGGTGATGCGGAGAAACACAGGAGATTAATTGTTAAATTCAAAAATATATATTTTTGTTTTCTTCAATGAGAAATATTCTTCTCATCGCTGCATAAAATTAAGATTGAACTATTGATGGCAGATGGACTATTCTGACAATGCTTTTCATACGTTTCTGGACCTTGACAGTGTCAAAATATCTTAAATTGTGTTCTTTGAAACTACATTGGGGTAAGTTATAATGACAAAAATTTAATTTTTCGTGGAGTATCCCTTTAGGAAGGTTAAGTTTCCTGACCTTGAAGACAATTCAGACAAGCATTTATTGTGGTCATCTCTTTTGAAGGGAAAGAGGCTATTAAGTTTTATGACCTCAGACAATGTCTCCTTTTTAAAGACAGTTGTCATGGCTAACAAAACAGAAAACATGAATGTTTTCAAAATGATATCTATTTAATAATTTGCTGCTTTGAAGCATACACACTTTTTTTATATTTGCGCTGAATTACATGGTAAATACACAAGCTCTGAATGAAGTCATCTTGTTTTCCCCATTTTTTTTTCTTAGAAAAGCCGATTACCAAGGAAAGTTGGACATTGGTTAAATTCAGCTTTTCATATGTTCCATTTCTGCTACATCATGCGGTTATTCTTTAGCCACAAGGTTGCTGGGAGCAGACAGCTTTCATCAATTAAGGTGCCATTCCAGATTACTGAGGGGTTCATTTCTATTGAGTTAGAGAGAATCCAGAAAAAAAAACTTTGAGAGACAGAAATGCAACCATAGGCATTTTGGTACAATTTCATCCCACCATGGTGTTTGTGTGCATGTGTGTGCATCTAAATCATGGGCGAAAGTCTGTGTGTGTGTGTGTGTTGTGTCTTGATGACAAGAGGCGGGCAGGCAGGCAGGCAGGACGGCACAGAGGGGGGGCCATGAATGCTATCAAAACTGGATTAGCAACCGCCGGTGGGCTGAGGCCTGGGGTGAGGGTACAAAGCCAGGACAGTAGAGGGGAAAGCCTGGTATTCAGCCCTGCTTCTCCCCCAGAGCTGGGAACTTCCTGACTTGTTCAGACTGAATATACTACAGACACACAACGGCACCCGTACCAGCACCTCTTTCTTATTTATTTTTGTTAGTTTACATTATTGGATAAAATAGGCTACATAATACCTAATCTCTGCTTACAGTAAACATTTTTACTTGATTATGTTTAGCATGCTACAAATAAATCCAAATTACAAGTTGAAATGAATGCAAACTAGATTATGTGAATAATGCATAATGTACTACAAGTTCTGTTAATACCATGCTTTTATATTAAAAAAAGATACATTTTTGTGATAAATTTTGACTTCTCTTACAATGTTAATCATCATCATAAGCTCGTGTCTTTATCGACTCATGCTTATGGGTAAATGACATGAGTGCAGATAGATAGATAGATAGATAGATAGATAGATAGATAGATAGATAGATAGATAGATAGATAGATAGATAGATAGATAGATAGATAGATAGATAGATAGATAGATAGATAGATAGATAGATAGATAGATAGATAGATATTCATAAATGTCATAATTGTTGGGGAGCTATACCACATAGCATTGTTGGTCTACCTACATGACAGAAAAGGTTTTTAAATAGTAATAAGAACTGAAGCAGTTGCATTTAAAATATTGATTAATAATAATGATAATAAACAAAACTTATGTTTTCTGTTCAAGAATTTCATCCCCTCAAAAATATATGCAGTAATCAATTTATTATGATATCAGTACGTTTTTTTTTTCTTTATGACACCTAAGAATATAAAATTAATTTAAATTCAGAAATTAAAATCATGCTCAATGTACAAGAGGTGTATTTTGGAGTGTTTATGTATTTTGAATAAATTAATAGATAAAAAAAAGTAAAATTACAGTAAAATCTAAACTTTTAATTGTTACAAAATATTTAAAAAATACAATAATTTTATCGTTTGAAAATGGACAGAAGACTTTAATATTTAGAGACTTATACTTAAGGAATTTAATAATAAAAATATTTGAGCAAATATAAATGAGCAACCTAAAAATTATTTCAAAAGTTAAAATTACAGTAAAATCTAAACTTTTAATTGTTACAAAATATTAAAAAAATACAATAATTTTATCGTTTGAAAATGGACAGAAGACTTTAATATTTAGAGACTTATACTTAAGAAATATAATAATACAAATATTTGAGCAAATTTAAATGAGCAACCTAAAAGTTAATTTCATTTTAGTTCCATAATATCACATTGTATTTCCATTCACTCATAAATAAATGCACTTGACCCGACTAACATGGCCTGACTGACTTACAAAGCATCTTTGTTTATTTGTTCCTCAGGAGGTTCACGCACAAGCAATTCAAGGAGATGTTCAGGCCATCAGTCAACCCAGAGGTTACCACAGCCTCTTTGGCCGCATCGCCTGACATTGATAAAGACGGACACTGCAAGACACTACTCACCCTTTGCCAGATCACCACAGGACATGCTGGCCTGAGGAACATCAAACCGATTTATCAATGACCAGGAGGCCACTGAGCCGCCAAAACACTGGTGGTTTGGCTCTTAGTCTGACCCCAGGACAGTCTATTGTGGGGATGTCTCATTTTTAAAGACAAAATGAAGATGGTTTTCACAGTGAAGGAGGTCAAGCTTCTCTCTTTTCCCTCAGGCGCAAAGGAGGCCCACAGCAGAAGCCTTTTGCCATGCAGCGCGTATCAGATATGGCCCAAATGCCCAAAAAATGTCAAAAAGATGAAAGAGGGCATGCATTTTGAGTGAATATTCAGTAGAAAGCTGCTTCCAATGGGAGATACATACGTCTTTCTGCACTTTGGAAGTGTGCTGTTAAGTCAATACAGTGCCTCAGGTGGTCTCTTTTTTCACTCGATATGGTTATCTCTGTTCAGTCAACCAAATCCTTCAGCATACTTCAACTCCACTTTCAAAAACAAAATGCTTGGGGTGATTTATATCTTCTCAGTGGTTTCCCCCGATAGCATTCTGGAATTACTCATTACAATAAAAATGCATGCCTGCCCATGCCAGGAAACTTGATTACAATGGACTCTGTGAAATTATCATTGATGCTGACTGAGTAAGCTACTTAATTCAGTCAGATTAGTAGATTAGCATGTGGGAAATTTGCCCACTCTGTGTAACTCTAGAGGATTCATTTATTCATTATGCTTTCAGTTCCCCCAACGAAAATGGAAATGTTGACATCATTTAGACACCCTTATGTCGTTCCCAAACTTTCTTTTATCTGCAGAATACAACAAATACATTTTGAAGAATATCTTTGTGTTTTTGCCCATACATAATTCATAACATGAATAATCAAGTCAACATATTCCAAGGTTGTACAGTTGCCAGATCTTGCATGAAACCTTCTCACACAATCAACACTCATTGGGTCTCATTCATGAAACATTCGTAAATATACGAGTAAATATCTGAGTAAATATCTGAGTGATTTGTGCGTAAAGAGAACTTCCCGAAAACTCTTCTCCTGATTCACAAAAACTTCGTAAATGTCAGATGTGATAGTGAAATGTGTGTGTGTTTTAATGAATTCCAATCAGTCGTAAATGGGACGCGCGTGCACGCTCACTCTCAATTACCATAAATCCCGCCTATTAAATCCGACTGACAACTATATATGAGCATCATATTATGACACCAAACGAAGGATTTCAACATGTCTTCTCAAAAGCGACTGAAAAAGAAACATTTCTCAGCTGCAGAAATTGAAGTTTTATTATCAGAAGTTCATTCAAAACGCCACATTTTATTTTCAAGCGTACTGGTGGCGTATCAGATCCTAAAAAAGGAAGTTTGGCAGCATATTACAGATCCTATTACTGGCTCTCATAATAAAAGTTAAAAGAAAAAAACGTATGTAATTAATATATATAATATTTTTTTCAAAATGCTGTGTAAATATGTACCCGATTAAGGTGAATTAAAATGCAGCCGTATTAATGAGCAAAACGTTCCGACGTTAAACGCACTATTTACGCGTGGCTGGGAGCAGGTGTAGATTTCTTTCTTACCAACTAACATTTGGAAAATACGAACGTTTTAATGAATCCAAAAATTTACGCCAAAACCACTTTAAACGCGATTTACACAAAAATTCGTTCTGCTCGTGTTTCATGAATGAGACCCATTACACAAATTTCAGCCCATTTGTGACCTCAACTTGATATCTGTTGATATCTGCGCAGATTGTAGCCCGGGAAGAAAACAAGCATCATTAGTATAAACGGGAGGAGAAAACCCAGGTGGTACTCCGGCAAAAACAAAACTAAACAAACATGTAAATTGAGATATAGCTTACACTTCAAAAGGCATTAATAGTTTAATTTATTAAAAATGAGCACTGCAAGTTTCAAAATCAGGTGCCGTGCTGCTTTGTTTACTGCAGTTACAGGGTAAACGCTTATATTTCTGGTGGATTGACAAGATAATGAATTATAAAAATCTAAAGATATAGCCTACACTAAGATTTATTTTTTATATTCATTTATTTATTCTATTTTTGTTACTACATGACCAAAAGCAGATGAAACATTCAATAAAACATTTTCTTTTTTACTCCACAGAAGATGTTTGGAGTACATCACAGAAGATGTTTGGCACTGTGGCACGGGCTTTCATTTTTTGGTGAACCATCCATTTGATATTTAGACAGGTGAAGCCCAAGGACAGTTTGACCCCATCACCTCATGTAACGGGTTCACATGGCAGCCATGCCTCTTAACGTAACTGAGACTTCAGCAATTACACTGGATCACCCTGCTGAGGATGTGATAAAGTGTAGGGTTACGGGTCTACGCTGCTGGCCCAGCAGCCGCCTCTAGTGTTACCCCTGCCCGGCAGCAGGATCCATAATCTTAACATTAATTATTCAATCAGCAAGACTTCACAGCCAGTACTAAGCAACAAGGAGAGTGGTGTGTGTGTGTGTGTGAGTGTGTTATGCAATACATTAAGCCTTCGGTGAGGTCACACACTTTGACTCCATGTAGCCGAGCAAAGTCAATGTGGTGTACTACATGCAATGTTTTCGGACTCTCTCGTAACATTTCTAATTACTATTTTCAAGAAGAAATACTCAAAAGTTTCCTATACTTTAGCCACTTTTGCTTGGAGCTCAAAATAATAACAGTATGCGCTGAATCCAAATTGCAGGCTTGACTTAATCTAATGGTCTGTCTACTTCTGTAACACCCTGTCTGATGAGACTGTGGTAAGCTTTGGTAATGTGCAGTCACATTTATCACAGCACATGACATGGTAGCAGAAGTAAACTCATGTCCCACGTAGCTCAAGTTGGCCAAGAAAACTGATGCAACTGATGCATCAACAGATTCAAACCATTCGCCTCTCATCTTTTTAAGGCTTTCTCTTGCTGGTTTGGCTGGCAAGTGCACTATGGTATAAATTAAGAAAGTCAAAATGAGAAAACCGCACATAAACACAAAGCCTTTGAGCTGAATCATTTTGAAAATATCATAAATACTGTGAACATAGCAAAAGCATACCATACTAACTATGCACTAAGCAGGCAGCATTTAAAGGCAACATTAGACATTCTCAACTCAAAAACTGGGTCAATGTATGATATTCTTTATATACATACATATACATATACAGAATGGCCAATCTTACCAAGATTGATAGCTGTTACTAAAAAGCATTTAACAAACATTCAGAAGGCTCGTTTACACCAAGAATGAAAAATACGTAGTAGATATTGATGCACCTCACTATGTTTTGGAAAAGAGCCATTATGAATATTAGCAGTACTTAATTTCACTATGTGTAGGTTACTGTACATCACTGCAATGAACAGTGTGGGTTTAAGCTAGGTCTATCTTAAGCTTGGCTCAAGGTCATTTGGGGTTATGCTGGACAAAGCTGATCAATTATGACTCAGCAACTTGGCAGGCTGACTTTCCTGTAGCGGTAACACCAAAAGCTCAGTCACTGCTTCATTATACTTTAAAAACTGATGAAGGATACTGAACCTGATACTGACCGAATTACGTGTTTGATCAGTTTAAAAAGGCACAATAATAACCAGACTCCATTGTGGTGCATAGGCTCATATGTGAATAATAAACTGAAGTAAACCACATTCAGTGTGGTGATAGTACACTGATATGTCGTAACAACACAACATACACATGAAGCAGCAGAAGCGAGACAACACGCTCTGTTACCTCAGAAACCGACCTCATTCAGAAAGTTCTGGGAACCTTCAGGGCTCCCATATATGGACAGCTCAAAAGCCAATAATTGCCACTTCTGTTGTAGCCCCTCGAGTATTTTTAGAAGGGGCCGATATCCTGAACATCTCGAGGTTGGGAAACTTAAAACATTTAATAACTGAGTCTGGTTAAAACATACATCATTACATCTGAAGAGAGTATCTGAAGACCACAGCTTTTCGTTGGCGACACACTCATTTGGTGAGCGTTGCCCAAAATGTTTCTGTTTATTTTGAAAGATACAGGGAACCTAGAATTAGTGCACAAAAGTGTGTATGTGACTGGGTGCCGAGAGGGTTGAAAACGAGCAGATGCCATTCTTTCTGAGGAATGAGAGCAGAGGATAAGAAAATATCCGCTCCGGATAACAAGAATGCCCAAAAGCTGTGTTTCTTTATTGTCATATGTTACTTCTCAACCCAACATTAGCTTCTAGTGGAGGGACTACATGCCAATCAAGTCTGCTGGCCGGAGAGTAAAAAGAAAGAAAGCAAATCTCTCAAAGGTATTGTCCTTGGGCCGTCGTCTGACCCTTTCAACTTGAGCCAACTGCATCCTGCGTCCTTGTTCCAAAAAACACAATGACTTTTTTCCCCCGCTCAATATACGGGTAGAGGACTAGAGAAAAGGTCTCATTGAATTTCACACGGTGAATGTTCCCGAGGCCGCAGAACTCCATGACCGATGGGCTACTGCAGCAAACAATGGATGAGAGTGAAGAGAAATGCACTTTCAAGGGATTAAACAAGGAAAAGCCTCTCAATGGCAGCGAAGAGAAGAAAAGCAAATTATAAAGCTTATTGCTTCATCGCATGTATCCAGTCGGACCTTGGCTGAAATGCTAATTGCCTTTCTTTTCAGCTTCGCACACTGAATCGGGGGTGTGTGCGCTTGAGAAAGGCAGGGCACTCACGATTCAGAGACAGACGCGCACACACACTCTAAAGATTTTAGGAGTCTGTGTTGTACTCTTTTTTTTTTTTTGCAACATTGTTTTCTCTAGTTTTTCTTCTTTTCCCACTCTTTTTTTAAAACGCGGGTACTTCAGCCTTCCAGTAGACCGAATCAAGCCCCCATTCAGACAGATAGTTCTCTTTCTCCCTCGGTTTTCCCTCCCATTCCTCATTTAACGAGCGAGAGATGTGGGAAATTTCTGTCCTGGCCTCTTCAATCTGCTGAGTTTGGCAGCCGCAGGACAGATGGCTGGATTGAGGACAGAGCAAATCCCCGATCAAGTATAGCTCCCTCACTGACTCTGAATCAGTGGCTGCGGACCCACTGAGTCTGCAGTAAAGTTTGGGTTCCCACGTTATTGTCCACTGTATCCTTAAAAATGTACACCTGCTCATGTTAATACTAGATCCTATCCTATGGCTGAGTTCAATGAGTGTTCAGGAAACCTTTTTGACAACAATCATTATTTTCACACTATTCTTTAGTGATGCTAGTGATGCATAAATTATACGCTTACCTTAAACAAAAATGACACCAAAAACATAATATCTACAAAACTGACTAAAGCAGCCACAAACTAATTTTTGTTTTACATACATGGTATATTATTGAAATCTTTTCAACCTAACAATGGTAAACATGAAAAATGCCTTTACATAGCAATAATACTAAATAGACTATGCAGGGACATTTAATGCTGCTTAATATTTTTGACCTCTTAACTCTAACCACCATTTTTGAATATAGATGTGAAAGTCCTAAATTGTTATAATTCATGTCTCATTTACATGGTAATGCAATGTCGGATTTTAAAATGGTTCTCAGAGGATGAATTTTGAGGTTTTAAGCATTCAATGGATATATAATTCATGATGATTACTAAAATGTGATTGAGGGGACGGGTGACAGATAAGAAGCTAAACGATACTAAACGATGCTAAAAATAACTAGATGGATAGAAGAAAGAAAGAAAGAATTCAAAATGAGTGTTTTTAGTTTTTTTATAATCAAAGGAAGAAGTAAGACAATGGCGTGGAATCCTGTGTACACACTAGTATAGATCCTGATCAACAGGTGGGAGGTGGGAAACTGACACAGTCCCAGTTTGCTAAATTCCTCCACTTCAGAAATTCCTTCACCATGACGAACCAAAATGGGGTAAATACTTGCAAGCAAAGGGACAGAAAGCAAGCGAGAGTCTGGAGTGAGGGGGTTGGAGGGGGGCATGGGGGAACACAGATGAGGGTCAGCAGGACATCTCGCCTCAGGGCCCACTGAAGATAACAGACCTCCAGCCTTCAAACTGCTTTATCTTTTGTGAATCAACAAACCGCTTTATGTACAAATCCTCAAAATGTATGCATGATGGATTCAGAGTTACGGGCCGAGTATGGATGAGTACACACTGGCAACTAAAAATGATCCCTGACCAGCATGCATTGTGGCAGGCAAGCTGCTTCACCAGGCAATAGCAAGATAAGACAAGAGGCTCAAGGAAGGGAAACAGGGCTCTATAGATTTGTGGCCCCCTGGGTATTAGGATAAATGCTAAGGAGATAAACAGCCAGGAGGAGGGTCCTTATCGCCCCAACCACATCTCAAGAGGGAGTTATGTAATTACAAAAGTCCTTAAAGTAGTTTCTGAAAGTAAATAAATAAATACAATTTATAAAAATGCTTTTTTCTAGAATTATATGAAATTATATAAAAACGCATAACCACAACATGTTTATTATATACGAAACACATAATAATACCTTAAAGATTTACACAGACATAAAAACTTTATAACAAGTATTAAATTCCAATTCTGATCATTTATAATTAGTCCATTAAAAGATGTAGAAAGCGATCGGTTTCATTTTAATCTGAAAAAAATGTTAAACTCGTAAACCAAGCAATTGTGTTTTTGTCAGATTACCACAGTTTACCACAGTCAATGATGACATGTAAAGTTCAAATAAATTAGAATATTTTTTCAAACCAATAAGGTTCTCAAATTTTTGACCATAAAAAAAATAAAAATAAAAAAACACACACTAACTACTTGTTTGTCATAACTTGGCAGGTTGGCATTATTTTCCATTATATACAAAATTTGAATTGTCATTTTGTTTGGTGTCAATAATGGCACAGAAATTACACACGTCAGCCAATGTTTAGCAGAACTTTGACAATTAAACACATCAACCATTTATGCAGGGAGAAGTACAGATTTAATTTTCATTTGAAAAGTGAAAAAGAAAAGGCACAGGAACTTTTTAAGCCAAATGATGGTGACTGATTACACCATCAGACTTACTGGAACGGTCTCAACCCTACGAAGTGTCTCATATGACCACCACAAATCAATCAACATTAAACCTTGGATGGATCAGATCCTTTCTGTTTATTTTAGCCATTTATGTAACAAATGTAACACTATCTACTCTGAGGACAATTGGACCGAATTCCTCAAGAGAACATTCATCAGGCAGAAATCTTGGAAAAGGTCTACAGAATAGCTTGTGGTATGGATTAATGCCCCATGTATCCGTGTTGAATAAATCACATTTAACAGAAGCGAGCAATCAAGCTCTGCGGGGGGAGAACACAGTGTTCATGCGTTAAGAGGGCACAGCGTGACTCCACACCATGAAACGGTTTTAAGGACCGACAGTGAAGGTCACAGTTCAAGTTCAATACCCCACAGAAAAAAGGATAAAGCTTTCCTTTTGATGCTTAAAGTTGTTCTATAGAACCATGTGCAACAGAGAATGTATGCACGAGTTACAGAGCGAGTTAAGGGTTTTCACGCTATATTCAATTTGAATAGGAATCAAGCTTGTGATGCAACATTTTGCTGAAAAATATTTAAGAACAAGCTTGCTTATACCACAAGTAATAAAACAAAGTAAGATCAAATCAAGAGAATTGAATTTAAAACGATATAGAGAAAGAAAGAAGAAACAAGAGAGACTGAGCCATATGTAGACCAGTACAAGAACAAAATCAATTTCAGAAAGGTCAAAGAGAAGTGAATGTTGACCAAAGACAAACTCATGAGCAAACGCCATGGCACAATTGTGGCAGATCATGACAAATAATGAGACCTCAGGAATGCTGCTGGATCTGACCATTGCTTCAGAATATCCTGCCATACTTCCATTTTCAGCTCCAGAATAAACAGATTCTGAAATACTGTGCGTAATTTGTCAGCGTACGGCTGAAGATGCATACCGATTAGCATACCAAAAAAGGTCAATGTCTGCCTTTTATATAACATGGCCTGAATCATGTAATGTAGCAAAATCAGTTATTCAGGACTGAAAATGGCATAAACTTTTATGCTTCACCTTACAAAATGGAAAACTAGCAAATGAAATGTTTATATATAGAGGGTATATAGAACAACAACAAAGAGCTTTTTATGATTTTGCATTTTTCTGCATAATACTGAACAAAACGCTTGGTTAGGTGGAGTTTAAATAAGCAATAGAACAAAACACAAAAAAATGGACGAGATGAATGGTTTCACACTGAGAACGGCATTAGGCAATGTATGATTCTTTATATAAAAATTTTGCATGAATGACATTGATGGATTGTTACGAGTCAAGTGGTCTACATTTATCAAAATTGAAATTGAATTTAGCCTTGTCTGCGAATGAACTACCAACCCACTCGTCGAAGACCAGTGACATACTCCCACTGTGTTTTTTACTGCTTTGGGTCTGGGGTCTTTGTGTAGCATTTACAGAAGTGAATTCAGTTTCTCCACATGCTCGGTGACATGCGCAGGGATTTTGTTTTCGCAGAGGCCCCAGGCTGGTGGGAACCCTGCTAATTCTGCTAAGAAGGTGTGAAATTAGAAAACTGATTAAAAGTGATGTAAACCTGAAAAAATGCCTCGTATTCCCCCGGTTTTTGTTTCTAAATGGATTTTTAAACTGACATTAAAAAGACAGGACAGGTTTCAAACAAACATGAAACTAGCCATTTACAAGCACTTTGATTTATCTATTTAAATATGTTAAGAAAAAAAGGTGGATGCATTCAATGTTACAACAATGGAGAAATACTTTAAGATGTTTTAGGTTTCTCGATATCAAAAAAACAAAACAAAAAAAAAAGTGAAAAGTTTTATTTAACAAAAGGCTGTTTAAGAGAAATGTAAAAATTTGTATCATCATACCATATTTAAAACACATACTTAAATACACATACTTAATACACATAGAAAACAGTAAATCTCCAAAATATCAAACAAATACTCTATACTGGAACATGTGCGGTTTGTTTTGTTTCAGCTCCAGCTTTTTTGTTTCAGCTTTTACAAGTATGACTTTTAATTCGACCATTTAACTGAAAGCCACTTAATAAAAGCTACTTTTATTAAGATCAGTATATCCATGCAGTTTATGTTGGATTTGGAGATACCAAATTCTAAGAAAACTTATATTTTGATCAACAGAAACAATTACAATTCTCTAATATAATATAATATAATATAATATAATATAATATAATATAATATAATATAATATAATATAATATAATATAATATAATATAATATAATATAATATAATAAGCTAACTGAGGACTTCATGTTTGCCATATGGTGATTTATATGCACAGAAACCAAGCAAGTGCGTCTGCTTTAATGCAGTGTCTACTTTGATGTTTCACATATCTTTTGTGAAAACAAAATGACAAAATATGGGTGAAATAATGTTCTATGATCATTCGACGTAACAGATATAATTATGTACCACAGACTTATTATTCTGACCTGTACTTATTAAAATATACAGTATAAATGAATAGGGGATCATACTAAATTATATTGTATTTTTAATTATTAAAAACGTATTGATGACAAATTGGTAAACCTAGTGGTCTGAAGGATAGTGGCAAAGATTTGGTAAATACTTAACATGACAATCAATTAGTATTTTGGAGCTACACTGTGATCCTTAAACAGAGTATTTTAATGTCATCTAATGATTCTTGTTCTAAATATGTCTGACAAGGGTTTTTGGTATTCAAACTATCGTTACACTGAATTACATGTCCCCTTACAAGAACATATTAGTAACTAAAGTGTACATACTTTGTACACTACCTGTCCTATATCCTACACATACACAAAAAGTAATTCGTGCCAACTGGTTTGCAATAAAACACTGCCTCAAGAAAATCTGCTCAACACAATTGTGCTTCAGACATACGGAAGAGACGGCTTCTGTTGTCGATGAACAGACTCAGCTGGTCAAGTACAAAGGGAGAGTGCATTAGGAAAGAGCCATTGGGAAAACAATTAAGACAACAAGGCTGTTTAATGAAAAACACAACTAAAACATGTTTCTCTGCCGCAGCATTGCAGTCAATTCGAACAACAGCCTTCCCCGTAAAAGAAGACTTGGATAGGCTTGTGTGGTGAGGGAGGTAGCTTCTTCAGCTTTAATGTTTATTCTTTTGTCTTAAGTCCACCTGTCTCATCAAGCAGGACCCTGTGTGGTCCGTTTCCTTGTGGCATCAATCACAGAGCGCTCCATCTGTGAGCAGCGCCTTCGCACATCTCACTGGATTTACTGTTTATATTACATCCTCTCTGTTTTCTCAACATGTAAGGCCCTATTTAAGGGGAGGTACAAAAACAGGGGCTACCACTGCAAATGTTACACCCAGCCGTGAATCACATGCACTGAATGATGCTCAACTGAAGCTGTATAAGGGGGGTGCAAGAAGATCATTCAATCCATTGAGTCCACAGTGCATCTATTCAGTAGATAAAGGGCGCCCCTAATGAATTAAACACGAAACAGTATAAAACAGACTACCAAAGATGCCAGTTGATGCATTAAAACAGAAGAAAGACTGGATAAAACCGTGTTGAATGTGTCTAGTTTACAATAACTATAATATTGGCCAGTGTGGGTAGTAAGAAAACTACGTCATTTTGATCTTTTGTCCAAATAGGCTACAGGTAATATTATTTCAATTGACTTATTCATAATTAAACTGCAGATATATTTCACTGCATATTAATTGTTAGGCCTATAAGGCAATAGCACCCAATAATAGTTGTGGCCACGGATTTTTTTTTTTTTTAGTCAAAACAGTATAAAATCACTCTTGCGTATAAACAAAGAATTATAATCCAAAAGTAGCCAGATTGTCCTATAAAATATGACGTCACTGGTTTGTTACTGGCAATTAGCACCAGATAACATTTCAGAACTATGACTAATTCACGTAGTGTTACATAAAACTGAGAGAGAAAAAAAAAATAGTGACACTAAAGTGAGAAGAGCCCTCGTATCATTAAAACGGACGAGGAGAGAAATCACAGTTTGAGTTTCGGATGACAGGGGGCTTCGCGAGCGCGTCCCATCTCAAAGCCCCTGAGTGGGGAGGAGCCCCGCCGACTGTTGTTTTATCTCAGTGGGAGCGCGAGGAGAGACACAAAGCGCGCTGAAGACCCTCACAGTAACCATGGAAGCGCAGGAGAATGGCCTCCCATCCGCAACCGATAGGAATTGATTGAACGTTAACATGTTTATAAACGATTGTATCTGATGTGTTTATTATCACGGGAGGAAGAAAAGACTATCAAACCAATCTGTCATAATTGGCTCAAGGAGGCGCAAGAAAAGTGTACGCGAGTTTAAAGAGCAGTGCGTTCTGACCATAAAGCCAAAGCAAATAGGCCTATAGGAACATTTTTAAAATAGTTCAAATTAAATATTTTGCCCATTATAGGATACGGCTTATTAAGCGTCCATCAGGTAAAAACAAGAAAGAAACCCTGCAAACGTATAATTCCAATATCTCGTGTAGAATGAACTGTTGTAAACTGACCGTTACGCTTTGAAGCCCTTGTGTCGCGCTGACCGGGGAACCCCATTTCACCAAATTGTTGCACAAAACAAGTTATAAGGACATGCAGTGCGATATATAAGTTACTTACCTAACACTTTGTTGTAACACTTCAAGGCAAACGACAAAAGGTCCGGGGTAAATTAAACCGTTCAGCGCTGTGTCCGTCAATGTGATGACAAATACATCGTACTGCGCTTCCACTGATCCTGGACAGAAGTTGTTCTTGAACAGCTCAATCAGTTTGGGTAAGAGAGGGTTTTCTTACAGGGTGCTGCGTGGATTCTCCAGTCCATGCGGTGTGAGTGTGGATGCGCGTGGGCTACAGCTCGACATGCGCTGCCATGCAGTCCGTTAGGCGCTTGTCCCGTCTCAACTAGTGGACTTGGGTAGAGCCCTTGTCTTGTCTGAGCAGGGATGTGCTAATCTCATTAACCTCCGGGCTTGACAGATCGAGGGAACAGCTCCACCCAGCGATCTGTCTTCCTCAGGCGGAGAGGCTATTTGGGGAGGTAAATGCCATTTCTAAAATCAACCTGTGGCTCACCGCTACACTGCAGCTCTCTGATGATTCCCACAAACACCCATGATTAGACAGGACTTTCACTAGCCCACTTTAATACATCAGCCTTGATTTAATAGAGGCTGGTGTATTTTAAAACGGACGTTTCAGTCTAACCTATTTTTGATTTGGGCTACAGTGCACTGTATAAATGAGCCAACCCCCATATTTAATGATGTAGGGGAGACCGGGGATGGTTGTAACACGGGGAGAGTTGTAACACTACCAATTCCATGAATCAGGGACAAGATAGGAGTCATGTGACAATTTCAGTTTCATCAGGCTTCCTTTACAATCCCACATGGAGGTTTTCCAGTCTGTGTTGCTATCTCTCCTTAAGCTACAGCAGAAAATCTAATTCTGAGGTCAGAAAGTAAAAAAAATTAACAAGATAATATTTTGTTTAGTACTTCTACCGTTGTAGATAATGTTGTATGAGTTATATCAGGTCAAACTGTAGTTTCTCTAGCAAAGAATGGTGTATCAACCTTCAGCCAATTTCAAAGCACCATGTGTCATGATTCTGCCCTCGTGTCCTTGGTTTTTCCTAGTCTTGAGGCAGGATCATGACAGACCCGTGTTTTGTGTACAAGCGCATGGCCTTGTCTTTGGGCCATGTGCTTGTGTTGTCTCGTTCCCTTGCCCCGCCCCCCTTGTTAACCTAGTCGTGTCTTGATTGTCCCATCTGTGCCACCTGTCGTGTCTTGATTGTTCCCCCTATTTAGATCTTCCTAGTGTGCTCTGTCTTGCGTCGTGTCATTGTGATTGTACCTGTGATTGTACCTCAACTGTGTTTCTCAGATGTGTTCCACACTTGTGATTGTTCCTCTGAAGTCCCTGTATAACCGTGAGTGTTAGTTGTAGTCAGTGTTCTCCTGTTTTGAGTCTTTGTTTATCTTGTCGAGTCAGTCTTATTTAGTATTGCTGTATTTGCCCTAGTCCTGTTTTCCCCCTCGTGGGTTTTTGTTTTCCCCTTTTTTGTAATAAACCCTTTGTTTGAGAATCCCTGTCTGCACCTGAGTTCCTCCCTTACCAAAACCCTGACAGAATGAACCGACCACAATGGAACTCAGCAGACAGGAGGCAATGCTGGATGCCCGTGCCAGCAACGTTGAGAGCTGGCGTGCCCGTGCCAGCAGCGTTGAGAGCTGGCGTGCCCGTGCCAGCGTCGAAGCTGGCGTGCCCGTGCAGCAGCGTCGAGAGCTGGCGTGCCCGTGCCAGCAGCGTCGAGAGCTGGCGTGCCCGTGCCAGCAGCGTCGAGAGCTGGCGTGCCCGTGCCAGCAGCGTCGAGAGCTGGCGTGCCCGTGCCAGCAGCGTCGAGAGCTGGCGTGCCCGTGCCAGCAGCGTCGAGAGCTGGCGTGCCCGTGCCAGCAGCGTCGAGAGCTGGCGTGCCCGAGCCAGCAGCGGTGAGAGCTGGCGTGCCCGTGCCAGCAGCGTCGAGAGCTGGCGTGCCCGTGCCAGCAGCGTCGAGAGCTGGCGTGCCCCGTGCCAGCAGCGTCGAGAGCTGGCGTGCCCGTGCCAGCAGCGTCGAGAGCTGGCGTGCCCGTGCCAGCAGCGTCGAGAGCTGGCGTGCCCGAGCCAGCAGCGGTGGGAGCTGGCGTGCCGAGCCAGCAGCGGTGGGCGTGCCCGAGCCAGCAGCGGTGGGCGTGCCCGAGCCAGCAGCGGTGAGCGTGCCCGAGCCAGCAGCGGTGGGCGTGCCCGAGCCAGCAGCGGTGGGCAGCGTGCCCGAGCCAGCAGCGGTGGGCGTGCCCGAGCCAGCAGCGGTGGGCGTGCCCGAGCCAGCAGCGGTGGGCGTGCCCGAGCCAGCAGCGGTGGGCGTGGCCCGAGCCAGCAGCGGTGGGCGTGCCCGAGCCAGCAGCGGTGAGCGTGCCCGAGCCAGCAGCGAGGAGCGCTGGCGTGCCCGAGCCGGCAAAACAGAAAGCCGTATTCAAGTCTGCAGTCGTGAGAGCGGAGGAGAGAGCCGCGGCCGACTCTGCAGCAAAAGACTCTTGTACTGTCTGTCTCATCTCGTAAGGAGATGCCTATTGTCCTAGCTGCTAAAGCTTTTTCTGATTATTTGTCCCGTCTTGTCCAAATTTTAGAAGTCCCCGTCAGTCCTGTTTTGTCCCCTGACCCTGTCCCAGAAGTCCTAAGTGTCCAGCCGTTGTCTCCCCGTGTCCAGCCGTTGTCTCCCCGTGTCCAGCCGTTGTCTCCCCGTGTCCAGCCGTTGTCTCCCCGTGTCCAGCCGTTGTCTCCCCGTGTCCAGCCGTTGTCTCCCCGTGTCCAGCCGTTGTCTCCCCGTGTCCAGCCGTTGTCTCCCCGTGTCCAGCCGTTGTCTCCCCGTGTCCTGTTGATGTGGCCCCGTGTCCTGTTGATGTGGCCCCGTGTCCTGTTGATGTAGTCATGTGTCCCGTTGATGTAGTCATGTGTCCCGTTGATGTGGCCCCGTGTCCCGTAGGTGTCGTCTCCCCGTGTCCTGCTGATGTAGTCATGTGTCCCGTTAATGTTGCCCCGTGTCCCGTTAATGTTGCCCCGTGTCCCGTTAATGTTGCCCCGTGTCCCGTTAATGTTGCCCCGTGTCCCATTAATGTAGCCCCGTGTCCCGTTAATGTTGCCCCGTGTCCCGTAGATGTTGCCCCCCCGTGTCCCGTAGATGTTGCCCCCCCGTGTCCAGTAGATGTTGTTGCCCCGCGTCCCTTGTCTGCTCCTGTCATGTCCCCCGTCAGTAGTCCCGAGACCCCTCCCCGCCCCTCACCACCCAGACCTGCCCGTACCCCCCGTCGTCAGCCTTCGTCCTGTCCTCCTAAGATCCCTACCCCTCCCACCCACCCTGGTCTGTCCCCCATGAACTTTGTGGTCCCGCCCCCTCCCCTTCCCTGTTTGTTTTTTTTGATTTGTCACCCCAACCCTGCCGTTGTGTATTCATGTTTGCCCTTGTTGTTGTTCGTCATGTCTTGTTGGTTTGTGTCTGTGTCCCAGTCTGTCATGTCAGTCGTGTCCCGTGTTTGATGTTCCCTTGAGGAGCGTCTGGAAGCCGCTCCTTAAGGGAGGGGTTCTGTCATGATTCTGCCCTCGTGTCCTTGGTTTTTCCTAGTCTTGAGGCAGGATCATGACAGACCCGTGTTTTGTGTACAAGCGCATGGCCTTGTCTTTGGGCCATGTGCTTGTGTTGTCTCGTTCCCTTGCCCCGCCCCCCTTGTTAACCTAGTCGTGTCTTGATTGTCCCATCTGTGCCACCTGTCGTGTCTTGATTGTTCCCCCTATTTAGATCTCCTAGTGTGCTCTGTCTTGCGTCGTGTCATTGTGATTGTACCTGTGATTGTACCTCAACTGTGTTTCTCAGATGTGTTCCACACTTGTGATTGTTCCTCTGAAGTCCCTGTATAACCGTGAGTGTTAGTTGTAGTCAGTGTTCTCCTGTTTTGAGTCTTTGTTTATCTTGTCGAGTCAGTCTTATTTAGTATTGCTGTATTTGCCCTAGTCCTGTTTTCCCCCTCGTGGGTTTTGTTTTCCCCTTTTTTTGTAATAAACCCTTTGTTTGAGAATCCCTGTCTGCACCTGAGTTCCTCCCTTACCAAAACCCTGACACCATGCTAATACAGCTTGCTAAAAAGTGGGTGACAGTGGCGGGGTAGGTTGTAACACATGTTTTGAAAGTGTTACAACCATCCCCTTACATACAACCAAGAACATTTTTGTGATTTTAACAATTCTACAGAATTACTAGAACTTGTGACTGGTAAAGAATGCATTTCATTTGTTCATTCTCTGGAGTGGGGATAAACATACGTCTGTTAATTTGCTCACACACACACACACAAACACACACACACATTTTGTGAAAAGTGGGGACATCCCATAGGTGTATTGGTTTTTATACTGTGCAAACTGTACATTCTATGGCCCTTCACCAACCCTACACCTAACCCTAACCCTCACAGGAAACTTTGTGCATTTTTACTTTCTCAAAAAAAAACTCTTTCTGTGTGATTTATAAGTGTTTTGAAATATGGGGACATGGGTTATGTCCTCATAAGTCACCCTCTCCTTGTAATACCTGTGTCATACCCATGTCATTATACAGAGTTGTGTCCTGATATGACACAAAAACAAGAACACACACACACACACACACACACACACACACATGAATGTGCACGTACAGACATGCACACACACAAAGGCACACATGCACAAAAACACACAATATGCTCATACACTCCCCATATTCACACATATTTATTGTTGCAGTCATTCATTTAAAATAAAACTGTTTTTGTGTCAAATCACTTGGAGTACCCTTAGTTTTTGTATATTTTGTCTACCTGTTACAACTTACCCCAGTATGTGTTACAACCTACCCCAGTAGTGGGGTAGGTTGTAACAAAGGACCACCTTGTATTTGTCATCATCTCACAAAGTCTGTGATATAGTTGAATACATTTAAATTGTTGCCATTTGTAGTATAAACATGTGGGTACTTTGCCTAGAAGTTTTAGACTTGTAGCCAAAAGAAAAAGGTAATTTTAGGCGTTGAAGAAAAAAGTGTTACAACCATCCCCGGTCTCCCCTATTTTCTTAATGATCACTAACAAAATCCATAGACAAAATGGCAAAATTCAAATGCATTCAACATACACTTAATAAAAACAGAGAAATGTGTGTAAAAAAATCCATTTAAAATACATATAAAGTATATGTATAAATAAATAAATTAGCCGATGTTGTTTAAATGAAGGATTGCAGAAACACCCTAGATTTAAATGGGTCATATGATTCTTTTTTTTTTAAGATCATTATTTTGTGTATTTGGTATAACAGATTATGCTGACATGCTTTAATGTTCAAAAAACATTATTTTCAAATACTGCACATACTGCACATACTGCATAAATACTGCCCCGCCTCTCTCAAATGGTAGTTTTCTACAAAGTCCCTCCTTCTGACAAGTGCAGTCTGCTCGATTGGCCAACTGATCCATAGCATTGTGATTGGCTGAACACCGCAAGCACTCATTGGAAATTCAACACCTCTTTACATAATCGAGAGCATTATCTTTTAAAATAAATGTAAAGACCGTTAATAATTTCCTTAGTTTTACCATCAGTTGAAACCGAAAGATGAACAGAGTGGTGTGACAGACACAGTGATGAAGCTCATATGTGTTTGGAGTACACAAGCCACGGACGGGATAGCTGACTCCACTGTGTGACCATCTCTTTCTCTCTTTCTCTCTCTCTCTCTCTTCTCTCTCTCTCACACACACACACACACATACACACGCACACATGCACACAAAAACACACACGTGCACACACATACACGCATTTGAACATTCAAATGCTTAAACTAATAACAAAAGATACATACAGCTGATTCAGAAGAGATTGTCAGAACAAAGTCAGAATAACCTCCTCTCCTAGGTTCATAAAATGCATTGCTGTTCTGTTGTAAGTAATCTTAAAGATTCCGAAATGCATCTGCTTTCAGAAGGCCAAATAAAGTTATTTTGCTTTCACCATACACACAGCATCTCCCCTAACATGGTTGCTTCAACACTAACTGTGGTTACTTAAACCATTTTGGTGGCATTATGCAAATGTTTGCACAAAGTGATGTATACATGTGGGGGGTGTTTGAATGAGCCGTTTTGGGGGGGGGGTGCCAGAGTCTTAACTTTGATAAAGAATATCTCTTTGTATTTGATACATACCCTAGTCTTTCCAACTTTACAAATCTTTTTTATGCACCAAGAGTAACACTCCAAAGAGAACAATTCAAATTTGATCATATGACCCTTTTAATACAACAAATGCATAATTTTCCAGTACTTAGTATGTTCTCTGTATTTTAAAGTATACCGCACTGACCCTTCTTGGCACTAAGTGTACAAATTCATGACAACATCTACCCTGTTTAACTTCTGGACGATTACCTATTTAACTGCTCTGGTTTTTAATGGGAAGTGTTGCATAACATGTCCACTGAAGGTTTTTCTCCTTGGGAGAATGCATAACATCATTGTCATGTTGAAAAATGCCCAAGAATGCAGGGAATCAGGAGAGAGTTGCATCTTCTGTTTCAAGTTTTTGTATTGCCTCATACAGTGGTGTGTGAGTTCATAACATAACTCTCTCACATTTCCAGCCCTATTCTATATAAGAGCTTTACTACTGAACTTCACTGTGGGAACCAGGCACTTCTCAGTGTAGCCTACTCCTGCTCTAGAAACACCACAACATTTTAGATCCTGTTAGATTCAAAATGACTGACATGGTCTCATGACATGAGAAAATATAGTAGACGTTACAGAGCACCACCTTGTTTTGAACTTGAGGGAGTCTGTTTGTAGAATGACATTTATGAAACATAAAATAATTACTTACCTGTGGATTTCTCTATTTGATAACCATGTTGCAGCCTTCCTCTGTCATTCATATTGATTCACAATTACTGCCTTGAGCTGGGACTTAACATAAACCAGCATCTCTGGGAGACCCTCAACTGTCCTACACTGGTGGAAACAGAACATCTTGATGGACGTGTGCTCATCACTGATAGCTTTTCTACAACCAGCAGAAAAAGCTTTGTCCAGAAAAGGGCCCCTTCCGGAAGAATCTCAAAGAAAGAACCCCTAACACAGAGTCTTTACAGTGGGACTTACTGTACATAGTTTGTAGAGTATGTTTTTAGCACATTGCTATGTGGTTGTTTGGAAGTTTTTGGTGATTATCAGTGCACTGATTTCAGATGTTGTATGCAGTTCTTAGCACATTGCAACATGGTTGTTGGTTGGTAGTTTTGTGTCCTGGCATGCATTTGCAAAGGTTTCTGATCAGATGTTAGTGTTTTGCTATGCAGTACTCTTCTGTTTTTAGTGTGTTGCTACATTGATGTTAGGGTGTTTTGAGTGGTTGGTTGACTTTGGTTGCTTTTGAAGAGTTAATTTAGGGTAGGTTAGGGTCACATGGTTTGCAGCTTGACATGCTGTGAGGGCTCGTGTGCATCAGCGATGTTGAGCTACGCCACTGGTACTTCACATTTACTGCTAGGGTCACTCATAGTGGACAGATCTCAGCTTAGATGCCAGTCGAAGACAAACCACCTGATTTTGGACAGTAGCAAATCAGTCCTTCAGGTAAGACCCTCAGCAAGCTATACTGGGGAAGAGATGAAAACTGATCAGAGCTGGGTTTCCCAAAAGCATTGTAAACTTAAGTAAATTGTAGACCCATTGAAACCAATGCACAGTGAACTTACAGTGGCATGCAAAAGTTTGGAAACCCCTTGAAGAATCTGTGAAAATGTGAATGATTTTAACAAAATAAGAGAGATCATACAAAATGCATGTTATTTTTTATTCAGTACTGTCCTGAGTAAAATATTTTACATAAATGATGTAGTCCACCAGACAAAAAAAAAAAAAAATATATATATATATATATACTTTTTTTTTTTGTGATGGTTGTTCATAAGTCCCTTGTTTTTTTCGAAACAGTTAAACTGAGCTCTGTTCCTCAGAAAAATCCTCCACGTCCTGTGGAATCTTTAGTTTTCCAGCATCTTTTGCATATTTGAACCCTTTCCAGCAGTGACTCTATGATTTTAAGATCCATCTTTTTTACACTGAGGACAACTGAGGCACTATTAACAATTAAAAAAGATTCAAAGATTCACTGATGCCCAGAAGGAAACACAATGAATTAAGACACGGTCTGTGATAACTTTTTGAATTTGAAGATCAAGGTAAATTGTACTAAATTTGTCTTCAACAAAATAAGGAAAATCTTTACATTTTTATCCTGTTCAAAAGTTTTCATATTGTGTCATATTTCCTTTTGGCGCATCAGTGAATGTTTGCATCTGTCTATAAGCAATTTTTTCATTACATTAATTTATCACATTATACATATATCATTATTAATAGTGTTATGCTCAGTATGCACATTGAACAAATTGACATGGAATAATAATAATAATTTACTTTTTTCACTGAAATAATAAGAGGGTCATTCCTGGTATGCAGTAACATTTTGGCTTCATAAATGTTGGGAAAAAAGTAACATGATTTTTATGTTTTTTGCGTTCACCTAAATTGTTCAGACTCTGGCCATGAACATATTCCACCCTGTTAGGGACATATAGATAAATAGTTACCACAACATGTTAAGAATGTAAATGTTACACAGTAATAAGCTTTTCTTGGATAGTATGTCCCTTATGCCATCTTATTATTTATTTTTTTTATTTGAAAAACAATAACAAAACAATTATTGATGAATAGAATATGTCTTAATAATTAAGAACAGGTACTTTTTGTGCCAATTTATGCTAACAGGGTTCTAAATAATAATAAAAAAATTGCTCAAAAATATATATATGCTGTTAGTGCTCCTCACCTCACAAAATTAGACAAAAGTATGCCAAACATTTAGCATTGCTATGAAATTATTATGTAAAATGACTTGTCTAACAGGGTGGAAAGGAGCACATAACAGGATGGAACACCAATGTTAACAGGTTCGTTTTTAGAATTGTGGAAATTCCCTGTGGGAAATTTTGAGCTTAATTAGCCATAGCTCATTAAGTGATCAACATTTTGCTAGCTAACCTTCTACAGATTAACATAAGTTTATAACTATGTCAGATTTGTTTTTAAATTTTTGATAAGACAAACATTGTCCATAATATAGCCTAACAGGGTGGAAGTTACAGAGTGGGACAAGCAGGATAACATTTCAATAACTACAAAAAAAGTTAGGAGGGAGAGTTGAAGCTTACCTCAGTTTGTACAGATGAATTCCAGTGGGAAAAATAAATTATGTCACTTATATAAAATGGTCTCAATGAAATTGCATTCAGTTTTTGGAAGGTCACAAAGTTGGTACTAACAGGGTGGAAAATGATTTCAGGGACACAATTATTGAAGAACATTGTAAAAAAAATAATCATATTTTCAAATGATTTATATGTATGATTAGAGACAGTTTAGCCTAGACATAATTAAAACATTAAAAAAAAAAAAATCATTTTATGGTTTATATTTTCTTGTGGAAGTTGACTACTTTGCAATGAGGACATAATAAAATGTAATGCATATATCAATGAAAAGGTATGTCAAATACAAAATAATATTTATAATTTCTATTATCCTTTTTTAAGTGATAAAGAAGACCTAAATATACAATTTAAGTCATATCTAATAAATAGAGAGAAAATATGATTAAATAAATAATTGGGACATAAAAGTCACTGTATAACAGGAATAACCCAAGAATAAGAATAATCATCATTTTTATACGTACCCGAAGTTGTTGATGATGTAAGGGAAACGCAGAGCGATGTCGATGATGTCAGTGCGTGCTCACGTTGTCTCTGTGTTGACGTGGCTTCTCAGTCTGTCTCCAGTAATCCAGCAGTTGAAGTTATGAGGCACATAGCGGAAACTGGAGAATGCTATAATCACTAAAGTCAAGCGGACCACATTCGTTTCTCAGGTAAACCGCACCAAAATGATAAACAGAAGATTGTCTAGTTTATTACCTGAAATCGAAATGGATAGTAAATCACCGTTTGTTGATCTAAAGTTGGTTAGCATCATTAGCACGAGATCATTGACCCTGTTTACCAAAGATGATTTCAGGGTGCTAAGTATTGTTGAATAACAGGGTGATATGTTTACAGGAATTGCGTTTCTATTACTATTTCGTTTATTTATTCTGATGATATATTAAAGTTCTGTTGCGTAACGCTGGCTAAAATAAAATGCTAACTGAGCTACTTAGCCTTTTTTTATAAACCTTATAACGTGATTTTATTCAGTACTCCGAAGTTAGCTGTTTAGCGTTTACTTCGTGTGCTTAAAAACTGTTAGGTCAGATGTCTTGGTTGTTTTCTTGAAGATAAAACGTGTATGTTAATCGTTTGAAGTCATGTTTACATGCTAATACATGTGTAACGTTAGCTGCTAGTCAGCGCTACCTTTGAGTGTCAGGCCACGTAAGAAATCCAGTTCACATGGAAAAACTGGTTAATATTTTTTGCGGTTTCAACATAAATTAGCTAGTAAAAATTCCTAAAATAGCTTCTGTCAACGTCGTCCAAGGTTGAATTTGGTTTTATCAGCAGTGCTAGCTGTTAGACACTGCAGAGTATGCCAAATAAGATATCCGTGCTTATCCAATTTTTCCTAACCTCAGCTATTTCCAAGTAACGTTAACCTCATAACCACCCAACAGAGTTTGTGAAGCACACACATGTCCAACAAAAACTTAATTCATCTGCCTTTTGTTCCTTTTACAGTGAAAAATGACTGGAAGGAACCAGCACAATGGTTTCCAGTTTGCAACCACAGTGCAGCCTCCCACAGGTGGTCACATGTCTGCTTTTGGACACAACTCAGAGACTGACTACTCCGAGGAGGATGGAGAGACCTTTGAGCTGCGTTCCAGAGGCAGGGAGAGGCATCGCAGGAGCACATCTACAGATCGCAAGGACGATATTGTCTACTTGATACGGGACATAAAAGAGGGAGATACGCTGATCAGTATTTCTCTGCAATATTTCTGTACTGTAAGTCAGAGTTCCCTTGTTGTTTTTCTGTTTCAGTATGTTTATAGAAATGCAACAGGCATGACCATGAAATCTTATGTGAATGTAAAGTATATTGTTGTATAACATTATACTTGAAATCTAGAATAATAATTTTATTAATTCAACGTAAAAATTTAATTTCTAAAGGGACAGGTTTAGTCCAAAAATGAAAATGTTGTCATTGCTCACCCTCATGTTGTTCCAAACCTGTAAGACCCTGATTCATCTTAGAAACACGAATTAAGATATTTTTGATAAAATTCAAGAGCTTTCTGACCCTCCATAGACAGCAAGGGTACTACCACAGTCAAGGCACAGAACCATAGTAAGGACATCAGTGGTTCAACCGTAATTTTAGGAAGCTACAAGAATACTTTTTGTGCGCTAAGAAAACAAAAATAATGACTTTATTAAACAATTATTTTCCTCCGAGTTACTCTGGCACCATTTTGGAGAGTACGATGATGATATTTTGGTTTCCTCTGAATGTAAACAAAGTGCAGCACATGCGTTTTGTGTCAGTTCTACGTCATCAGACTATACCTGGAAAAATAATGATCTGATTAAACACTTACGTATCAAGTTTTGGCAATTTCTGCATAGTGCAGATGATATTTAATTCGTAAAAGTTGAAACGTCGGTATTAAGAGATCATACGGCTATAATGATTAAAATCAACAAAGGTGGTCCTAAAACAAACTATTTGAAATTAAATGAAACCTTGTTAAGAGAATGAACGGTTATTGTACCAATGTCCTTACTACGTTTCTGTGCCTTGACCGTGGTAGGACCGTGCTGTCTGTGAAGGGTCATATTCTTGGATTTCATAAAAAATATCTAAATTTATGTTCTGAAGATAAATGAAGGTTTGGTTGAACTATCCCTTTAAATCCCCCCCCCCCCCGCAGTCACAAATTTTGTCCCTTAAAACTTGTCTTCGATAATCAAAGTTATGTCTTTTGTGTTACTTTTTAAACATGGGCTGAGCTTGCTTTTTTGTTTTTTAACTTAAAGTTATATTTTTAGCAAACGTGAAAGCCCTTTCACACCAAAAAGTGAAAGGAATAAGCCTCGGGCTGAAGGAAAAATCCACGTCCGTACTGTAGAACGCAAGTTGTTTCAACACACTTTAGCAATATTAATATTAATAAAAACAAAAACAATGATGCATAAATGTTAGTTTATCTAAATTTCTTGCTTATTATGGTTGAATTGGAATATTGAAGGTCAGCAGCAAAGACAGTGGTTAATAAAATGGGATTAAATACATAAGATATTGGTGTTAACATTTTATTTGGCAGTTTTGCGTCATAGTCATTACTTGTAATGCGTTACCCCCAACACTGATTGTAACTTTACACCTTTACGTCATTGAGGAGAGGTGGATCTATGAATATGCAAACTATTTCCATCTCCACTCGTTCACACAAGCCAAAACCTACTTCATTTTCCCTTAGTTAGAGAAAGTAATAAATGCTGTGGTAAACGTTACACTGTGGCAATCTTGGACTAATGGTTATCGCTGTCGTTCATTGCAGTTTTGAGAATTAATTAATGAATGTATTTCAATTATAGCCTAGAAGGTGCTCTCCCCTAATAATCACAGAAAAGTTGTCACTGGTCTTACTTAGTTCTGAACCTCACAACGTTCCATTGTAATCCGTAAAGCTATACACTGTACATTATTGATTTTCATTCTTGTTATCTCAGGTTGCAGACATAAAGCGGGCCAACAACCTTCTAACTGAGCAGGACTTCTTTGCTCTGCGTTCCATAAAGATCCCTGTGAGAAAGTTCAGCTCATTCACAGAAACTCACAATACCACTGCCCACAAAAGCAGCTCACCAGGCTGCACTCGTCGAATCTCAGAGATCATGATTTCTGGAGCTTCCTTAGATTCCACATCCTCTTCCTCATCTGTGGACAGTGTGGAGTGCTTCCTGCAGGAGAAGGACAAGGACATTCAACTTCTCATCAAGTCATCTGACCCTTCCAGGAGCGGCCTGAACGAGGTTGTGTCCTCGCTGGAGCAGCCGCTTTTGGGAGACCCTGAGCGGAGACCCGCCCAAAAGAAAGACCCATACTATGGCGCTGACTGGGGAATGAGATGGTGGACCGCAGTTGCCATCATGTTGGTCGTGGGCATAGTTACACCTGTTTTTTACCTGTTATACTATGAAGTTTTGATAAAAGCAGATGTTAGCAACCATACTACCATTGACTCTATCAGGCCTAGACCAACACAGGCAGCTGCTGCTGAGCCTCATGGGTTACCACGGACCAGTGCTGCCTCTCACCTACAGCCTGCTCCTAAACAGCAACATTTTGTTAAGCATGAACAGGAAACATAACGGGGCACTTAAAATCACCAGGAATTGATTTGGAGAGATTAATGGAAGGTATAAGTGGAACCACATTTTAAGTTAAATTAACTGAAACACGTGAGAGAATCGAGTAATCATGAAATGATTCCAGTCCTGTCAGCAATTGTCCTTGATGCATTTTGCAGTTGATTGCTGGTTTTGTTTTGTGTGTGTCCCTCATGAGCCAGTGTATCTCTGTACCTTTATTAAGCTCGTAGTTTGCATCAATGGCAAACAGATGATATGTTGTGTAGGATATTTGCTGCCACTGTCTGGTTGTCAGGGAAATAAACATGGTAATTTATTTTAGAAAATGTAGAATCCAGATTCAGTATTGCAAATGATGGTATAAAAAAAAAAATTGAAAAGTTGCTGGTTTTAATTTTTTTTTTTTTTTTACTTTGCTTGTGAAAAAGAAAAAACTTAATGGAACCATAATGGATTCCTGTTTTTTTTTTCTTCTAGCAAGAGCACAGGGATGATTTGTAAAAGATTCTCAGACATGTTAGATTCCATTGAAGTAGCAGAGATGTAAGCATTTCTATGAAACATGGAGTACACTAATGACATTTGAACAGTATGTGCCTTCATCCTGTAGATGCAGGTTGAAAATAAAGGAATTATTTTAGTATCAGAATCTCCTAATTTTTAAGCTTTGAATTTTATAATCATTTATATTAAATGATACCATTATAGACAATCTATATAATTAATCTGAATCTTATTTTTATACCTATGAAACTGCTCTTTGAAGACATGAAGTGTATCAATTAAATCTAGTGCCTTTATATAGTACATACCTATTAATACATAATTCTTCTGCATGCTATGATTTAATGTTTTTTTTTTTTTAATTGAGGGTATTTATTTATTAATTTTTTTGCTAGTAAGTGGCTTCATCCATGTTGTCATCACTTCCTCCCCCGTAATCATCACCATCTTCAAAGTAGCTTGCTATGTAGTCATTTTCCTATGAGGAAAAAGAAAAAATTATTTGAACATGCATATGTTATTGATTATTCAAACATGACTGTCATGTACTAAAATACTCTGTGCTGTCAAATCAGTTGCTTTTAGCTTTGCACAGACACATTTCGTTTTAAACATTCACTATTTAAATGGATCATTGGATGCCCAATTTCCACAAGCTGATATGCTTCTTTAGGGTCTTAATGAAAAGTTTGTAACATAGTTTGGCTAAAATTTCTCAGTGGTAGAGTAATACAACGCCATTTATACCCGGTCATAAACAGCTCAATCTACTGTACGCAGTTTTATTGCATTCCACTTTAAATGCAAATGAGCTCTGCTGACCCCGCCCCTCTCTTTCAAGCCACTCTCAGAGAGGCGGTTTACTTTAACTGCAGTCGTCACAGAACTCCCTAATTCGCACATTATTAGGAAAGGTGATTTGCAAAGATGCATTAAAAATAAAAAAACCTTACACACGAACAGAGACAAATTTACGTAGATCGGGGGTGCATTCACTTCAGAAACAAATGTAATCCACTGCAGCTTCAGGCTCTGATGTCGGGAGTAAATGTGTGTGTGTGTGTGTGTGTTATATATATATATATATATATATATATATAGATAGATAGATAGATAGATAGATAGATAGATAGATAGATAGATAGATAGATAGATAGATAGACACACACACAAGGCGGGTCTAAGGTAAGATGCTAGTCAAGTCTGCTGAAACGCCACTGTCAAGTAAACGCTGCTCTGCAAATCACGCACATGATGGAATTTACCGCTGATTAGAGACCTGGCTTTCCTGACAAGATGCACATAAATTATTGGTGGATATATATTGTGCACCCCTAATTTAACTAGATAAAAAAAAAAAAAAAAAGGCTGGTTAGATTTTGAGCATTATAGGGTGAATATGTACACACAATGCAAACACACATTTCAGTTCAAGCATCTTGTAAAAGTGCATTTCGCATCCGATGACTCCTTTAAAGAGCCAGTAAGATGAAAATTCTAAGCTTCCTATTACTGTTTATAAGCCCTGTACAATAGGTTTAAATCCATCAAAGGTTAAAAAAACATTGTCATTTTGTCAAAATATCATTTTAAAATTACCTCAATTCTCAGAGATCCCCAAATGGTACGCGCAAAGCTGTTCAAAAGATTCAGTTTCCTTAAACCCCACCTTTCGGTAGCATACTGTGTTCTGATTGGTCAACTGACATAGTCAGGTTTGATTGGTTGTTCCGCACACAACTTCATTTTAAACAATGCATTAGCATCTTTTTGGGGTGAATTAGGTCTTATTCCTCTCATCGCGAAGCAAACAGTAAAATAAAAAACTTTAACAGTCTCGCTGCTTTTTCTTCTGTGTGGTCGTATTCAAGCCGCGCGCTTCAGTTTGAATCTGAATAACGCGTTCAGCGCGGGGGCGTGTTCACATTAGATATAATGAAGGGAGACGTGAAAAACGTACATCACTTTGTTTTCATATGGATTACTTTATCACAGAATATCTGTTAGCAGCACTTATTTAGTTTTAAAGAAGACATGTCAAGCTTTCTATAGATATCGCTCTCATGTCTCTTCGTTGAGTATTCACGGAGTTACACTTCATTTTAATGACGTGTTTGTACATGAAGATCAGTGCAGAAAAAAAGGCTGCAGACAGCACACATACTGATAAGACGCTCGGGAGAAAACAGACACATAACTTCATAATCATACTTCGCTTTGTGATTCGGAGATGCTCGTTGGTCTAAACAAGGTTGGTAATGAACCCTCTTTTATGGCCATTAAAACTTTGAAAATCCCGCCTTGTACTCACCGAGATTAGAAAAGCAGTCATCAGTGAAATGTTGTGAACACAACAAAAGGGATTTGTTGTACTGCTCTGGTATTGTGGTAAAAATGAATTTTAGCCATTGGTTCTTCTGATCTTCATTCTTTGGCAGTGAATATGCTAGTGGATCTGTCGTAGAGTCAGTTGGTTGTTCTTGGAGATAGCGGGTTAACTCCGTGTCAGCGCACGCTCTGATCGGTAAAGGGGCAGAGATTTCAGACCTCCGTTTATTAAGGAGATGTGTCACAAAACTCATCATCCGCGCCACAGTTTTTTGAGCAAATTTCAAAGCCGCACCCGTCTGTTCTAGAAAGGATGCAGCAAAGATATTTAATGCTAATGTATGAGGCATAGGCCTACGCTGAGTTTCATTTACGATGAGATGCGCTCTAGTTCACAGTGCAGTGCAAGTGAACGCGGCGCGCTGGTGCTTCCATGTCACGGTTATCATTGTCTGCTATATTTGCTTTTTATTTATTAAAATACATGCAATTGGTTGATGAAACATTTATTAAAATTAAGATAAAATTTGTACAAAACGAAATTCGTTTTTTAAGAAAGGTTTTCTACAAAGCAAAATTTAATGAAGTGGTAAATATGTCTGACGATTTACAAAACTTCATTAAGTGGTAAAAACCATGTTTCCCGATATATTGCGGATCTTATGATCCTATCTAAAAATGAAAATAATTTTTGATAAAAAATGTTTGTAAAAAATATTTTAATAACACGGTTTTGCCGGTTATAGAGTTCTAATGACGGTGTTCAACTATAACCGCCGGTCTCACGGTTATATACTAACCGTCACACCCCTACTCCTAGTGACGTACATAGAGATGGGCAAAAGATTCGAAATTTATAACGACTCGTTTCAGCGATTCAGAGTCGACTCCTTACTTTAGAAGCCAATAACTTTATAAATCGTGAACTTTTTGGTTTAATTACTTTGCACATTGTTTACACTGATGGACAGCTACATCATACACTGTAATACGGGTAATTTTTGATTTCCCATCTGTGTGGCTCTTTAAGTGTTATAGTTAGATTAAGGTTTCACTTAAAATACATTTTGGTTAAATTTTCATGTACAACATGTGACAGATGCATTTGAGAAGGAATGGTTAAACCTTAAAAACCTTTTACCTCTTCAAGCTCTTCATCATATTCTGCTTCAATTTCTTCTTCTTCCCCTTCTTCCCCATCTTCCTTCTTCCCTCCCTCTGCTTCATCCTCCTCATCTGATTTTACGTCTCCCTTCTTTTCAAGTTCCTGAAAAACAAGCGCAAATGAGACAACATCATATTCCAAATATATATAATGCAGTTAATTTAATAAGTTCAGTATGTGATGATCTACAACATGAACGTACATCAAGTTTATTCAACACTTCCACCTTGTCCTTACTTGAGATCTTTGCATTTTTCGTAGTATCTGTAAATATTTAAATCATTTACAGGTTATAAAAAAATGCTGTTTGTTTAGTGATGGGTTTCTGAATATTTGAAATGACCTCTTTTCTTTTTAATAATCTTCTTTTGTGGCTTCAGCTCCTTTGGAAGACGGTTCCAATCTACAAAGGAAGTTTATAATTTGTCTGAAATTAGCCAATTTAAATAATAATCACAAGTTATTCCTGTATTACCTGGTGTCCAGTTATCATCTTCAATTCTTTTAATTTCTCTTGTGTATTTCTCCTTATACCTCTCCACATCTGTGAATTATACTGGTGAGCACATTGGCAAACACTTAAAAAAAAGAAAAAGATCACTTCTAAATCTCTGACTTTTCATATTTTACTTTTAGATTAGGTTCAACTTTAGTGTCATTATGCAGAGTAGAGCTGAAGATCTTTGCCCGAACCCGATGGGGAAATGATAACTAAATATTCATTGAGTCTTAAATGCATAATGTTGACAGAGTATTTACGCTAATGTTGGCATTATTCTTTTATTAAATAAAGCAAATCCGGCGGAGCCTTTATCTTAATTTCGTTATTGCCAAATACCCATCTTAATTTAAAATGTATCTTAATTTTTTTTTTAAATGACTCGTTTTTATTGGTGCGTTGGTCTATTTATGGGTTAAATGAGCCTATGTCTAGAATGCTGAGATGTTACGATGTCACAGAGGACTTATTTTATTTCTTTATTCCAACTTCCAAGTGGTCTAGTCTACGTTAGTTATGAGTAAATTATGTTAAAACATGAATAAATTACTCATTGTTGACAAAAGGCAAAAGAGCTGTGTGCGTGCGCACATTTGAATAATGTCGGGCTGTAAACGGGTTCGGGCTTTAAAAAAAGCTGTCGATCAAAATGTACTTGTCGGGCTCGGGCCAAAACCTGTGGGGCTCGGGTCCTGTCGGGCCTAACTTTTAAGGCCCGATTACAGCTCTAATGCAGAGTACAAGTACAGAGCTAATGAAATGCAGTTAGCATCTAACCAGAAGTGCAAGAATATAGTGTTTTATATACAAAATAGTGCAGAGTAAGGGTAGCTATGATTTACAGAATGTACAGTGGAGTTTCTATATACAGTATTAAGCAGAGTATGTACAGAATATAAACAAGAATGCAATGTAGGATAATTATATATACACACATTATGAACAGCAGCATGTAGGGTTTTATGTACATTATGAACAGCAGCAATAATAAATACAGTTGAATGAGTGCACAAGATTGTACACTCAACCAACTATATGTAATATTGTAAAAAAATAATAATAATAAAACAATCAAATAACATGTCACAACTATTTTCAAGATTATACTTTCCCTAATCAGTTATACTATTTCACTTAAACGTAGTTAAATAGATTTAATGTCTTCAGGCCACTGTTAAAACACAACATTGCCCTCAGTGCTCTCACTCATAGTCATCCACTTTTACAATATGATTATCTCAGAAATACTAATACCCCAAGTACGAAGCAATAGGTATTATATGTTACCAAAATTAAATAAAGGCTACTACTCACCTCCCTTTCCTGCATGGGGTTTTACGTTAAATGGGAGATCTTTCATTCGTCCTCTCATCTCTTGTTTCAAAGCTCTCATATAATCTTCATCCTCTCCAGCTTTCAAAGGCACTGGTTTATATTCAATTTGCTGAAAACGAGCGCAGAATTATATACCAGATGATGTGGTGCATAGGCTATGAAGAAGAAGACAACTCACTGGGAAGAGTGGAGTTGGCCCTCTTTGGGTTTCTGGCATGGACCCTCTGGAGAGACCCAGGGCCTCGATGTTGAAAGTGAATGCTGCTATTCCTCTGCCTTTTCCGGCCATTTTGGCCAGTCAGATATTCCTTATATTTCCTGTGTGATCGAATTGCTGATAACATATCAACTGGCCAAAGTATAAAAATATTGACGTTGTTTTCGGACATAATTACTGGTGGCGTTGTAAACGCATTGCGTCGTGGTAAATCACGTGACGCGCGTTCTTTTTTTGGCGTCATGTTTTGTTAAACCTAAAACGCGCCATTTTTTTTATCAAATGCCATCGCTAATAATATTTGGTAATAGACTTCGCTGGAGGAAGATTATCTTTGGACAATTAACGTTACTTCAAAATCTCAACGTTATCATGTTGCTTCAGAAGACGGGAAATAATTTCGTATGGATTATTTTATAAGATTTTGGAAATGAGGATCCACTGCGTTTGAAACATGTAAGTTACGTTACGTGGGTGAGAAAATAATTGGCAACATCCAGCATTTCTTTAAAACTGTACCATTAAGGCAGCTGGACGCGTTGGAGTAACAGTTATTTGAGGTGCAATTGCTTACCTTGTGCTATCACGGCCTTTGAACTAATATAAAATGAGTACCTGCCTGTATGCAATTAAATAGTATTTTAGATTGTTAATATGCATGACTTGGGTGGTGCCTATTGCCGCATTGACCAATAGTATTTCGACTCTCCAGCACGTCATGTCGTTACTGTCGATGACGTGCTGCGCTTGCGGAACAGGGTTCAGCGTCCTTTCTGCAGCTGCAGCAGCTAGGATTTTAAACCAAAATTATAGGTTAACAGCCATATATTTAATCTTTTATGCAATAATAACCTCTTGAATGTATTGGAGATGTCTGCGACTGACTGGTACGCGCATAAGTCGCTGGAAAATGGCATGTTTTGGATCCAGGAGCGGTTTTATGAATCAGGGAACAGGGCGAATATCTGGCTCATACGCGGGTCCCATCAGGACGTGGTCATAGATACCGGACTGGGTTTACGGAGTCTGCCCGAATACATCAATAGTAAAGGGCTGCTAGGGGACGATTCAAAGCGCAAGAACCCGCTTTTAGCTATTGGCACGCATGTGCATTTTGATCATTCGGGTGGGCTGCATCAGTTTCAACAGGTGGGCGTGCACAAGGCGGAGGTGGATGCTCTGGCTAATGGGGACAACTTCGAGACAGTGACGTGGTTATCTGACCGCGAGATCGTGGAGGATCCATCGCCTGGATGGCGAGCAAGACAGTACAGAGTCAAGGCGGTCACACCAACACATATACTACAAGAAGGTGGGCTATTATACAGTTTGCATGACTATAATATTATTGTAATGCATACAACACTAAATGTGTGTGTGTGTATATATATATATATATATATACTGAAACACTATTGCATAAATTACTCCAGAATACCGATGCATACGGAATTGTATGACTTCATTCTGGACAGCCTTGCATAATATCTTTGAAGAGCTCTTGAAAAAGATCGAAACAAATCAGATCATGATTGACTCACCAGAGGCATGTCAGTGGTTAGTGAAAAGCAAGCCCACTGTCTAATGTGGCTTCATTTCCTTGATGGTAAAAACACCATTATAGTGGACTATTGGCAGAAACTCAGCAAAATCAGAGTACATCATACGTGACTTCCTCCCCATAACTCTCTGTGAATGGACTGTTTTGCAGTGTGTTGTGCTACTGCATATGAATAGATGTTCAATAGATGTTCAGTTCAGATGTTCATGTTTTTTCATGTCAGTGCATCTCCAGATGTCAAGGTGACACACAGAATGTCTACAGTGTGTATTGTGTTGTATTGTACATGTTTAAATAAAAAATTAAATGAAATTAAATTTATGCATTTAGCAGACGCTTTTATCCAAAGCGACTTACAGTGCATTCAGGCTATCATTTTTTTTTTTTTTTTTAAGTATATATAGTTAAATTTAAATACAGTTAAAAATGTATGCTTAGCTGAAAACATTTAATCAGTAAGAAAGTAGTCTTTGTGAATGCAGTCAAAATAAATTATTATATCTGGATTCTTATCCAGTAATTGACTGTAAAAGTCATGGAAATGATATCTCAGCTGTACTAATTATAAATGAACCCTTACCTCTGCATAATATACCTCACAAATCCTTCTCTGCTTCATAACTTGTGCATCAGTCGACACAGCTTCTGCTGTGTCAGTGCTGCAATGCAGTGACAATATCCAGTTCCCACATTTCCTTCCTTTCCTCCTTCTCCAGGCGACGTTATCAACCTTGGAGACCGACAGCTTACTGTTCTCCACATGCCGGGCCATTCCAGAGGCAGCATTTGTCTCCATGACAAGGAGAACAAAATTCTGTTCAGTGGAGACGTGGTCTATGATGGATCCATGATTGATTGGCTTCCTTACAGCCGGATAAACGATTACATTCGTAGCTGCGAAAGGCTGGTTAAGATGGTCGATAAAGAGGAGATTGACCAGGTCATGCCTGGCCATTATAACACTTTTGGGAGCAAGCGTCTACACCGGTTAGCCTCCAACTACATCGCTAGTGCCGGCGCCTGCCACAGAGCCTCCACCTGCTTGGTGAAGTCCTTAGCCAGCCTGGCACTTCGAGCCTCCAACTCGAGAAGTGCCTGCTAGTAGTGATGGAAAGGACTACTATGCAACAACATGTCATTACAGACCTCAATATATGAAAACACTGAGCAATACAGTGTGCTAATGATATACAGGATACAATTTGATAATATTATTTGTGATCAAGGATTAAAATAATGAAAAAAAGCTGCATAATATCCATCAAAGCATCAAGAAGAATAGTAAACATTGTCATGTTTTAAAGGTGCTGTTTGTAATTTTCAACAATAATGTGTAGAGATATCTAAAGGACTAAAATAAATAAATAAATAACTAGTTAATAACCAAGTTAAGTGCAAATCCAGCACCACGGCCCGTTTCATTGGTCAACTCAATCAGACAGACTTTACTGATGCAATTTAGAGTAAAAAAAAAAAAAAAGATCATGTATTGGTGCAGTTTAGATTGTGACAAAGTTAATTAATAATATATTATAATAATACATTATAATGATATTAGTATTATTATAATTCATGTTTTGAATTATTTTATTAGAATTGTTTTGCTTTTGCTTTAGTTTTCATTTTTATTTTAGGTACCAGTACTATTGTACCATTATTATTATTATTATTATTATTATTATTATTATTATTATTATTATTATTATTATTATTTTATTTATAACTCGTTTGGGAAAACAAAACAATATATATATATATATATATATATATATATATATATATATATATATATATATATATATATATATATATATATATATATATATATAAAATGGTTTTGGACTCCACATTCCAGGATCAAATGTTTGGAGAAACTTCTTATTTTGACTCAGTATTATTTTTTTGATTCCATTTTGGTCACTAATGATGTGGAAATTACACACTGCACCTTTCATAAAGATTATCATCATACAAAGGTTTCCACAGGTAAAGAATTTGGTATGTCTAGAGATAAATAAATAAAAAATCCCTCGTAAAACACATTGTAGCAGACATAATCTTCCAGTCACCTCTTAACGTAATCTGATCTGTTTCAGATGAATTGGCTTTGAAGAGAAAGCGATGTATTGAAAAAAAAAATGGGAGACAAGATATATTAGTAGCCAACTGTTGACTTGTTCTCTATGGCAGTATCTGCATGAGATATTGATGTAGCACAGCATGGATCCAGCGTCATTCTATTATTCTGTAGGCTCACAGTGAACTGTGTTGTGTGTGTGTGACCGAAGTGCGTTTTCTAAAGTACAAACAAAATCATGATCTTTCAGCGGCAGTCATATTAGTCCAGAAAACTGACTAGCCTTTACTGAAAGATGCTGAACAATGATTTTTGTTTGGTTTAGTTTCATAACACTGCCTCCATACTAGTAGTTCTCTTTGCTGCGTGCTTCTTTGCAAACTGCACAATGACTTTGATTCATTTGTATTAGTAATTTTTATATTGAAGCACATAAGTCAACGTGGGTGACCGTAGGTAGTTCGTGAAAGCCAAATGTTGTTTTTCCCTCTCAATAATTCACTGCCTTAGTTTAATCTGACAATAATTCAAAGGGCCTCCTCTTTAGTGTTCAAAAACATATTTTGTGTGTTTATGAAAGGAAATGATGTATAAAATGAGATGATGGTGGAGCTGTGAGAATGGCTAACATCAAGTCACTCATTTAAGTTGCCAAACTACAAATATGCTGCTTGACATTTTTTATGTAATTTTCATAATGCTGACATGTGTTTGTGTGAATGTGATGGGTAGCGATATAATATATCTATTCTGAATCTACAGTTGAAGTGAGCATGTACAGTATATGTGCACTATGTTTCTGCTCAGGGATCCCTTGAATCCAGGCAAAATGAGCAGAACTAACGCTATATTTAGTGCATCTTGGAGAGTAAACAAACTAATATCTCACAATGCCTTGATAACAACTGTTTTAATGCCCAGGCACCTGTTTAACAATATACTCACTTTCAATTCTGTATACATTGAGTCTTTGTGTTATTCTTCTCTTTTTGTGTTTGTTGATATTATCTAATTTGTAGTTCTGAAATGTGTCAAGAGAGAATTTCACTATTCTATTGGTGTTTAATACCCCTGTGAGCAAAAGTATTACAACCACAAGATGGAGACATTGACCCTGTTATGCCAGCACGTTTCCAGTCACATTGGAAATACAGAGCTGAAGTAGAGGAGCATCAAACTAAAGTCAGTGATATTTGGCAAAAGTCCCTCCTTTTTAAAATTCCCCAAAGAAGTTGGCACTTCCTTCGTTTTAAAAACTTGACATTTTCTCACATATCGCTAACCGCAAGCCTTATCCCCTTAGGCTAGTCATGATGGATTGGATGTGGCATTAATTTCCTTACAAATCTCTTGAAATATTTTTTGGGCCAAGTTTTGTTCTGGCAGTGTGTCTTTTGAAATACATACGTTTGGCAGTCACAGATCTGGTTGAAATTCCTAAGTACTGTTTGACACGGCTTTCAGTCAGGGTGAATTGATGGCTGCTGACAGATGGCTAATTATATCCAGGGGACTATTTGTCTGACTTGACCTACAAGAGGTGGTTACTGTTATTTTTAAAGGTGATAGGGCTCCAATGAAATGATGGAGTTTCCATGAGAAAAACGGAACCGGCTCTGTTCGCAAACAAGCTTGATTAGATTTTGGTCAGCTTACATGACGGACTTAGAAATGGATTTTTGTCCTTTTGGCTTGAATTCTCATACTGTGGATATTCCGCGTGGTTTACATCAAAGACGGTGGAGATTTACTGTAATATTTCAGCGTGGTATTGATTTTGTATGGAATAGCCGCAGCAGGCTTTTTGCGTGAGTCATATGTAGGCCGATTCCTGGACCTAGAAAACAATGAAAAGTATTATTGACCCTAAAGTTGACAACTGAACTGAAACCGTAAACATGGAAGGGAAAGACCAAACAAATGTTGCATTGTTTCTAAACATCTCTTCATGGACCTACAATTGAACTATAATGTCGTCTTGCATTAGTGAATGTGATCGAGAGCCTGTAACTAACGTGCCAGATTTCGTCAACTTTTCTCCCCTCCCGCTGGCTGTTTTTCCCTCTAACCCCACTTCAGTAACAAGACATTGTATCCCGCAGGCAGCCAGACGGACATTTGATGCGTGGTCGCCGCCGGGGAAGCGTTGTTTGACATTCAGCTGCTCCCTACATTATCTGCTAATTGACAGCCCCTATCTGCCCTCCGGCGAGCCAAGATGACACGTGTGGGAAGGACCGAGTTGAGGGGGGAATAGGGAAGTGCCAATCACCACCAGATTATCATGAGCGAAAGGATGGTAATGGAGCCTTAAACTGACCTGGCTGCTGAAGGTTTTGTGGGTTAATGGTTGCTGGTGCAACAACACCAATATGATGACCTCTTCTTCCAAAGTACTACACAAATACTTTGTCTTTCAGATCTGAGATGTGATTGAGGTCTACGAGACCATAAGGTGTTCTGTTTGTCATTTTAAAGTCTGCATGAAATGAAAATTCACCCTATCTATTATATAAACACATACTATTGATCTAAATGATTACTCTATGCAAATGTTTTATTTATTTTTTTCCTCGCAGATATTCCAGTAAAACTACAGACTTCTCTCTGGTGACATATGACAGACTTCAGTCTGCTTAAACCCGTCCCTTTCTTACAAATGATTGCAAGCTCACATTCAGATATGGCTCCATCCAACTCAGGAATATGCCTGCCCGACGTTTCTTTTTCATTTTTCCATATTCTGCTTCACTCAGCTGTATTTCCAAGAAGGTTTGTAACGGTATGAGATTTTCATGTTATGAAAATCGTCTCAGAAAATATCAAGGTATATATTAAACAATAATTCTTATCAGTAACAATGACGAATAAGAACAAGTTATCTGAGTGGACAAATCCTTTATTATAAAAAACTTGAAACCATTTTAATGAAAGTAGTGAAGTCTCCTCTCTGAAATAATTTAATTTAAAAAAAAAATAAAAAATAAGCACTTTATGTATACATATCATATATTAACATTTTAATTAATGTTTTAAAATGTTATCAAATTAATATTAAACAACTTTTATTTTTGGAAAAGCACAACAGAGGTAGGCTAAGTAAAAACATGGAGAAACATGATATTCCTTTAAAATAATGTTAAAATAAATTCATTATTAAAAATAATGTTGTTATTCTAACTTTGAAGTAGGCTACACTGAAAAATGCTAATATGTTTGTCATAATTTCAAGTTAAATCAAACTTTTATCTTAAACGAGTTGTAACGGACCTTTGAGTTTCAGATTTGAAAATGTTATTTTCTCAAATAAAACTGGGAAATTTTTATTGAAGTTTTCTTTCAGAGTAGTTCTGGTGATGTTCATGTTTATGTAACTTTATGGTGAAAACACCATTAGAGTCATGCCTACTCCAGTGTGTAGCTAGTTGATAAAACGGTGCCACTCAGAGACATGCAGAAACGAGCAATTATTTATACAGCAATCTCTTTGCGCTTTTAATATTCACAGACACATATCATATCTACTTTGACTTATCCATCCATGCACGTTATACTGTAAATTCCATGTTCATGACTTCACCGGGATTCCCTCTGCATCACAGAAATCATACAGCCTTAATTTATAACTTTTTATAAATGTAACACACTATTATCTGCACGCAGGGATGGTGTCTGCAAATATGAATGAAGATGTTGGATGTAGGCTATTGCCTGTTTTTGCATTGCAAAAAGTTGCATAGGCCTATGCACAGTTGAGTTTTTTTTTTTTTCTCATAATTTTTTTTTGACCTACTATAGGTGTGCAACACCTATGACCATCCAACAGCCTTTTTACTACTGCAACTATTTAGTAGTGACTGCAGAATTCTGGCAGGCATTCACCACACCATAGAGCATAAACGTCAAAATTCAGAAAAAATACAGTCCTGGACTTCTTTCATCTCCCCACAAAAAAAAAAAAAAAAAGGTTTACAGTATGATAACTACATACGTTCAAACTGTGATAAACCATCATAAAGTTATATATAGTTACAACCCTATTCACAAGTCAAAAATTATCTGTCGCGTCCTTGCTTTAATTGCAACTTTAAATTTCTGAAATTGCATGTGATCACCCTCTTTGTGACCGTTGCACACTCTTGCTTTGAGGTGGGCCAGGATGCTTAACTATTTGTGCTATCATATATTTAGTTAACACAATTTAGTGGTAATACAATTATCATGAAACTTCTCTGAGAGCATTTTGACATATACTTCAGCTTGCCAGTTAGCATGATGAAACTTTCCCTGATAAGTTTTGTATTTTAATATATTGAAAGACCGTCTAACAAAGTCGAGCAGTGTTTTGAGCAGTGCTCCCATTTTTATGTAGAAACTACAAGTGTAGCCTATTTGTGAGGTGTTGTGGGGAGATTAAAGAAGCCCTGGATTGTATTTTGTCTGAATTTTGACGTTTATGCTCTATGGTGTGGTGAGTGTCTGCCAGAACTCATGTAGGTTGCACACCTACTGTATAGTAGGTCTAACAGCAATAGGTCAAAAATCAGTTAATACACTGAAATACGGAATTCTCTGAACTCAAGTCTAATCTTTGGATAGTTTATTTATTTTTTATAATATGGGTTAGTTGGACTTTATGCAACCTAAATATTAAGGCCTTCCTTAAAAGTGATTTCTGATAATTGTTTTGCTTTGGACTGTTACCCTAGTCTATGTGGCATTGTGTCAAAGGACAACTTAATGGGATTTGGGCACCTTTTGGGATATTGGTTTGTTGTGTCAGAACTGAGCTGTCCAGAATAGTTCACTGAGAAAAACAGACCACTCAATGCCATTTCTCTTTCCAAAGTCAAGATGAAAGCTGGGACAGTGAGGATTTTGAAATGTTGATTTTGGTGAATGAAATGGGAAACTGGTGAATTCAACTGGCCTTCACTAATATTGAGATACTGAACTGTCATATGGATATTCAAGGAAAGTATGCCCAATAAGCCCAGTTTCCAGCCGCAACCTGCAGGACACCTATAGAGCGAACAATGCCAGACATAGTCACTGCAGTAGTCTGGCTATCCTGGAATGGAATTGTTTTCCTTCTCTTGTGTGACTATAGTGAGGGAGGCATAAACTGTTGATGTGGTTAAACAGAGCTTTGGGTTCAGGCAGCAGATTTGGAAATTCGGGTATTGGGTGACGCAAGGATTTCTGTCAAACAGACTTGAGTAGTCTGACAGTTTGTGACAAGAAACTTCCAGTCTGGTGGTTTTAGCCTGGATTCTCTTTAGCTCCGCTCCAGAAGTTAGGAGTGTGAACATGTCATGAAAAGGGTACAAGGGATCCTGCTTCATGCTGCTGCACTTCCATTTGTGTGTAGAGCTCTTAACAACAGGCCTCTGCAATTAACTAGGACATTTCTATTTGCTACAGATCACGTCTGTTCTTTTGTTCAGTTTTGTTTGTAAAGTGTTTTTCAGTCCACATTGTTGTTACATCCTTTATACACCCTCATGTCTTTCCAAACCTGGATGTATTTTAAAGAACGATGACCAAACAGTTCTCAAATTTATCTTATTTTACGTCCCACATAGTCATACAGGTGAGTAAACAATGCAATTTCTTGGGTGAAATATTAATTTAAGCAGCTTTACTGGAAATTGTTTCAGCTCTGAACTGGTTAAATATATATTGTTTTTGAATGCCTGGAATGGGAAATGGTTTGCTTAATGTAATGCTTTACACTATTTGATTAAAATGGCAAGGGGCATTGATGTATTTGGACCACAACAGTACCATTTAACCACCCAGTGAACTGAAACTCAAGGCCCTTCCAAGTTTTGGCTTCTTACCGGATCAAACTGATCCCTCTAAACCTTTTTTATGAACAGATTTATCAGTTGTCTTACAATTTATAGTGTATTTATTGATGGGACGATTTTAACTGAAAGTGAAATGGCATGAAAATAGACAAGCCTCATTATGAACAATAAATTCAGAAGCAATAAGTTCGGAAACATTCTCTGGCAAATCACACTCTATACCATCACTGTGAAAAAGTAATTTCCCTCAACCAACCACCCAGACACAGCTGAACAATGAGACTAGAGGATTAAACAGTCATTCTCTCTTGGATTGAAGAACAAAGGGAAAAGGGGAAATATGGTTAGTTTAAGCTGCCCACAATTTCGTTTTGTGGATTTTTCTGACATGATTTCCATAAGGGGAGATTTTTCTTTCAAGATACCATTTCTACTGTCGCCATCAGACATCACGTCATCTTGTTTCTGGAGTACAAAACCTTTTTTTTCCCCCTCTTCGGTGTCTGATTAAATCTTTGCTTTATTGTGGAGGGATCTGTACATTTGGAAACCACAGGGGAATGTTAGAAGTTACTAATTTAAGTATGTTTTTGCTCTTTTCTCTTTAGAAGATTACTCAAAAGAAAAAAAAGAGGAGAGAAGTACAATATTGGCTTTGAGTCTGGTACAGTCTGGCTCCATAGCAGCCCAAATGGCTCATTTTATTCACAAGATGAGGAAACGCGTCTCTCTGAAATTGGGACATCACATGGAGAAAAAAAAGCCTTTGGTCAGTGCCCTGTGGAGTCTAAATGACAATTTTCCGTTTTATTTCCATTGAGTTACCACAATATTTATTTTGTAAAGTCTCTGGAACCAGTGACACTGAGTTTCAGGCAGAGTCCGGGAACTATTTATTATGTTTACATTTTCTTTCATAACTACTACAACTGCAATAATATACCTACAATGAGAGTAACACTCCAAAATCAGTGTATATTTACCTTATTTAATTTTTTTGTACTTTTAATATTTGTAATACTACTATAGTATTCATGTTACCATGGTTTTCTCCCATACATGGCTGTAATTATTTAGTTATCTTTGAAGCCCCAATGAAACTGAAATGGGGGCTCTTGCTGGACGTTTTGGTGTCATTCTTTATTCATGACAGTGTTTTGGGGCAGAATTATGAGAGAGCCCACACTCTTGGTTGAAAAGCAACCCCACACATGGATGGACACATGGTAGCGTTTACCTTTTCTTCTCCGAACAATCAATTTTCCATACATCCCAAACAGTCGGATGGGAGCTTCATCAAAGAAAATAGTGTCTTTTGCTGTCCAATCCTTGTACCTCCTGCAGAATTTCAGTCTGTCCTTGTGGTTTTCTCAGAGAGAAGTGGATTCTTTGCTGCCCTTCTTGACACCAGGCCGCCGTTCAAAAGTCTTGGCCTCACTGTGCATGCAGATGCTCTCACACCAACCTGCTGCCATTCCTGAGCAAGCACTGCACTGCTGGAGACACAATTCTGTAGCTGGCTCCTCAGGAGGAGATGGTCCTGGCACTTGAACTTCTCTCCTTGAAGTTCATGATGATCTGGTAAATGGTTCTTTCAGGTGCAATATTCTTTGTAGCAATTTCCTTGCATGTGAGGCCATTTTGATGCATAGTGATGAAAGCTGCACGTGTTTCTTCGGAAGTAACCATTGCTAACAAGAACACAATGATTGGAAGCACTTCTTCCCTCATTTTATAACAATCAGTCTGCTCTTATAATCTAATTAGCATGATAGTAATTTTACCTGACTAGCACTCATTCACACTTTCACATAGGATCACACTGGCAATCTGGATGTTCTGGAGAAGTCCAGAACGCCTTTCCATTGGCCTGGATGGTTCATCATCGAAGAAAAAGTGTCAGATTAAGTGACGTTGACAGCCAATAAAAGGGACGCCACACTAATCCCCTGCTGAAAATTTTTTTTAAACCATCTAGTTATATTGGTTATAATTAAAATTTTATTGGAAACTGTAATGGTGCCTGTTGGTCTCCACTGGTAATTGGTCGCCTTCTGTTGGTGGATTTTGTTAAAGCCACTAAATCATAATGTAATATGTCCCAAAACACACTTCAGGAAACCATTATTTAATGGTTTTAATGGTTAAAAGTTGATGGTTTGTAATGTTTGTAATGGTATTTGTAGTGGAAATCATTTGAATTTCTGTGGTGGTCTCTGTTGTTTTTGTCAGCAGGGTCACCATGGGTTTTGTGATGTTATATGCCATAGATGCGATAGGATTGCTGTAATATTGTGCTACTGCTTGTAGTTGTGTGGGCCTGTTTGGGAGAAAATCCAGGGCCGTTTTTACCTCCCAGTCCATCCCTACTTCACATGTGCTGCTGATATGATTGGTCAGTTAATGTTAGCTGGTCATTTTGTGTCAAAAAACAAAACAAAACAAAAAACAGTGATTTTTGTGTGTGTGAAAAGTTCATTTTTTTTTTTTTTTTGGCCAATGAAGTCTTTAGCAATTATTTAAAATGCATCTGATCTCTCTACACAATAATCTAGAAACAATTTGAATGAACACTGTAAGAGCTTAAGCAGCCAACTTTACAAAACACAAAATTTATGTCACTGCAACAACTATTAGCCATGACTGTAGTATGCTTATATGGGAAGATTATGTTCATTATGAATTTTATAGATTATATATGAGATACACTCTAATCAAGGAACCTGTCAGCAACAGGAGCATTTACTATTTATGTATATCACTGAAGTCATTTAATTTTAACTTATCACGACTAATCCCCAACTGTAAACTGATGCTTCATAGATAGCAATTCAACTACCCCGTTCGAGACCCAGCAAGGTAGTAAGGACATTGTTAAAATAGTCTGTGTGACATCAGTGGTTTAACCTTAATTTTATAAAGCTACGAGAAGTCTTCATAAACATCTTAACATCTGAAGACTTCATCAGAGAGGATGACTTGCAATTTTTTGCCCAGCCTTACTTATTCAGACCAGAATATTTAGACAATGAACTAATAGAGATGGGCATTCTACGTCAGAACACTGGCTCCTGCGTCAGCAGCACCCCATGCATGCATCGTAGTATTGGGAATGCATGTCAAAGACTGACACATGGAGAACAAAGTGTTGAACGAATGTGAAAGTAGTTATATTTGTTTTCATTGCAGACAAAAAGTATTATCGTAGCTTATTGACATTACGGTTGGGGTTGATCCACTGATGTCATATGGACTATTTTAACGATTTCCTTACTAGTTTTCTGTGCCTTGAATGTGGTAGTTGCCTTGCTGCCTATGGAGGTTAAGAAAGCTCTTAGATTTTATAAAAAAATGTCTTCAATTTGTGTTCTTAAAGGTATTATAGGTTTAATATGATATGAGGCTGAGTAAGTAATGACAATGACAGGTTTGGGATGATGATGATGATGATGATGATGATGATGATGATTTTTTTTTTTTTTTTTTAAGTACAATTTTTAAAAGTCAATGTTTAACTTTAAGGGGAAAAAAAAATCTACAAAAAAAAATGCTGGGTTAGATAACACCCAGCTTGGGTTATTTGTAAACCAAGCACTGAGTACATTTTGAACAGAACACATGCTGGGTTATTTCAACGTTTTACCCACCATGCTAGGTTGTTTAATTTAATTCATCTATTGTTTAAAAATTATAATATTGCTGAATTAAAAAGAGTTGAAAATTAAAAATCGCACACAGAATTACTTTAGGCATCAGCAATAATCAAAAGATGAACATTTATTATTAAGCAAGAACACCCATGGACAAAATACAGGACAAATTGCAATTATTTGGGTGAAAACAGAATAGTTTACAATATTACAAACATTTAAACTCATTTAACAAGCGATTTAGAAATGAAAAAAGGCACATTTACAAGTAGCATTTTAATTTAAGTGTATTTAGCTGTTCTCTGTAATAAATTTTTACAGAAATAGTGCTCATTCTTGTGCCGGTGATGGGCTGCTGTTCTCGAGGGAACTGCAAACTTTAGACCACGGCCTAAAGATTCACTCGTAGCTGAGAGTGAGACTGAAACCTGCCAAAAATCAAACAGTACTGAGAACATATTTTAACATCAAATTCAATTATACTCAGTATTATAACAAATAAAATCAATTTATGTTATGCAAGGCAAAGGGGTTTCCAGCATGAAACAGCCACTGCTTACAGCTGCCTGACATCTCTCCCTAATGTTGCATTACATAAAAAAATATAATTTACACCACATTAAAGACTTTATAAATGAAATAAAATGTATACAAACCTTTATTTCCCCAAAAGAGTACACCAAATCGTCAGGGACAGCGCTAAGAAATGCTCTCTCCTGTGATCTTAAAAAACTCATGCTTTTAGCAGCTGCGTTGTTGAAATGTTTCATCGGAGGCAGGGTCAACCCAGTGGTTAGGTAGAAAAAAATAACCTAGCATTAAAATGACCCAGCACCTATGCAAAAATATTATAAACAACCCAATACAATGACCCAACAAGCTGAACCCAGCATCTGGGGTTTTAGAGTGTAATTTTCTGAATTCTCATTTTTGCATGAACTATGCCTTTTAGACTGCTGTGGAGAATCTCTTTTGGACATCTAGATTCACTAGGGGTAGTTTATAGTTAATATAATAGTTTTATGGTGTGCATTAAACAAAATAACATTGGAAAAAAAGAAAATGATATAAGTAGTCCATATGTCAGACACTGGGTGGGTAAATAATATGATGTGAAGGTGTTCAGGGCCCAAATGTTCTCTGGACATAATCACAGTTGGGCTGTGGATCAACCTCTGCTGCCAGACACTGTCTTCTCCTGAGCGGACACATTTCAGTAGTAAAAATAATGAGTTACTAGTCTGGCATCTCTCTTGAGAAGCAGGGCTGAGAGAGGGCACGAGAGGGAAGACCTGTCCACATGAAACCCATCAGAAAGCCCTGCAGAGAAACCATGCATGCAAATATGAGATCTTCCAGAGCTTGATCACAAACCTGAAAGTTTTCATCTCTCGTTCTCTCTCTCTTTTTAAACCTGTTCTTCTTCCCATTCTGCTCATTAAAGCAGATCTGTGAACTCTGACAGGAAAAACACAGAAAGTGAGAACAAGCGTTCAGTCGACATTTCAGATTTTTGAGAATTTCCCTAAAAATATGCTTTTAATGGATAGACTAGCGTGTCATACACTCTCCTTAACAGCACCTCAGCTGCATAACACAGACCATGTCTTTGGAGTAATTCAATGTGTCATCCATTCCTGTGCAGCCAGCTGATAGGGGGCAAAGAGCTAATGATTAATACCGTGATATAATGGGAAGAAAAAAAAAGATGGCAAGTTCACCATGGAGGCGTCTCCTGAACCTGACCGATAGCAGCAGGGTGCAGGCAGATAAACAGGAAACAAACCCCCTCAAATCCACTTTCAGTAAGATGCGTGGAACAGGATAGGCCATGCCAATAAATAACGATGCTTTATTGCTCTCTGATTGGCTATGGTAAATATAACGGCGTATCTCTAGCTAACAGCGCGGCCACAGGTATTTTCGGCTAAATTTGACAGGTCTAAAGACGAGACCCGTTGGATTACAGGTTGTATAATGTCGTTACATCATCACTGCAATACTAACTTGGTGAAACTTTGTTTAAAAAGTGCCTAGAAAACAAGACAAAGCAGACAGAGGTGAGGAGATGATTTGTCTTTATGCTAAATACAAATATCTGAACGATTATACAGCCTTTATGCTCACGCTAGTTGTCAGTGGAAAGGGAACTGGGATGAAAAACTTGTAAGTGCTAAGTATTAGCAGCTGGCCAACTGCACAAGAACAATGCGCTTTTACCTGAGCGTACACCTGCTATTTGTTATGCCTAAAATGTGGGTAAAGACTAACAGAAATGCAGTCTATTGTGTGTTTCACAAAAGCATGATGCACTCTGTTGTATACAAGCAATCGTAATTATAGTCGGCATTTATACGGTAACGGAGCAAGCACAGTGGGATTCAGAACATAAAACCATCAGTACGACCCTCATTAGCACTGCCGTTTTTCTTTCAAATTGCCTCTGTGCATGAGGCCGATGATCGCTTCCATATGGCTTTGGTCATCTCTAATAAATAGCATCGCATTTCTCTGGCTCGGAGCGATCCAAATTTAACAGAAACCTCAAGTACGCCTCTAATACGCTCGACATGTACAGGATTTCCTCCCATTTATCGAAGGGTTGCAGGCTGGAGTGTTTTCATTGCTGCTCTTATATGTATTTGGAAGGGGTTGATGGTAGTTATTGTGGATCATGGGCCCAGATTCACTTCCTCTGTCATTGGGCTGCAGTTTCCATTACTCAAATGGAAGAAGCAGTAAAGGGGCCAGTGTGTAGACGTGTGGTCCGCTGGCTGATGAACGGGTCGCTGCCACTACACTAAGGCCTCAGCAGATGAGGACCCTTCGAGAACATTCATTGTGCAGAATGTGGAAGATAAATGGTTATGATTCAAAAAGGCCAAATGGGCATGATGCTCTTAGAGAATAGACAGTAAAGACTTGTTATAAAAGATTTCCATTTTCAGTATATGCTGTTTTGAACTTTCTGTTCTGTTAAAAAAAATGCATAAAAATATTAAGCAGCACAACTGTTTTCAAAATTGATAATAAGATATGTTTCTTCAGGATCAGACCAGCATTGGAATGAAGGCTGGAGTAAAAATTGCTGAAAATTCTATAATGCTTTGTCATAACAGTTAATGTTATTTTATATGGTGCTAAATTCAATTGTAGCATTTAAAACTATACTGTTCTTCGTGTTTTTATTGTTTTCAAAATATAGAATTGTAATATTGTTGCATCCCTAATTCATATCTAAATCTGGACAGTCTAGCAGATTTGCCCCTTCCATTTTGTTTTCTAACTGGAAATTTTGTCCTCAACCCACCCATATGGCCCTTCTATGTCCAGTAGGGTGCAAAAAGGAGCAAATTAACACCCCTCGTGTTATGATTGGGCGGGGCGGTATTTTGAGTTTGTACGATATAGGGCTGCAACAAACGATTGTTTTGATAATCGATTAATATAATGATTATCAGTACGATTAATCGACTAATTATCGATTATTTCACTGAATAATCAGAAGACTTTGATTATTCAGCTTTTGCAATTAGTTAAAATATTGGGTTACACGTAACAAATAAAGGTAATTCAGCTTTTGAAAATCATATTATGTAATTACAATTATTATACAATTAATTTATAAAAAATTATACAAATACAATAAAAAGATTTTATCATTAACTAGGTTGACAAGTTGTGACTCTTAACTGAAAGCGACTCAAACATCCACAACGCTGTAATCAGATGCGTTTTAGACTTCTGCTTTCACACCATGGTCAGTTTTTGTTGCGGTTATTTCGATTTTGAGATTAAAACGTGCAGCATATATTTACATAATCATAATTTTTGGTTTAGTGAATTGAACTTCTGCCTTAAAAAGCTTTATTTTTGTTTTAAAATTGTAATGTTACAATCTTAGAATGTCATGTGATTATTAGCCCCTTCTTTGAACATAATGAATAGCATAGCCTAGTTTTACTATATCTTTTTTCATTGCCTTGGGCAGGATGTTACAGAAATAGTAATAATAATAATAATAATAATATGTATGTGTGTGTGTGTGTGTGTGTGTGTGTAATGAAATATATCTTTTTGAATCCAAATGTAGAGAAGGCCGATATATATATACCATATATTGCATATTAGCCAAATATTGGCAATATCGCCCAACCCTTGTTATGAATATTACGTAGAAAATCTGTCAATAAAACAGAATATCAATGCAGCTACTATAAATGTCTGCAGTCTGACTCCACTGTTTCATTAATTACACTGTTAGATGCTGCAGTAGGACTGGCGCTTTGTTTCAGATCTTTGCCAGATGGGCGCATGACACCCTACATTCTGTCAGAATGGCTCATGTCTTTGGCTCACAGAAACCTGGAAGGCCCAGGCAGATGTCCATCAAAGTGACAGGGCCTGGCGCTTCCAGGTACAGGATCATGGGTAATGCGAGAGCAGGCGGCAGTCGAGGCTTTACCCAGAGCCACAGCAACACCATGTCCAAGTGTTAGCAGATGATGCACATTTCAGACACGTTAATTCAAGCCGTCAGTTCAGCCATGAAACCATTTCTTCCTTCCTTCTTTTGCTGCCCTGCCACTCAGACAGCCAAGGGCTCATCTTCAACACAAAGGGCGGGGGAACACTCCACAATAGAAACCTTGAGGGATCGGGGTGAGGAGGCATACAGGGTTACAGTCTGTAGGGACGACAAAGGGGATTTACCAATTTAAGTGCTTTTTTTTTTTTACATCATTATTACTATGATAGATTCCTCTAGAAACAAACTAGCATTATGATTGGTGCAAATTGTGGTCCATGATAATAGATAGTACAGTACATGAATGCTATAGCTCAGTTACTAAATGGTTTAACTTCAGGACACAAGTTTTTACATTATTAAGTGGCAATCTAACAATGCTGAATTTATTTAATAAAATATCTAGTTTGATTGGACACATTTTGTTTGTTTGTAGTCACCCACCAATTGACAACCACTGATGAGGCAGTTGGTGAGGAAAAGAGTACAACCACTTGAACACATCTTTCATACACTTAAGTGGTGACTAAATACATTTTCTTAAAAAAAGAGATGGTATGTTAAAAGCGCATTTTTGTTCATATTCATTGTGTCCCAAAATAGTTGAGGATACTTAGATGATCTTAAGTTTATCTTAAAAAGTACTAAAGAATAATTTATAGTATGTTAAGTACAAAATTAGTGCGTAAAAATAGAGCACTTTAAGTCCAATATTGAAGTGTATTTTTATTTATTTTCTTACCTGGGGAAGTCAGCGTTTATCTAGTTAAATGGGCCAAACACAAATCTTAAGATTTGTACAGTTTCTGAAGTTTTTAGTAAATTTGTTGCATTGATTTATTCATGTTTGATCATTTTCCAGTATAAGCATTAAAAGTGATTTGCAAATTGACCTGAACAACTGATGATAATACACCATACAATAGCTTGCCAGCCAGACTACTGAGTATTGCCATGGAAGCAAACATATAGACAATATTCATGGCAAGATCTATATATGTGCCCATTAGACTATGGAATATCATAAAAAATAAAAGATGGGCCTGACGAAAGCGTATTCTATGACCATTAAACACCGGGTGTAACATATATACTTGATGTGGAAACTGTAATGGTTTCATGTGAAAATAAAAAGGTTTGGGACCATAATAGTTGTGGTGCTGTTTCAAAGCTTCCTTTAAAGTCAAATATGGTGAAGGCTTTTAAATTGGCGTAACTGTCCACCACAGTTGTCCTTCCTCACTCAGGACAATATATTTTGCAGGTGTTGTTCTGGCATATTAGTGGGTCACTGCCATTCTTTAGCACCCAGGATTGTCATCCAGTGTGCGTGTTATACATACTGAAGTATTTATTACCAAATTACGATATGTTATTGTGGTAAACCTACATAATGGGATGGAAAGGGTATGTTATAATTCTTTTCATGGAATGACTTCAAAGTACTCAGAGCTCTTGTGCAGCAGTTAGGAAATTATGGGGGACTTTATGAGACTTAGAATAAGTAGTGCACCTGGTTTAGTTTCTATACATCTCGATTGCTCTCGCGCTCAAATGCACAACGGGAGCATGAGCACAAGCTAATCGCGGTCTTTCCATGAACACCTGGATTTGATCTGATCCAGATGTTGCTGTCAGTTAAGCTCTTTATGAGCACTAAAACAAAATGTAGAAAAGAAAACATTTGTAGATTAATACAATTTGTAATCTCCACCAACTGTAAATGTATCTTGGCAGTTTAATTTACAGTTTTGTGCATAATACACAACTTGAATGAAAGCAAATTAATTTAATTTCAAATTATACTTAAGAAAAAAACAAACTTGCCCCATGCAAAAATAAATAGTGAATAAGTATTTTTGCTTAAATACAGTACAGTACGTATGTATGTATATATATATACATACATATGTACTGTACTGTATTTAAGCAAAATGTATATATACACCGAGAGAGGTTATAACATTTAAAAGAATAAAGCTAATGTAATGCATAATATAAATAAGTATTATTAATTATTAGTAATAAAAATAAAACCATAAATAATAAATGAGTTGGTGTTTTAATATGTAATAAAGGTTTTTTAATGCTACAATCAAGAAATCATTTCACAATAAATATCTAATATATTTTGGGATTTTGTATCCTTCCTGTAACACCAATGGAGCCCACTTCTACCACAGAACACTTCTGCAACTTTTTCTTCTGCATTTCTGGGACAAAAAAAAAAACCTATAAGGTCCTGGTATCCAAACTTGAACATAATTTCACTGCTTTTTCTTAACATGTTAGGTATGCATGTTAATATGTATTATCTATATCAGATAATCCTTAAAAATAAAATAAAATAACCTTTATGTAAACATTTTGAATTCATGCCTACTGCTTCTGCACATCTGACCTTTCCAAGTATGTCAGGCATCATTTAATACTCAAAATATTGTGAACTCTTGTCTTTCAACTATAACAGAAATATCTTATCATCATGGTGTGTTTATTTGTGTATTGTATGTCTGCATTCAGCATGGTAAACACAAGGGGGTGCCCTTATCCTTTCACTGCGAGGGCAGCGAGGTTCGCATATGCTGTAGATAAATGCACACAGAAGGACAGGGTAAGAAAGTAAAGATTGTGTGCAGATGTCATGTGCGTTTTGAGCACAGTTCAGTCATCACACTACATTTATCAGCTATATGACAGCACATGAGTGCCACAATGTACATGCCAACAGTCATGTCAGCTCTCGAGATCCTTACCCGCATATATAGACGTTGGCTTTTACAGTCTCTCGTTCTCTGTTGTTTTTCCCCTCAGTCTCTCCTTCTCAGAAAACCACGCTGAAATGTATTATGGGAGAAAACGGAACAAAAAAAGGAGAAGCAAAGTCTTGCTCTAGAGCTTTAACACTTGTTCAGTCCTCTGGCAGTAGAAGATTTGATGTTTAATGCCAGCGATTTCCCCCCTTTGTGAATTAATTAGTCTCTGCCAGCGTCGGCCACATTTGTCATTTGAATTTATGCTAATGAGGGCTGAGGGGTCCTGGTGGACCTGATAGGCCAGAGAAGCTGTCTCAGTCTCAGTCTCAGGCTTACAAGGCTTCTTCCCTCCTTCTCTATCTCTCTCTTTCTCTCGTTTTCTCATCTTATCTTCCCCCAATCCCCAGCTGCTTGGACTCCCTGACCTGTCACTCCACTGGGGGGCTTCTGGTGTCCTATGCTGATAAGGTGGCTAATTATCTCCGTGTGGGAAAGTGGATTTAGGGGCCACACACTCTCTCACTGTCTTCCGGTCACACTGAAAGCAAACCTGGCATGACGATTCAAACTGATCACATCCGTGTCTCTAGCTTTACAGTTTAGCCAAATTGATCATCCAGATTGTACAACAACACTGCTGATTCCACAAAACAAGTATGCATATTTAACTTCACAAGGAGCCTTATATCGTATTGCATGCTTTGGTGCATTCTAATTACTAATTTCAAGTCCATTAAGGAGCAATTAACATTTCATTAAACATGTATTGCATGCATGTGTAATGATAATTATTTAACATTTAGCTATATTAATTGAATTTATTTTTAAATCAAAAGAAGTCTCTGTAACAGTTTACAATAAGGTCCCATTTGTTAACTATATTTACTGCATTAACTAATAATGAGCAATACATTGTTACAGTTTTTATTAATCTTTGCCAATGCTAATTAATAAACATACAGCTGTTCATCTTAGTTAATGTTAGCTCAGGTCCATTAAATAACACTAACAGATACAACTTTTGATTTTAATAATGTATTATTAAATGTTAAATTGATATTAACTAAGATTACTAAATTATTTAGAAGTATTTTTCATTTAATTAATATTTACAAATGGAATCTTATTGTAAAGTGTTACAAAAGTCTTATATTTTTCATGATCAAAAGTACAGTAATATTGTTTAAAAAATTATAATAAAATAGCAATTTTCTCTTTTTAAAATATTTGAAAGTATATTTTATTTCTGACTGTGTGATGGCAAATCTGATTACTTGGATTGATTTTGATCTGTCGGAAGTCATTCTAATACACTGATTTGACTCTCCAGAAATATTTCTTATCACTTTTGAAAACAGTGCTTTTGAAATAGAAATCTTTTATAAATGTCTTTTCAGTCACTTCATACATCATTGATAAATAAAAGTAGTAATTTCTTTAAAAAGACACTCAGAACTTGTGTACAAGCTGTAATAGATAAACAGCTTACTATTTGATTGATTTCAGGAGGTCAAATTCAGGCGAGGTCAAATTCACTAAAATAGACACCAGTCACTATTATTATTATTATTATTATTAATATTATTATGAAGTTATTCAACTGATATTATTATGTTGATCATTGGGGTCTCTTAGGGTAAAGTCAGTCTCAAAAGAACAAGAGGCTGAACTATTGCTTAGGATAAAACCTCCGTCTTGTCTGTATGTAACTGCCCAGATCATCATCAGCTTGGAGGAAATTATGTTTTATTATGCTTGGCTCTTGATATGTTTAAGCTATATCCTTTACGTTTTTTATTTCAACATCTAAGTGATAGATTTACAGATTTTCTGTTTCTGTAAAATGATTTAAAGAGCACTTGGCAGACCAAGTGAGTGACTGCCGTCATTTATTTTACATAGGCCACTTCTTTAAATGGTAAATGTCGACTTTTGGAAAGGCAGATTGGATGACAATGGACAGAAAGGCGTGAAATTGCAGAATTCAATACCACAGATGTCTTTTCTTGAACACATGAATGAACTTTTTTTTAAAAATCGTTTTGGGTCCAGCATGTTATAGCAGGCGGTTTATAAATAGAGATGAGAGAAAAGAGCGCTTGAAAATGAAGTCGCTATGTCTTACTGCGCCACACATTTTCTTTGACTTTCTCTCTTTCTCTCTCCAGCGCAAGTAAAAGGGCTCGCTAAAAGTCCACGGTACATCTTGGCAGCGATTTTTGCGCAGCTGAGCATTGCACTCTCTCAGTCTTTCCATTTAGAGGGCCAGACATAAGCACTTTGCTGCTTCTCTGTCTCTGTAATTTTTCAGACTCATTGCTGGGGAGAGGCTATCTATCCCACGTAAAACTTTGTGTGTTTCTTATTTTGACATGAACTTTTGCTTCAAGTGGGAGTCAGATGGCTTAGAAGGAATATTTTTAGACAGTCCAGTTGGCAACAGCAGCGATTCACTGTACTTTCCTCTTCTGCAGTGAGTGCCTTCCCTGGTAAGAGTTAGAAACTGTCTAGCACCAACGTCTCCGAGTTCTGAGAGGAGATGGGGATGTGAAATTCAAGAGCGCGTTCTCTGAAGTCAAAAAATACTTTGGAGAATTGTGAAAGATTTGAAATTTCACGAAATGTTTCATAACATTTCTACACACGTTAATGTCTGTAACTTACATCATGATTAGTTGTAAGCGAGGGGTCGGCAACATTTGGTGCATGAAGTACCATTTTTTTATTTCTCTGTACCAATAAGCCCCCCCCCCACTCCATATTTATACAGTGCACAACAATTCTTCAATGTTCAGATACGAATCTGTATTTGATGATCACAGAATCTTAAATATTTCTGAGGAACTTTTACAAGTTGTTTTTTTAAACTTTTCAAAATCGTAAAGGTTTCTTTATTTTAATGTTTAAATTAGACTTTGAATAACAGATTTATAATGTGATCCCACTGAACACTAATGTATGTGTGCCAAGGCCAAAGGCATTAAAAGTGTTCAGTTTAATCACCGTTTTATATTAATGTGTTGCTTTAATTTACGCACACACCCAGAACTCAGATAGCATAACACAAACACAGAAATATTTAGGAGCACAGAAACTTGCCAACTCTGCCCTGCGACATTTATCAATAATAATAATAATAATAATAAGCTAAAATTTCCATCTTACTTCGCTCTCTTTTATTCGTGTTCTGCTTCTGTGAACGGTAAACCTCTCATGTTGATTGGATTTGCCATTTCAATTATTTGTACAATTTTTACATCAGTATGATTTTTTATTTTTGTATTTTTTTTGGTCGTGTGTCAGTGATTATCCATCTGTGTGCCATTTGTTGTAAACCCCTGGTGTAAGATATACTTTATTAAATTAATACTACATTTTTGCATCAAAAGTTTATACTGACTGAGCTGAAATTAAAACTGTTATCAAGGTTTTCACAAAAATGTTAAGCAGCTGAACTGTTTTCAGCATTGATAATAATATGAAATGTTTCTGGTAATGTATTGTTACAGAGAAGGCCCACTGAGAGGACAGTAAGATCTTGTTAACACTCCCAAACTGCCGCAGTTGGCGGCTAAGACCCATATCCAGCTTTCCATACATGCGTGCCACAGCAATAAGCACACCTCCCACTGTGCTTCCCAGGGAGCCCTTCGCTCTTCTCCTCGTAGCTTTTTAATTGTTGGGGAAAATCGAGAGGGGATGGATGAATAATTGCTCTTCAGCAGCTTGTTGTGCAACCTCAAAAATTGCTTGTATCATTTCTTAACCTTGTTTGATAGAAAATAAGACAGTTTCACTGGTAATATGTTCTGTACATTCTGAGAAACAATACTAAGTATGACAATATGAATATACAAATATGTTGCAAAAGTAAAAGGTGGTGTGTATCAGGTTTTATATATCAGGTGTATCAGTGGGTTTTCAAGGAGCTCTATAGAAAATTATATTTTCAATAAATAACTTTGGACCATCAAAGTTAACTGTAACTTGACTTTAAAATAATATTGATTGTTAAAAAACAATGCACACATGCCTTCGAATTGCACTGAAAACAATCTCTTCTGGTTTAAACATCTTCTCTATTTAATATACAAACAACATTTTTTATTGTATTTTATTTAATTTCATTTTATTTTATTCCCCAATCACCTGACTCCTAAACACTGTTTCTTTGTTAAATTATTCTTTAAGCTTTAGTAACTGTTCAATTAAAATGATCCAAACAGACACTAGCCCAATTTTATTATTTGTTTGAGATACTAAAATGAACTGAGACCGCAGATGAACCCCGTTCTAAGCAAGCCATTGAGGTGCATCCTTTCTGTATGTTTCGTGTATAAGCTCATTTAAATAACATCCCGAATGCTGTGTCTTCGCCGATGTGTTCTCAGCCCCACACTGTCTTCAGTTATTTGGCTCATATTCATGCCACCTACTCAAAGAGAGGGGGAGAGATGAAGGCTGTTGCTAATGTAATTTTGAAAGGATTACCACAATCTTTCAGTGTCTTTGGGGGGTGGGTACATTGTCAGAGAGAGAGAGAAGAAAAACAGCTGAAAGTGTTGTCTCAACTTCCAGAAGTTCTGCTTTTCTCTGTCTTCTCGCTTATTCGTCATATGTGCGAGCCGTGCCCACATTATGTGCTTGTCAAGATGGATAAATGCATTCAGCCAAATGTGGAGTTAGACAAACACATGTGAGACATACTCGTGTAATCGTATCTGTTAAAGACAGCATTAAGAGGAACATAAACCTTAGCTGGAGAGCTGCCTAGCATCAACTAATTCCTTGTCGCTTTGTTTGCGTTCATTCAACTTGAGGACCATCTAAAACTCAAATCCTGATGGGCATGTCACATTCTGAGAGATGACTAAAACTATTTCAAAAACACTGACACACTTTTCACTGACAGCTAGGAAAAGAACTGTCAACTTAAGCCAATCATAATTAGCAATGCTGCTATGATACATTAAAAGTTTTAGGCCACCTGTTTAATCAGGCACTTGCACGTACAGGCTTATGTCTTATTTTTGTAAAATGTATTGCATTGCATATTTTTTCCCCTTTGTTTTTGACAGAACAGGACTTTGCTGGGAAGTAGTCCCCCCCTTGACCTATTTTAATGACAGTTTTACAGAAGGTAGCAATGCTATAGTCTTTTTGTCAGTGGCCATTTCTATGCTAATGGTTTAATTTCCCTTAATCAAGGCTTTCATTTAGTACATCTGTTAGGAATTAACTCATCCCAGTTTTCCTCTAAACTGAAATTGAGCTCTGTTCATGTTACCGTAAATCACAAGATGACTTGCCACAGTTGATACATATTTGGCATGATGAATTCGAGCAGCTTCTTTTGTCTTTAGCTGCCTTACAAAAAGTTAAATGAAAATCTATGGATCTGGTTATTGTCCACTTTTGGTAACGGAAAACCTGAATGCTTTGCGGTGGGTAAATCCCGAAGACTAACCGTGAGCTTGTTAAAAGTGGGGACGGAGAAACCAGAAAGTTTTCCCTGTACATAAAAAAGAAAGAAAGAAAAGTGGATGAAGGCCTGTGACCATGAATTCTCTGTAGGGAGCTCGTTCCTGCTCGTGCAGACATGCCAGTGTGATCTTTACACATCAATGACTCAGCGAGACTGAAAAAGCCATCAAGGAGACAATCACAAAAGTCATAAATGTTGAAATGTGGTCATGGAGATGATATATGTAATGTTGCTTTATGTCTGCTCTTTCAGTGTAAGGAGAGTTTAAATGGGACCGGGATGTTCACAAAAGCATAAGGAACATGTAGAGAGCTCTGTTTTATGCATTTTGCACAAATTCATTGTTCGTAGTGGTTACAGATGAATTTTGCAATAGCAAAAAAGTACATTAAGGCATCTTGTATAATCCTAAAATGGTTTATTTTACCATAATGAATGGTGTAGACTGTCCATTATAACACTTATTACACAACATAATTACATTTGTTGATGAGAAATTCATGATTTAAAAATTTTACAAAAATCATGGTTTGTGTTCTACTGAAGAAACAAAGTCACCTACATCTCGGATGCCCTGGGGGAAATTTTCATTTTAGGGTGAACTAATGCTTTAATGCTTCATTTTAGTTATTTAGTTTAGTTATATATATATATAACATTATTTTTTAAGTAATTTACCTTTATTCTACGCTGTCCCTTCTCCTATGAAAGATCTGATTATTTCCTGGTTTCATGAAGCCCCTCCCTCAGAAATACACAATTGGCTCAGATCGGTTAGCTTGGCCAATGTGTTGCAATTCGCTAAACTGCCTGCAGTCTAGAAACACCACACCCCTCACCTCAGTAGCATGGCTCCGCTGTTGTATTGTAAACAAAGGCATCGTCAATATTACTTATCAATTTGAGTGTGTGTGTGAAATGCGGTGCTGAAGTGAAATAGCTGGGCAGTTTGATAGCTGAATTATAAAAGGCCGTCTCATAACCTGCAGGTTGGGTTGGGGCAGGTAAGGAAATTTAACTTTATTTGTGGGGCAGGCCAAATAATTTCATAAAAGCGGTACCTGCAGGTTGGAAAAAACCCTGACCCGTGCATCACTAGTGTGCATGTAATACTCATGGGAGTAGTATCGTATTGTCACACTTCAGTATGGCTTATTTCAGATGCCTTACAATTATTCAACCCACCAAAGTGGCTAGTTGGAGTCACTGTGTTACCCGCCACAAAATCCAAAAATCCACCCGCATTTGGCAGGTTGGCGGGTGTTAATGTCAAGCCCTGATAATGACTGCTGAATTTCGTTGAGCATGATTTCACCAAGTACAGCATGTTCCTGGAATCAACATTCCAATCAGAATTGAGTCATACCTTTTCAGGAAATATCTGGTGAAATATGTATATGGGTAGGGTTAGGTTTTGTGTTAAGGATTGGGTTAGGTCTATATTTTTGGACAGTTTGATACAAGATCAACAAAAGATTTTGATCAATTGATCAAAATCACGTCAACCGCTTAATATCATAACTAATTATTTAAGCCTCATTGAGACTGTCAGCCTAAATCCAATTTTGTGCATTTCTGGATGAAATCTGATTTGAATAACTGACTGTCCACACAGCATATTGCAACTGTTCATATCCGATTAGTGTGTCCATAAGCACTCTTTTTTTTATGGAATGTGCATTGGTTTCTTTGTTAATGCCGTTGTGTTGTTATGCCTATGCTAAAAACAACAGTAACAGCAATACAGTTTGCAATACAGATGTTGTCTTACAACATTACAACTTGATGCCATCGCATTGGATTACTTTTCGTTTTATGAGGTAGTGGCAGGAAGCTAGAATTTGCAGCTTTATTCCGTGCTGCCATGCTGTCTCCACTGGTTTCAACACTCAAATCATGACTTGTTTGCAACAGCACATGCTTGTTCTTTGCAAAGATATTTATCGTGTTTTCTACAAAAACATGTGACATGTTTATGGTTTACGTGGCCTGAGGACGTGAAAAAGCGATGCTAAATCCAAAATTACTCTGGCAATGTCTCCAAAACATTTAAAGAAACCTGCAAAGCTACAGTACTGTGCAAATTTTTAGGCACTTGTGTAAAAATGCTGTAAAGTGAGGATGCTGTCAAAAATAATGGCATAAATAGATTTTATTAATTAACGTCTATTAACTTAACTAAATTAAATCAACATTTGGTGTGACCACACTTTGCGTTAAAAAAAGCTTTTGCCCTCGGTGCACTTGCGCATTGTTTTCAGATAGCTTTTTCAGGTAGGTTTCTTGAAGTGGTTTGGGGATATTGCCAGAGTTCTTCTGGATTTAGTTTCTTCAGGTTATTCCAGACAGAATGGATGATGGTTAGATCAGATCTTTGTGTGGAGCACTGGTTGCTGTCAGACTCCTTGTGCAAACAAAAATCTCACTTTTACAATTAATGGCAAAAATAATGTTTGTAAATGTAAACTGATATTTACTTTATTGATACACTACAGCAGAAGATAGTAATAACTGACTTCAAACCATTTTTTGTTGGTGAAAATACTAGTGGCCTAAGACTTTTGCACAGTACTGTATAAGACCTTAATACAACCAACAACTGCTGTGAAGAAGCCAAAACTTCAACTTAACAAAAGCTACAACCCTTGCTGCCTCTGCTTTGGCCAGAAGTGATCTAAGTGAGTGATAATGAGTGTTTGAGGGGGAAACCCCATTGCTGTTGCAGCTGTTAGTGTCTCTGTGTTTGCCTTGTACTGAGATCCAGATTTGGGTAGAAGCACGTTGGGACAAGCCCTCCCAGTGTGTTGGCTGCTCCTGCTAAATGAAGCTGATCAATCACAGAGGTGGAAGCTGCGACAGTGATTTAAGGGCCCACTCCTTGGCTCTTTCAAATGTCGAGGTGGCCTGCGCTTCCTCTGGCAGACACCACCCGAGCCCTCCCGCAGACAGATGGTGGATAAGAGGACGAGAGTTGCCCCCTCCCTGTCTCTCAGTCTTGAGGGCAGCTGCTCTGTGCATGGCATGGAGGGAGGCCTGGCATTGAGACGGTAGTGGAGCTCATGGACTGCGGCCTAGTGGTTATCCGTTTGAGGTCTTCCTGGCAAGGCTTCTGTCAGCGCATCTCACTCATAATGCTGGAACTCATCAGTGGCTGTTGGAGAAACTCGATTGATGTTGATGGAGATATGAAGAGAGAGTGGCAGGGAAGCGCTGACCTACATTGCAGTAAAATCTCAAAGTTGTCAAAATCTCTGAGCCGATTAAAGGTTCTTTGATACAAATATCATTGCTTAGCCATTTTTTATTACATGGCTCTCTGGAATACTTGATTCTGATTGTGCATTCAGTGTGTCAAATAATTCAGTGGACAAATATATTACCATTATCAATGACAATGCTATTTATCAGTCCACTTATCTGGGTAACTGAAACCAGTGTTACTTCCATGAATCTTGTGTCTTATTATCAACTGTAGTGACAAATAACATCTGAGAACTTCAGTGCTAATATTATTACTGTAATGTTGCATTGTTTGTATTGTTGCTACAATTAGTCTTTTGTACATTAGATTGACCTTTTTTAATATTGCAAAATCTTTACGATATTAAAATTATGAAATGATTTCCACTTTATAGGTATTTTGTCAAGATATTTAGTAGCCATGAAATATGCAACACAATGTGCATTAGTCACAACATCAGTTTTTCATTACCTGATTAGTGGCCAGAATAATTCACAGTAACTATACTGCTGTTATATCTGTAAGCAATTTTTGACTCAAAATATGGATGTGTGGAGGCAGAGGAAGAGTTTTTATCTACAATTTTACAAAAGTAAAAAAAAAGAAAACTTGAACAGAAACCTGTTGATTGCCACATTATATAGACTGATGTCTTTTTTACAAATCCCAAAAAATTAACACAGGCAAACAACTTTTTTAGGTGTTTAGTTTACCTCTGTCATCTCCAGCATGATTTTATGCAGCAGTAGTAGCTCAACAATACAATGATTTTCCCAAAAGTTAGGGATACAAATGTGGAAATTGCGGTTTTACAGTACGTGTACTAACATGTACTTATAGTATACTTACAGTGTATTTATCTAAGAAAGTTCTGGTAATACAAGGTAACTACATGGGGTAGGGTTAGGTTTAGGGGTAGGTTCAGGGTTACTACCTAGTTATTACATAGTTATTGTTATTACTATAATAAGTACATAGTATGTATATGAGGAACAGGACTGTAAAATAAAGTGCTACCGAAATTGCTATAAACTCACTAATGGCTGTTATGTCCCTGGTTTTAGAGAAAGCTGTATAGGTGGTGACCTATTGTCAATCAGAAACCTTTCTAGATGATTCCACCAACAGGGAAAACACTGTTCAATTAGTTTACCATGAGGATGTTGATTAATGACATTTGAATTACCTTGTACCACATGGGCTACAGTCAAACTCTGGAAACTTTGACTTGTTAGGTACCAGTGTATTATCTAACAGAGGTTATAAGACCTACATCGATTTGCTTCTTTTCCACGATCGCTCAGTGCACTGGGCCATGTTTCTCCCAAGACAGAGCTGCAGATGTTGACTCTTCATTAGTCCATCTCAGAGGGTCTTGCATTAACATGCAGAAAAGATTGATAACCAGGTGTACATTTTGGGTGCATTTCGGTTTACAGTTGTTCACGTCATGCATAGTAGGCAGATTGTCTGCTGTGAAACTGATTTAGAACCAAGCCCCCAAGTATTATTACTGTTTTTCTTTTTTTTTTTTTTTTTTTTATTAACCATTTCACTTGGCTGGACATCACAAGAAAAGAAGAAAAGATCTGTTCACTTTGGACACTTTGGCCAGTGTTGACTAATGATTGATTCTATTCATATATATTTTTTTTAATATTGTGAATTTTGATATTTATATATCTAATAATCTTCCACTGACTTGCCGTTAAACACTGGACTTTATAAGAGTGGCTGGTCCCTCAGAGCATGTCTTTGTTGCAGACCCAATTTGAGACTTTTTTTTGTCTTTTTTTCACTTTTTCTCCCAGTGGCTAGACAAAATTACTGGAGACATGATCCAAACACTTCTCACTGTCATTTTGCCCTCGCTCTGGACTCTAATTGAAACTCTTTCCTCCTCTGCATTATATCTTTTGCAGAGGGTTTTTATGTAAACATTGGGCTACAGAAGTGCCTTATATCGTGTGAAGAGGAGTGGAAAAGATGAAGGCCCATTTTGGCACTTATTCTGTACATCTTATAAATACGTAATAGCCCTGGACATGTAGCGGTTAGTAGAGGTGGAAGCACATCAACCCCACCTCTGTTTGCGTTCTACATATTTCATAAGCTTAGGAGCAGGCTGTGGAATAAAAGGCAGCTATACAAGGGCCTGGTCTGTTCACTGTCATGGCAACACTACTATTAATAATAGCAGTCCAAGTGTCCTCACCACTGACAAGGGTCTCTGTTGTTGGTTTTTTTCCCCCTGCTAACTTCCTGGGGATGACAACAAAATTAAGCCCCTGTTGTAGCCATTACAGTCCAGCCTATGAGGACACTGAACAGGTCGAAGAACGTTTGTCTTGGAAATTGTCCACACGGCTTCCTTTACAGTGAGCAGGTCACCGCAGTCCTCAATGGCCTGACTGTGTTGTGCAGGCCTGCTAATGTTCCTCTATTGTCACATTCAATAAGTGGTGACTTCAGGTGAGATCTGTGTTGAATGTCTGATTAAATTCAAAGTGATGGTAGACAAACTAATAAGGTAAGGGTCAGTGCTAGGGGTTTACATGAATGTTTTCATATCAAGATTCAAAAAATCAAAAAACTGCAGGAAGACAACAAAGTTACAGTCCTCTCTTCAAGCGTTTTCAAGTCTGTCGCTTATTTTGGCCAGGTGCAATAATTGCAAACCCTTTCGCTGGGGTCCCTTGCTTGGGTTGCAGTCTTTATTTTGCTACAGCTGAAGTCATTTTGATCTTTAGTGCTGATGGGAAATGCCAGGCTTTTGTGTGCCAGTGCCATTTTTGTCCTCTTCCTATACTGTTGTCTTATCAAGATCCTGTTTTGTTATTCTATGATTTTGTAAATTATGTTCTTTCATGCATTTTCATTTTTGAGAAACTACATCCAAAACGCAGACTGTCTCCGGCCGGATGGTTTCTTTATACTTTTATTATAGTTGTTCCAGATTCCAGCCCTTAACGGGGTCATTTGACATTGCTAAAAAAAAAAAAAAAACAACAACGTATTTTCCATATAATGTACATTACTGTTTCTCCTCTATGCCCCGGCTACTGAAATGCATCGATTTTTACAAGGCTCGTCACTCTGAAAACAAGGTGTGCTCTGATTGGCCAGCTATCCAGTGCATTGTGATTGGCCAAATGTTTCAACCATCTGACAGAAATGTTACGCCCCTCAACATATACTGTTATGTCACAGTCAGAACACCAGCATGACAAAACAAAAACAATAAAACCCATTACAAACAAAGTTGTTGTTGCATCCATTGGGAACATAATTACTGATTATAATGACTTATACTGTCTTTTTATGCATTTCGTTGCATATTGCGTTGCATATCGCGTTGTATAAACAAAACTATGTCTGCATTTGTGATCGGAAAAATGACAAACAACAAGTACTACTCTACACAGCTCAAAACTCACGTTTGAATCATCAGTGACAAATCTTTTAAATATGTAAACCGAACTTACATACTGTGAGTCAGAAGCACCAGACTGTCTTTGCAAAGAATGAGGAACAGCCAGGGTTTTGAGTAAGCGGCAGCCGGCGGCTAGAGTGAGGAACAGCCGGGTGCTTGAGTGATGAAACCGCCCATGGATTGAGTGAGCAGCAGCCAGCGGCTACTGTATAACAAGGAACGGCCAGTGGATTCGACGAAGGAGCGGACTGGGTTTGCAGCAACCACATGTGACGACCCAGGGCTGGACTCGGATCAGCTCCAGGCATGACGAAGCGGATATCGTGCTCAAACAAAGTTTCACTTTCACATTGATGTCAACAGAGAAAATTAAAGGTACGACTTCTTTATTTGTGTGATCATTTGGGCAGCGTTTTGCAAATCTTCCCACACAGTGACATAGACATGTTGGGGTGTGTTTGAATGAGCAATTTTACAGGGGTTGTGGACAAGTCTTAACTTTGATAAAGAATATCTCTTTGGATTTGAGACTTTCGTCTTTGCAACGTCTTTTACAGATCTTCTTCATGCACCAAGAGCTTGTAACACTCTAAAGAGAAAGGAAAAATTTTAATTGCATCATTTGACCACTTTAAAGATAGATTTTTAAAGTGTTAAGCTTTGGTTTTAAAACTTTCAATCTCACTATTAAAGATTATTTAAGTATTTGTGAAATCGGCAGAGTTATTTCCAGCATTTGAATCAACTAGGCAACCCTGTTCACTCAGTCACTTCATTTAAAAGGGGGAATACATCGCTAAAAGAGGAAACTGACAACGCGCAGACAGAAAAGAAGTAGGTAACTTCTGTTATGAAAAAAGGCCTTTTTTTATAGAAATTTAAACAACATACCATTTTGTGGCTCTTTAATGTGTCGTGACAGATCACTGTATTGCCTCAGTTCAAGCAACAGTACAAGCAAAGAATATAGGAAATAGGACTTTCTAGCACAGGTCAGTCTAGTTAATGTGAATACACCACCTACAAACTACAGACATGGACTTAAATTTACGCCATCGTATTGAGTGTTAAAGAGAGTTAATATGTAGTGCATATTTAGTACAATTACTCTGGTTATGATTCATTCATTCATGACAGTCTGCAGAATAAAAAACAACAAAACAAAAAAAACAAAGTGAAACAGTCTTATATCCCTCGAGAGATATCACAAACGTCTTCTTCCCACAAGGTCTGTGATAAATGTCATGTTTGCATTCCCATGCATGTTCCTTGTCCTTATTTTATTTATCCAATTTATATATTTAGGTGTATTTGATGTTTGTTTTTTTTTTTTTTTTTGCTTAAAGTTAAGTAGGGTAGAAGTAGATTACTTGGCAAGTTTTTGATATCATAAGCAGTGACTTTTCCTTTACACCCAGTTAAATCATTGAGGGGCCACTGTGAAAAGCACACCATAAAGTGAAAAGCACTGATTCTGTGGATTCATTTGACACAGGTCCATTCTTAATGTGAGGGATGACAAGTCCAAGTCTATGGTTAGAAATGTAAATGGATAAACTGTGTTCGAGTGAAAGGCTTTTGGATTCATTATGAATTATGAAACCTTCAGCATAGTTCTAGCTGAAGTTATATTTAGGGGCAGCCCACTGCTGACTTTTTGATTCCTTGACCTTTAAACTAAACATGTCTCTAAACTATTTTAACTAATTGTAGTATTTAGATCTAGTGATAGATTAGACTTTAGTCCATTAGTAATGTGTAAAGAGCTTTCTGTGTTTCTGCTTTCTGCTGCTTTGCAAAACTAATGGCTTTTATTTTTTAATTAAACAGTCTAAATTAATGTGATAAAATGCTTTTAATTTGTAATATTTGCTTTCTTTAAGCCAACTTACTGAAATCCTATTTAAACCTTCTTCTTCTTCTTTTTCTTCTTCTTCTTTTTCTTCGATCAATTTTTAAAATGTATCTCCTCCCAGACTTTCTGAAACTACCAAACTCAGGTCAGATCTTCAGATTGGTCTGACTCAGGTTACTATATCTATTCTAACAGATCCAGCTAATGGTATTTGTAAAGCAGACTATCAAATCCACCTAAAATCCGAACAGACTTTCATTGAGGAGTTGAAAACGTTTATAGAATAAGGCTTGTAATGTATTTAAGCTGTCTATTGATATAGCAAAGCTTAACAATTCCCTACTGAAAACAAAAACAAACAAGCAAAACAAACAAAACCAGCCTAAGCTGATTGGCTGCTTTGGCTGATCTCCCAAGCTGATTTTAAAGTGATTTTGGCCACTTTTAATTTTTAGCAGCCCAGGCTGGTTTTTAGGGGTTTTATTTGAAACAATAAAGGCGGGCGTACTTGGTGCGAATTCGGATGGTCCGAAGATCGTATGTCCACCACACGGCACGAGTGAGTTTATCTGAAAATCGTATGGACGAGATGATATACGACACGATTTTACAACCTGCGAATTCCAGAAGCAATCACACAAAGTTGATAGACGTGTTCGACTTGAAGCACCGCTGCACGCCCAGAAGGATCACTGTATGACATTAAAGTACCGCCAGAGCGATAAACGATCACACATATCCGATGCATTTGAATCACTCGCGCGGTACTTTGATGTCGAACAGGTGATCATTCTGTGCAGCGCTGCCTCAAGTCAAACGCACCTAATATAACTGCTCTCCCTCTCTCATAACTGCATATAAAATATTGATACGAGCTGTGACTGTTTCCTACACGTACAGGTTATTTTTCAGCAATAGGAAACCGGGACGTTTGGTTACCCTGTGTGTGTGTTCGTGTATATGGTTTATAAATATCTGAAATAGGTATTACAATGTAAACATGGTTTGTGAGGACAATTCCTGTGCCCTCGTAAACCAAATGGCTTTAAAAAATACTATACGGTTTTTAATAGAAATTTTAAACATGCATTTTCCGTGATGGATAGAGGTAGTGTATGGGGATATACAGTATAGAATACCAGAGAGTCCCTGTAAACTACATATGCGTGTGTGAGAGAGAGAGCGAGAGAGAGAGAGAGAGAGAGAGAGAACTAAAAAGCATGGTACACGTTGCTAGAAACATCATACAGCGCTCGTGAGTTTATCCTCCTGGTCAATAGTCCACATTCGCCGTGGCGCTGCCGTCTTCATCTTTCTTCTTCTGTGGATTTCTCCAACTTCATATAAATCAACAAATCGGCTTGTTCAACCACACACATGTCATGAATTCAAACCGATAACTCACAAACTTTTTAGACATGTTTAAAAATGATCGGGAGGTAGGGAAGTGCTCGTAAGCCACTCTGATCGGCTCGTAATTCATCGCAAATGATATGAGCCCCGATCACATGAGCATACACAGTTTCCACACGATTGAAAAAAATCCCATGCGAACTCATACGACAGCAAAAATCGCACCGTGTACGGCCGCCTTAAGGCGGTACATTCTAAAATAACGGTCGCCTAAAGAAACTCATACCGGGGGCTCAGCCTGAATATTATCAATTTGCGATTTCAATTTTTCCTTTCTCTTTGGAGTGTTAAAAGCTCTTGGTGCATGAAGAAAATCTGTCAAGTTGCAAAGACTAAAGTCTCAAATCTAAAGAGATATTCTTTATCAAAGTTAATACTCTGCCACGCCCCCTTAAAACGGATCATTCAAACACTCCCCCACATGTCTACTATGTGGAAATATGTAACGCCCGGGACACAGGAGACGAGAGATCCAAGAACAGTGTGAGTTTATTGGGTAATCCAAAATCAGAATCAAACAAGCAGGGGGTCATAACCAAAATCAGTCCAAAAAACAAACAAACAAACAAACAGGGACAGGAACTCGAAATAATAGGGACGTGAGGAAATGAGGTGATGGAAAGTAAGGAGTCCATGACACGGACAGTGGTCCTGACTATTTTGATTATAAAAGTTTTTTTCTTTTTTTTTCTCTGTGTCTGTACTGATTATAAATATTTGGCATATTTTGATGTAATAAAATACTTGTCATTTCCCCCAACTTTGTACTCCATTTCAAAAAATCAATACCATCTATGATAACCACAATTATGTAACAGTGCTGAGATACAAATTAAACAAACCAGTAACCACTGGATTCTGGTTGAAATTATGAGAAATTTAATAAAAGCTGACAAAATGGTACTAACCACTGGCTTTGGATAAAAAGCTCTGCTAAATGCCAAATAACCACTTTGACATATTCACATTCATTATCTTCACGGTAAGTTATCCAGTGCAATCATGCCTAGCCATAAGAGTCAAAGCATAAGTCTGCAGTGATCCTCACCACGCAATAACAACACCCTGTAATGAAATAAAACTGATAGGTTCAGGCTGAATGAGGGGATTGTGCACGGTGGACTTTAACCTGACACTCTCTTTAGGAATAACAATATTTATATAGCCCCGTTTTTTATTTCTGTGTGAAGGGCCAGGGACTATAGCCCACTATGGTGATTCTGTTGAAATGTTGAACAGTAAGCCATTGTTCTACTTAAGAAAATAAAATCAGTCCTAATCATGTAGCATGAGTACTCATAATTGTGCTGTAAGTAGAGGCTTGATGTCTCCAGACTGCAGTGATATTAAAGATGTAGGTTGTATTGAGTCAGACAACCGATTCAGTGGCCACCCATGGATAGACATTGTGGTCAGAGAAAGAGCCTCATTTTTACTGCTTTTCTTCTAATGTTTCAGCGAACATAATGTCTCTTGGTAACCATTTTCTGCTTACGTTGCTTAGCCATAGACCCCATCTTTAACACAACTTCTGATATCTCAGGCGCAAACAAACTGTAACATAACATGTGGACATACGGTTCAGTAGCTCTCAGAAGTATTTGTATGAAAGTGTTTGCATTATATTACAAAATATACATTTAAAAGAAAAATCCCTATTTTTATAGCTGTGAATAGACTATTTAATTTATTTGTTTAATTTAGGCTTGCATTTTAATATTCTGTGTATGAATTTGTATTTACTTGAAGTAGAGCCTTTCTGACCAACATTTAAGATATGCGGTAGTATATGCAAATGAAAATTCGATCATTAATTACTCACCCTCATGACGTTCCAAACCCGTAAGACATTAATTCATCTTTATAACACAAATAAAGATATTTTGATGAAATCTGAGAGCTTTCTGACCCTCCATAGACATAATTGTTTTCTCCATTCTCCAAAAAGTATTATCATAGCTTCAGAAAATTATGGACGATCCACTGATGTCACATGGACTATTTTAAAAAAGTCCTTACCACCTTTCTGGGCCTTGTATGTGATAGTTACATTACTGTCTATGGAGTGTCAGAAAACTCTCGGATATCTTAATTTGTGGTCTGAAGATGAACATAGGTCTTTAGGGTTTGGAACAAAGTCAATTTAAGGCAAGTCATTTCACTCGGTGGACATCTTTGAAACACCTCTAGGGCATTCAAATGCAGCTCCTATCTCTTTGAAACATCAGATTCTCCAAAACTGTTCGCCAAGCTTAGATTTCATATTTAAAGGGGTCATATGATGCGATTTCAAATTTTCCTTTTCTCTTTGGATACTCTTTGCATACTGAGTTTTCTACACTGTTAAACTGTTTCAAAAATTAAGTTGTACGTTTGAAGGAGTATTTTTGCTCCAAAAATACCTCTTCTGGTTTGTCTCAAGTTTCGGAAAGTTTTTTTTGAGTATGGGTCTGTGTGTCGTTAGATGGATTTCCTTATATGGGTCCTAAGTTAGATGAATTTCCTTATATGGGTCCTAAGGGCACTTCTCCCGGAAGAGCGCGCGCTCCCGTATAGCAGAGCACTGAGAGCACAGACATTCACTGATCAGAGCGAGAGCATCGCGAAATGTCACAAAAGCAGTGTGTTTTTGGTTGCCAGGGCAAGACAACCCTGCACAGATTACTAAAAAAGAAAAAAAAAAAACAGCATTAAGGGACCAGTGGATGGAGTTTATTTTTACAGAGCATCAACGGAGTTGTGCAAATGTTTTTGTTTGTTCCCTGCATTTCAAAGTGGCTTGTTTTACAAACAAGGCCCAGTTTGACGGCAGATTTGCATATCGTTTATTTCTTAAGGATAATGCAGTCCCAACGAAAAAGGGTAACAATCGTGTGTTGGAACCCCAGGCGGTGAGTAAAACTGCTTTTAAATATCTGTGTTGTTAACTTAGCTATCTCCGCGTAAGCACATCAAGTAAACAACATGCGATGTTGTCATCAAACTGCACTTTCCACATGTACACCTTAAAAAAAAAAAAAAAAAAAAAGACGACATAAAGTGGAACTTAGTCATTTTCCAAAACCACTAAGCAAATATATACAGTTTCAATACATACCACATAGAGACGTCGTTGCTGCTGCTGCTCTTGTTAAATTTCAGCCCTGGATCTGATTCTGGATCATAAATATACGCTGAATCTAACTGTTAGCCATGGTTTGTTTTTGGATGATGTTTTTTTCCTCACGGTAATGTCACAGCTTCCAGACGCTCTCAACGCAAAAGCCTACTGGCGCTCGTGATTCTTTAGCTCCGCCCAAACGTCACGCCTCCAGGCGCTCATGTTTTTCTGGGAAAAAACGGTACAGACTATCTTTCTCTTATAAATATAAGAAAACTAAAGACTTTTTGGAGTTATGAAGGATGCAGTACTACTCTATAGGTACTCAAGATTAACAGGATATTGAGTGAAAACGAGCATTTCACTCCCCCTTTAAGACTTGTCCACACCCTCCTAAAACAGCTCGTTCTAACACGCCCCCACATCTCTACATCACTATGTGGGAAGATTTGCATAATGCTGCTAAAGTGATCATGCAAAGAAAGAAAGTGTACCTTTTATTCTTGTTGTTGCCACCAGTGCCATTTCATGGAAAAGCTGTATGTTTCATTGTGAAAGTGAAACTAATTTGTTAGGCTTTCCAAAAGAGCACAATATCTGCTTCGTCATGCCTGGAGCTGTTCTGAGCTGGTCGCTGAGGAAATACATCAACTTCACACTGTGGATCACTGGATCGGCTTTCACTGTGGACAAAGTGGAGTCCAGCCCGGGGTCGTCACATGTGGTTTGTCAAATCTGCCAGCCGTTCCTTGTTATAGCCGCTGGATGCTGCTCAATCAGACATGGTTTTAAACATTTGGCCAATCAGAGCACACCTTGCTTTTCAGGACGATGAGCCTTCTAAAAATCGACGCGTTTCAGAGGTGAAACAATAATGTAAATTATGTGTAAAATAATGTGTTTTTTTAACCTTAAACCACATAAACACATTTCATTTCACCAAATACACAAAATAATGTTCTTTTTGGCAACATCATATGACCCGTTTAAAATCACCAATGAAATCTCACAACTGCCGTCTCATAAATGTTGTTTCTTTTGCTAAAATATCATAAAAAAAAATCTTATTCTCCAGGCTAGGTCAGCCAGTGTGCATGCGCAGTCCTAAGTGCATGTCTCAGAATGCTTAGCTATGAATTTACCATTTAGCCATTGGCTCTTTTACTTAGAAGGTGGGGCTTCCTTTGATAGAGCAGCCATATGGAGCGTTGCATTACTTTCAGTTCATAAGTATAGGAGTGACACGTCTTAGGTATCCTGTAGTCTTTGGGTTGAAATGACATGAGAGTGAGTAATTGATGACAGACTTCATTTTTGGATGAACGTTCCCTTTAAACACAATCAAAGTTATAGTTATAACTTCCCAGTACATGTGCAGTGTGTAATAAATATACAAATAGAAGGATAGATTTTAGCAAGCCTGTTCTAATTGATTTCATATCATGCAGATATGTGTGGGGAGTCTTAATTTTATCTCATATTTAAATATATATTTTAGCGAACCCTGTCTTTTCAAACCTGTATGGCTTGTGTATTCCACATAAGAGAGAAATCTTGGCAGAATTATCATTTTTATTTTGGTTGAACTATGCCTTTAAGGTTATCCTTCCTGATGGAGCTGTTAAATTTGAATTTTGGTGTAATTTTAATTTGATTCAGATTTGTTTTATATAGACGTGATGTTCTAGTGAAATGTCTAAAATTATAGCACCTTCATAGACAAACATCACTATTAAGTGACTGACTGGGCAGCAATGCCCAGGTTTCAAACACAGCCAGCAATGTGGCTACATTTGAAAGGAATACTGTCTTCAGCTCCACACAAGTCACAAAAGCCCAATTAGAGAAGTCCCTGGACCTCAGTATGATGTCCTGTATTTCAAAGCAATGGGATGCGGCGAGAACAATAAAAGCGGTCTTGGCAGTTGAAGAAGCAGACCAAACTGAAGCAAAAGCTTCTAATGTATGAAACACATGGATTAGCGGTTATCAAACAAGCGATGGGGAGATGTGGTTTGGTGTTTTCTTGGGGCCGGCTTGGCTCCTAACTGAAGTCAGTCTTGTGAGAGGCCCAGGTTTCTTTTCTGCATGTGTAAATTGACAACTGTTTCAAAATGAGTAAACGTATAGTAACCTTGTCGAGATAATTTATTTAGCTTAAGTAGACAGGTGCTGGGAGTACTTTTCCACATTCATCGAAGTATTAAGAAAGCAAACATGCAAATTGACCCCTACAAATTTGACATCTGAGAGTTTACTTTAGGCACATTTCTCTACAGTATGGCTAATGTAAACCCCAGACCTAACCTGTAAAAACCACACTTGCAATCCCTTCAGTCAAACAGGAATTCCCAGAGAAAAATAAAGCACAGGCTCTACACAAATACTGTGCGTCTGCTGTGTGCTGCCATATAGAGTTTTTCTGTATTGCCAATTGCTCAATTCTAATGTTACAAAAGGCTGCAATATTTTCATACAGTGGAAAGATAATCTTACACTTGACTCCAAATATCGAGTCCTTATAACAGGCGCATTTGGGCCATGAATAATGCACGAGTATTCAAGCTCCTCTCTGGCCCTGAAAGGAAGTGCTTACTCCCTGCCTCAGTCACAGGATATCAGCAGCTAATTCATAATTCAGCAGGCTTGTGCACTTGCCACTGGCCAGTGGGCCTCTTGAAGGGCCTCTTTTGATTTCCTTCCCACACTTCTCAACCTCAGCTGGCTGCACGTGTCTCCCTCGGTTCACACGATTGGTGAGTCACAGATGTCTTTGTTAACCTCACAAAGCTCCCTGCAGTTGTGTCTGTGTGTGTGTGCACTGATATGGGGAATGTTGATGTTCTTCCATTTAAGATATCATCAGTGTTAGAAACAACAGCGAAAAGTCAAATGCATTTGAAAATATGAAGCTCTCGTCAGGATTGGTTCAGTTTTTCTCAACAATATTTACCTCATTCTTAGTTTTTTCGTTCAAATAATGGTGCACAATATAACAGTACCATATTGGTTATTAGAGATTTCATCAAATGCTCATGTTAACTTCATATTTTAAGAGGTCATTTGCAAAAACAGATTTAACTTTTGAAGATTTTCAAAAATCCTTTTTTTTCATTGTGCATTCCAGTTGATCTCAATCAAACTGCAGTCGGGCTATTTTGATTAGGTAAAAAAAAAAGAAAAAAAAGAAATACTGCTAACACAATGAAACACAATAAAAACATTCTAACATAATAAAATACATGATTTTTGAAAACGTAAAAAAGTTATCTGTTTTTGCAAATAAACTATTTATTTAATAACACAATTTAATTTAATTGTGATGCCTAAAAATCTTTCAAATTGTAGGTTTTAGTGGGGGTTTTCCTTGTTGTTTTTATTGTTTAAAAGTTAATATCAGTACAGATTTTAGCATTGAAAACTGTCTCATTTTCAATCACTGAGTTAGAAAATGATTTAAATTGGCAACAGTCTATTTCGGAGGAATAATAGTTTAATAAATGACAATTCAAAGAAATTCAGCGTGTGCATGCACACACACACACACACACACACACACACACACACACACACACACACACACACACACACACGCACACACACAGTAATTCCATTAATTCAAAACAAAATATCACTAATTACATAATACATTTTATTAATTCATGGAATTAATTCACTTAGTCCATGGGAATTTTTTTATTTTGTACAAATTAAATATATATATATATATATATATATATATATATATATATATATATATATATATATATACCCAAACAGTTAATAATTCTGTCATACTACACTACAAAAATGAAAAAAATAATTATTTGAACTGAATTTAACTTTGATTCAACTTTGTTGAATTCATGGGTGACAGTTTTACATCCTTTTTACAGCGTCATGAGTTTGATTTACCTGAATGGCAATTCACTTTCTATTCTGACCTGTGTGCACATTCACACAACTGAAATGTCTAAACGTGGACTGTCCTATGAACTTTGCACTTTTTCTAGATGTGACCTATACTTGTATCACCCTTCTCATGCAGTGCTGTGTAACAGTACAAGATGAAGACATTGAGCTCCACATTCTTCTCTGAGTGCTTGTCTCCATGACTGAGACACTAGTCTTCTGGGATGTAATGGGACACAGGCATTTGTCAAAAGCCTCTTCCTGTTGTATTAGTTGCAAAGCAATGGATCTGTTTTGGCTTCTATCCAAAGGAATGAGTCACTGCTTTCTCCATCATGAAGATCCAGGGCCCATTGAGGTTATGCTATATGGAGATGGTGTGTGATGTAATCCCATTAATGAACTGTATGTACTGTGTAACTTACATAATAGTTTCAATTTGTAGTTTATAGTAATGGAAAGTGGGTAACAAATATTGTTAATTATTATACAATAAAATAGTGAATCTTTTTTATGCTTTTAGTCAACCAAGCAAGAAAAATAATAATTTAGAATGAAAATGACTTGTGAGCTTGAGGTTTGGGTCATCTGATCCTCACTGTGTTTCCACTAGACAGAGCGACCATGGGAGAGTTGACTAGAAATTGCTCTCGGTGTGCTGAGAGCAGGGAGTGGAGTATGATGGGTAACCAGATGTTACTGGGGACAGAGAGTAGGTCTAGCTGTCTGAGAGATGGCACATCCACATCCTCCCACCTCCACCCCCCATTTCCCCTGTTCATTCATGGCTCATTTACAACACGTTCTGGGGTGGACATCTGCCATGACATGTATCTCACAGATATGCTAGTTCTGTACTTCTGTACTCACACCAGATCCTGCTCACTTTCATACAGCTAGTCATTTTTAAGTGCATTTTTTCTTTTCATAATATATATGTGTATATATAAATATAAATAAATAAATATATATATTTATTTTATAATATTTATTATTTATTAATATATATATGTTCTCGGGTGGACTTTTTTTTTTGGTCCCCATGTAACCCCCCAACCCCCACCCCCCCCAAAAAAAAAAAAATAAAAAAATAAAATGTATACATGTTACACTAGCTTATAAACGTGATTTTTTTTCTATAGTTTTCTGTGAACGGTAGATTTAGGGGAAGGGGAAGGGGATAGAAAATAGTTTGTACAGTATAAATCCCCCTAAAACATGGAAACCCAACATGTGTATATGTGTGTGTATGTACTGTATGTGGTTGTCTACAGTGCTGTCACAAGGCTATTTAATGAAATGTGACCTGAGGGATTGTTTAATTAGGATCTTCACAGGTTCCTGGCTGACTTTTAATGACACTGTCTGACACTGTGCTTTGCTCAACCATTTAATGAGATGAGAGTTCTTTGCTGAACCATAATCCAGGGAATAAATAAGCTATTTTTAATGTATGCAAAAGTAAACATGTATTTATTTAAATATTTTATCTAAACTTATAACTGGATTTAATTTTCATTATTTATTCTATGATTTTTTATTTCCTTATAGATTATACAGGGGAAAAATAGTAGTTCCACAAATTGTAATGTTTCATTTGTTATTTAAAGATCTCATAACTTGGCCTTCTGATGTAATGTCTACCACTACTCGATTTCTGTTCTCACCATCAAACACATAAGAGCAGACGAGTCTGGACACTGACGTGTTTTGCGGAAAGCTCAGGCCTTCAGGTAGACACAGTTATGCCTGATTGAGCTCTCTGTCTCAGTGGTGGACATTAGTAAATGTGTCATTTATTCATACGGTCATCAAGTGCAGCCTTTTTTGACATTACCAAGGACTTTTTCACCAGGGGGTGGAAGACTAGAGATAAAATGATAGGTCACTTGTCTGAACAGGGTGGTCAGGGACACATTATATTTGGAGAATGCATGACCATGTACTGTATCATTTTGTGGTTTGTTTGTCTGTAATGCTTTGTGCATTGTGAAAACTAAAATTATGCAACTATTTTTACCAGAACTCGCCCTTAGAAGTGACCTTGATTGGTGTAACCTAGCGCAGTTAGTAAAGGTCAACTGATAGTAAGTTTTACAGAGCCCTGCAGGGGCTTCAGAATTAGGCCCTAGCCCGGCCCATATCCGACAGCTTATCAGAAATACTGGCCTGAGCCCGACCAGAGCCTGTCTTTTTTTCCCCTTCTCCCAAAACAGGGAAATGACCAAGCGGCCAGCTGTTACAAATGGGGTGTGTATGCTAAACGTAAGACAAAGTGCTCGAGGAGGATAGTGATCAAAATGAGGACTTTACATTAACTTCACAATAGGTTAAGATACAAGTACATCAGGTTAAATTCACATTCAAAGTGTTAATACATTCAATCACGGAAGAGGAGGAACTGAACAGACCAGGTACTAAAACACACAGCAGGTAATGAGGGAACTGGAGACAGGTGGGGAATAATCAATTAACCAAAACAAGAAAATGAAAAAGGTGACCAAATAAGGGAACAGAAAGTTCATAAACGTAACACCAGTGTAACACGTAACACGGTGAGCCTACTGTATGTTTGGTCAATTTAGCCTTCTGAAATCATCATGACTTGACTAAAATAAAATATTTAGATATAAAACAGTTCAAGCATATAACAATGTTTAAACGTTAAACCTAGATAAATGTGCACCATATTCTATATTCTGTGCAGAGACTCTTTGCGGGATATGGAAGTGCCAGCACGGTCACTTGAATTTTTTTAAATGCTGTAATTTTTGCTCATAAAGGTAAGGGTAATCATTCGGAAATACAAACGGTCTATTTTTATTTGTGTGCATTCACAATATCAACAAAATGTTGTGCTTTTATAAAATAAAGAAAACTAACATGATGTGCTTTCTGCACTCTTGTCTTTAACAGGAGTTCAAAAATGAACTGAAACTCAGCGAATACATGCCTTACAGACATGATAAATATATCCATAGAAAGCTTTAAATTACTACTTAACGAAATAAAACAAACCGAAGACAAAAACTCTTTCATCATAATCATAATCTATAAAGATGCACTTCTCCCTAAAGGCACGTCTGAGGTGATCGAGTCAGGATCAGCAACTGCATCCTTGTGACACAGACTCAGAAAACACTACTTTATTAGTAAATAGTTCAAAGTTCTCCTTACTTTTTCTCCCTGTCACATTTATGGTAATTACTTTTGCCAGTGCTTTGCTGCAAGCTTAAGCCTATTGTGTGGATTTGAATGCAGAACTGTTCAGCTGCACCCTAAACAGGCCCGTGGCCTAGCCTGCATCTGAACTATGACGTGAAAATTGGCCCGAAGTCTGGCCCAAGGGGGGTAAAAAAGTCTGGGCTTGTCGGGCCTGGTCTGAAATACAGGGCTCTATATCACTTATCTGTACTGAGTGATCAGCAAAACCGATCAATAAGTCGACCACTTGTAGTTCGGTTGATTCAGTCATGCCATTCAATATTTTTGGTCCCTGAATTGGATTGGCCAAGTCTGAGATATAGTACATTGGGACTTTTTATTGTTTATGTCACTCTTCTTGTCCATATTTGCATTTTCTTCATTCTGTTCATTAGCGATTGGGAATTTTTCAGTGGGTTATTCTGTACATTACATCAATACTTCAGTAAGTGGTGATATTTAGCCGATATGTGATTGAAATAATGCACTCAATTGATTCGGTCAAACACTATACATTTGTTCAGGAGTGAACAACTGACTCTTTATGAGTAAGTAATTGAATCATTCACTCAACCTTTTTGTTCAAAAACACTAATTTATTCACTGATTCAAAGAACAAAAGGCCACAGTTGTGTGTTAAATGGAAATACATAACATTGAATTCCACCCTGGCTTTGTTTGGAACTGGGATTGAGCCTAAAATGTAAGTCGCTTAACATTTTAACTTTAGCACTGTGACAAGGCACTTGCAATGTTTTCTTTGTTATATCGCCATGTCTGCTGACTGTTGTCTTTTTAAAGCCTTCTGAAAATTAAAGATCAAAGAATGTAATTGAAGGAGGGCAGATATAAACCACCACCGCACACTTTTTATTTATTCATTTTTTATTAAAACAGAAATCAAAAAGCAGTTGAATAGGCTTATTTCCTCGGGGGCATTTAGCTGACTTAAGCTCCTTCAAGTTGGAGAGATCTTCCTTCTGTTGGCATATGGCCACTGTTGTTTTCTACTTTACTGGCAATTTATCCCACCCCTCCCTTTTTCTCAAGGATCAAATCAACCATGTAAAGGAGGGGAAAGAGATGTTTATATTGTTGATTTAATTGTCATGCTAATTTGAGTGATTGAAGTGATTAAATATTTGCAACGAGGCTTTGAAAAGAAGCATGCAGTTACCAAGGAGACCCTCACATTCAAACACTGTCTTGTCAGTCACAATAAAACTCCATCTCCAACCCGAAGAGAAAGGTCTTCATTCTCTCAAAGCCTACAAGGATTTACCAACTGCTCGTGAGTAGGAGGATGTGCTGGGAGTATTCGCATTTTATGGAGATGAACAATTCTACATGCTTTAAGGACTGTATAGTGCAACAAAAATTAATTTATCCTTTGCCTCTAGGCTAGTGCTTCGCTTTAGGTCGAGCACAATTGCTTCAGAATATTGATAGACAGATTCAAGCAAAACTGCTAGTCTGTGCATGCTCACATGTGGCTGCCATATGAGAAATGACTGTCAAATATATATATTTCATATTTTTACCCAAGATTTTGATCTATTTTGTATTGGTTTACAGCCTAAATTGCTCTGAAAAAAAGTTATCATCTAGAAAGTAACTTGGTAAGACTGTGTTTTTGTACTCCGGCTTCATTCAGTGATTGTACCGGTGATTTGGGAAGGCCAGCCAAGGTTTTATCCTCTTGTGTAAGATAATTGCAACTTAATTGTGATGTGTCTGTCATGACAGACGTGGTGTGAAAGCGGAACCAAGGGCAGGGTGAGAGATTGAGCCCTGACTGAGAGACACGGAGCACCCTGGGGTGGACGTAATGGTCTGCTTTTATTTGTGTCTTCCTCAGCAATGACAGAGTTCACCCTGACCGCAATCTGCAAGCACATGCTGCTGTTGTCCTGTATACAAAGACTTTTCAGGATTCACGAAACCCAGGTAACACTATTCAACTACTCATATTCAAAAATATGAGGTCAGACCGAGTCATTTTAAAGATGTGGTAAATAAAAAAAAAATAATAATCATACCATTCTTTCTTACAGTCAAAAATGGACTTAAAGGTATAGTTCAGCAGAAAAATAAAATAATTTAATTACTTAAATCTCATGTTATATGTCTTTTTTTCTTTTTTGAGTAAATGATGGCAGAATTTTTATTTTCATTTTCATACCCCTGAGAACTGAAACAAGAGCATGACCCCACGAATCGCAAAGTGCAGCCTTTGTCAACTCTTGCAGACAGTGTCTCGCTGTGTCTCTTACCAAAAGAAAGAGGCCTTCAGAATGTGCCAGATTTCCGGCAAATATTACTCTTTTTCTGTCAGCCACTTTGGAAATAGCGAGAGACAGGGTCCTTAAAAACATCTTTCTCTCACATGGACACGAGGCACAATTATCTCTGCGCCTGCTTCAGCCAAGATCTACCAGTCACATTGAGTGGGAGTGTCAGGCTGTGGGCGGCATGCCACCGGAAGGTCAGAGAGCCCATCTTGAAGCCAGATATCTCTATAGCTGCGGCGAGTGCTTTTCAGCACGGCTAGAACAAGAGATTCCTGACCATCTGCCTTAACGAGGGATACATCGGTTTCCTGCTAAGGTGCCAAAATCTGTCATACCGACACAGACTCACAGCAGCTGTTGCGGGAACTTGCCATTTCTTACGTTATAGAGCGGGCATACTATATTCTGACATGCATGTAAAAGAGCCGTAAATGCAAAAGAGTGTGGTTAACACCTAATCGACAAATCAACAATTATCTCACTGTCTTTAAAATCCTCAAAGCTGTCTACACTGCACATAGTGAGATGGCGGATGCTTGGTGTGGACAGGTTTGTTGATTATGGTGGGAGTTGACATAGTTTTGTAGCTTTGTGACTCTCGCTTGCTGTGTAGATTGTGCAAAGGAAACTGTTTTTTGTAAGCAAGTTTATCTCCTCTGTAATTAAGACCTCAACAATCATCTTGCATCCATATGTTATGCCATGGTATGACGTACATAAACTACACATGATTATCAAAAAAGTGTATTGCTATTAATACTTTGATGTTGCATAATAAAATATATTACCATTCAAAAGGGATCAATGCTTTTATTCAGCTATGATGTATTAAATTAATAAATACATGCATTTATAATGTTACAAAAGATTTCTGTTTGAAACAAATGCGGTTCATTTGAATTTATATTCAAATGGAAAATGTATTTAATAATGAAATAATATTAGACAATTTCATTATTATTTTTTATTATTATTAAAAAGACTTCTTTAAATTAATCAAAACAACAACAACAACAACAAAAAACATTACTGCCCACCCAAACTTGTATATGCAGGTCAGAGCATAAATGTATTTCTGAGGTGTATGAGGTAGGATGCCAATAAATTCTAATCCACAGGTGCTGGATATGAATCCAACTCGTTCAGACACAAATTAAGCCCCAGTTATGTTTCTTTGTGACTTGCATATGTAACAATGTTTCAAAATCATATTACACTTTCCCTCTGATCTCTGAAAGATGCTTAATCATTAATTGGGGACACTAAGCTAACAGTTACAGCGGGATTTAGTTGTCTTCATATCTCTTGGGATTTTTCATCTCTGCGCATAATCATACCTGCGCACCAAGTCCATCTGTTGCAGTGTCCCACTGGGCCTGACACAGGGCAGCGCTTCAGTGCTTTATGATTTCAAAATGGATGGTGAATTTGTAGGATTAAAATGTTGCTGCTTTTGATGCATGGTGTGGTGCAAAGTGGGTTATACCCCTTGGAAGGAGAATGCCATCATAATTTTCCTTGTCGTAGTTTAGGGACAGACTGGTAATGTTGGGAATTTTACATTTGCATTTATGCATTTGGTAGACACTTTTTTTATTGTTGTTGTTTTTTCTTTTCTTTTCTCAAAGCCGCTTATATTGCCTTGAAGCTATACATTTTAATAGTTACTTCATTTCCTGGGAATCAAACCCATGACCCTGATGTTGCTAGTTCCATGATGTACAGTTTGAGCTAACGGAATATGTGTTATATAAAACGCTGATTAAGTAAAAATATATGGCCAGTTTTGAGCAGGGATATCTCTAGCAATCTGAATCTTTATATGCTATATATATTGTGTCAGTGATTTTAATAACACAATGATGTTTGGTTCGGCTTCCCCTTCTTGTATGTGCATTCTTCCGTGCCTTGTGTTACTGTACTTTTCATTGCAAAAAAAAAATGAAGTCTGATTCTCAAGCGGTTGACTTATATGAGCTGGTTCTTTGTAATGAATCAAAAATAGTGTTACCTGAGAAGTCTCTAGTTTCTCTAGTGAATTTCTATTATGAACTTGTTCTTTGAAGTGAATTTAAAAAAAAAACAGCTATGAATCAGTTTAAACAGTTTCTGAGTTTCTCTATTTTTTTCCTTTCTTTTTTTCTAGATTCTGATTTAATATATTTATGTTTTAATCAATAAAAGCATGCCCAGTTAATTGAATTTACAAAACATTAACAATTGAGTAAATGGTTTGTTGTAAATTTGTATATATTTATATATATTTTATTTTCTGGTTTCTGTGTTTTATGATTTAATGCAAATGTATCTTTAAAAACTGTGCTTATCAATTAATTTGTAAAATGTTAATAATATAATGAATCTTGTAAATTGTAATTAAATGAAAATACACTGTAAAAAAAAAAAGTTGCGTCAACTTAAAAAAATAAGGCAACTTATCGCAAGCGCTTTTTTGAGTAAACTTAACAAACAGGGACTAAAGTCCACCCAACTTAAAATAATAAATTAATATCATAAGTTGTCACAACATAAATAGTCATGTTTACCTAATGAATAACAGAACAAAATATTTTTTGTTTACTGAACACAAATAGGCCTATTATCTATAGGCATACACTAATTTTATATTATTTAAATAGTCTAAATAAATAAAAGACAGACCATAACATGGGTCAAATAACTTTTTTTTATTATTGAAAGTTTGTCCAAAGCACAAGGACATACCAAGTCTTGTATATTAACTTCTTTACTCCATGCATTTTACACTGAAATCAATGCATGGAACATAATGCATGTTAAAGAAATCCAGTGTTCATTATACCTTAATACGTTAGCAGTCTTGTGGCATGAAGTACCTTATCACATTTATTTAACATTTTTGGTTGATTTTTAAAGAAACTATTATGTGAAAACTACTATATTGCATATTTTAACATCAACCTAAGAGTTCCTCAAAAAGAAGTTACTATTTTGTCCAAGAACCCAAAACAAGTGCAAGCATCAGAGTAAACCACAAACATTACTCAGTTATTATAAATGCACTGTACATTTTTGTCAGAACATCAACATTGAAACTATAATTACAATGATATGCCTGTAATCCACTCTTGGCCTTGGAAGTACCAGTGTCTACATAGAAATCAAATATAATTAGCTCAGCCTGAGAAAAAAAAAAAAAAAGGGAGAAAAATTAAACTAAAAAAAAACTGAAAAACAATATCAATGTGTTGATTCATGTTAAGTACTCACTTTTTACAACCTTTGCCTAGTTCACATAAAAATGAAAGTTCTTTCATCATTTACTCGCCCCCAAGTTGTTCTAAACCTGTGTGAACTTGGAGGAACTTGTGTGAGCTATCTCTTTAAGGCAAAGGTTGTAACAAATTAATACTTAACATAAATTAATACATTGAAATAAAACAGTATTGTTTTTCAGTCATTAACTATAAAAGTATAAAAAAAACAATGGCCAGTGGAAGAACCTCATTCAGAAGCCTTTGTCCATTTAGCAAAGTTTAGACTTCAATGACTGTACTCTTGCAGAGCAGGTACCACCAAGATCCATAAAGATCTTTTGTATTACTTCAAAAGTATACTTGAGTTCTTTTGGATACTCCATATTGAGTGCATACAAGAGACCGAACAAGTATGCAAATGCTGCTGGCAGATCTGTAATGTCCTGAAGCACAATGGCCTCTTCCAGGATTATGGCCAGGTTGATTACAGTTGGCAGTGATGTGACAGCGGCAACATCATCTTCGACCACAGTAAGGATTCCAATCTTTACACCTTTGGTGCTGTGGTCCTCGGGATCAGTATCCTGGGAGAATAATGGATGGGAGGTATTAATGGAAGTGTAAATTTACATACAATAATTATCATCATCATCGTTGTTGTGCAAGTAAACTGAATACATGTCAAATATATTTTAAAAAAGGATTTAGAAATAGGGTATGAAAATGGTAAGTTACCAGGCACATCTTGAGAAAACATGCTGGCTTCTCACGCAGAAAAATAGGCAATCCCTTAAGAGCTGTTATTTTCCGATGTGTGGTAATGTCACTCACCTAAAAAGAAAAAACATTTCGTTTGTAAAATCTGCTTTGGTAGTTAAAGGTACAGTACACACAAAAATGATTCTGTCATCTTTTACTCTCCCCTTATGTCATTCCAAACCCATATGACTTGCTCTCTTTTTTGGAACAAGGAAGATTTTTTTTAATGTACAGATTACTCTGAGGCATCAAAAATGTAAAACCATCATAAAATTGGTCCACAAAACTCATGAACTGTTTCCTAATTGACAACTGCTTTGAGTTGAAAAACAGACTTTATTTACTAACATTTTTTCCTATCTGCATGTGTTCATTCAACGTAGTATGTCATGACTAATTAAAAGCCAACTGGTTATTGCTTAAAGGGTTAGTTCACCCAAAAATGAAATTTCTGTCATTAGCACTCACCCTCATGACGTTCCACACCCGTAAGACCTTTGTTCATCTTTAGGTATTTTTGATGAAATCTATGAAGTTTTTTTTATCTCCGATAGAAAACAATGTAATTACCATCATTCAAAGTAGAAAAGTAGTAAAGATATTCTACAAAATATTCTATAAAATATTCAATGTGACTACAGTGGTTTAACTTTATTCTTATTAAGTGACAAGAATACTTTTTGTGCGCAAAAACAAAACAAAAATAACTTTATTCATTAATCTCTTCTCTTGCCTGTCAGTCTCCTGTGTAGTTGACACAATGCAGCGATTCCGTGTTTACGCCATAACTCAGTATTGGCCGGCTCTGTTCACGTGACGTGATGCATACATGTGATGCTGACGCAGGAGCCGGCGTTCTGTCGTATACACGGAAATGCTGCACTGTGTCAACTGCGTAGGAGACTGACAGGCAAGAGAAAAGATTAATGAATAAATTTGTTATTTTTGTTTGTTTTCGCGCACAAAAAATATTCTCATCGCTTCATAAAATTAAGGTTGAATCACTGTAGTCACATTAACTATTTTAACAATGTGCGTAATACCTTTCTGGACCTTGAATGAAGGTAATTATGTTGATTTCAACAAAAATCTCTTAATTTGTGTTGCAAAGATGAACAAAGGTCTTACTGGTGTGGAACGACACGAGGGTGAGTACTTAATGAAAGAAATTTCAACCAACCCTTTAAAATTTGAAATCCTGCAAAATGCCATTGGTTTCAGCATTTCTTGAGAAATCACTTTGAATGAATGCAAAAAGGCCTTGAAAAAATTTTAACTATCAAATGTCACTGTATATAAATGACTGAAATTTCTTCTTTCTTGCTAAATTTCTCCTTTTATGTTCTGCAGGGCAGAGGAAGTCTTAATGGTTTAGAACACGTGGGTAAGAAAAAGATTACAGAACAATTTCAGGGTGAACAATTATAATTTTACATTTACCTCATTACTAAAAGTAGCAAGGTTAATTTATTTTGTTTAGTTTTACTGTTATGTGTTAGACCTAATATATATATTTTTTTAAATGCGCAAAATTGCATCAATGGCCCTATTCAGAAAGCTGTAAATACTGCATTTTTTTTTTTTTTTTTTTTACATATTAAAGAATATTGAGATTACCTGTTCATCCAGCTTGTCCAAAAGAGTCTTAATTTCTTCTCCAAATGCATCTGTTCTCTTTCTGTACAGTTTCAGGAGAGGTGTTGTGTATTTTTCAAGGGACATGTTGAACTTCTCCAGGAGGTCAACGTTACTGATACGAAAAAACTCCATGCAGATCTATTAATTAAAAAAATAAATAAAAACATTAATAGGAATCACCAGAAAGTTTTGCTAAATAAAATGTTCTAATATTTCTAATAGTAATTATAATATTTCTAATAGTAATTATAATTAAAATAATAATAGAAATTAATATTAATAAAAACCAGAACACAGGTAACAACATTTGCTATTAAATAGCTTACCTCATCCTTTAGAAAAAGAGCAGGCCATCTCTCTCTGATTTCCTCAACTAGTGGCTGAATCTCTACAACTTCTTTGCGGCGAAGAGAAAATGTTTCTTGCATCTTCTGTTGAATGAGTGTTGAATCAATCCTTTTTTTTTTCATTTCATCGATCATGATAAGTCTCACCTCCTCAAGCGAATCATCTGTCTGGCCCTCAGGATGGTCCGGTAAAAAGTTGACCTCTGCTCTTTTAGGCTTTTTTATGGTGGCCGTCACTCCCTCATGTGATTTTCTTTTAGTGTTAACACTAACTTCTGAACAACCAGCCTCTCTCAATTTAGCTCGATAATTGCCAAGCTTAAACTTGATACTCATAACCCATCCATCCCAACCTGTGCGTTTGCCAGGTTCTGCAAGGCAAGGATGTTTTTGTACTAGAGCAGAGGCAACTGACTGGACCTCATAGGCATCGGGGTAGGCTTTAATTTCAAAAATTGCTTGCACAATCTTGTCCAGAATCTCACACTTCATGTCCCTTGGGACATTCAGAGGCTTCTTTGTCTGCTGGTATATCTCATTGGCTTTACGCAGCCTGAGCTCCACATCCAAAGAAAAGGCAGGTATGTTAAAAGTAGAGGGCCACTGTTCAACACTTCTAAGATTTCTTGACACAGATGATTCAGGGCTTTGGACATCATTTTGACAACTTGTCATGCTTGCTGTATCAAGTGAGGACACTGAACTTGTATCTGTTGAGTCCAATGGAGGAGATGCTTCCCACAGAACCTTTAAGGTTGCCTTTGCTGCTGGCAATTCTTTGATGTCATTCAAGTTACAAAGTTCATTGTTAAAGTCCGGGTCTTCAAATTGTAGTGAGAATCCAGATTTGAGCTGTAATGTCTCACTAAGGAAAGACTTCAAATGGCCCACAGATGCAGGCCTTTCAGGCAGCTCTACCCTCCGGATGTTGGTAGGGGAAATGTGAACCCGCAGCAACATGCTCACTATAGAAAGCAGAACGTAGAGTCAAAAGCAGTCATCATTAATTCACTGGGACACATTTATTTTCCATTCTTAACAGCAATAATAGGAACATAAGTGAATATATTCTAGTGTGTGGAATGTAGTGTCTGATCAAGAATAGAGACACAACTGTCATCTCTTATCTCCTAATGAGTTAAAAACACTTTTGGAGTCACAAGCACTTTCATACCAACTTTGTATGCTGTCAATGGATGGAAGTCATTCAGCATGTCTGGATCAAGAACATGAATGTCACTAAAACTGCTTTCCTTTATCTCAAAAGACCTGAAATGTTCAAGATACCAGGCTGACAGTTTTTTACAAAGGAATGACACATCTTTGGGGGTCACTACACAGTTCAGTATTTTGAAAAATTCTGGCAAGCCACTACATTGTCCTGCAGAGATAATCATGCCAGCTGAATATCGAACTCCATGCAAATGAATAGTGCAGGAGAGAGACACTTGGCTTGTATTTGGATACCTTCTCTCAATTGCTGACATAACTGGGGCTTCAAGAAAAGCAAGTGTGAAGACCTTTGCTTTCTCCACATGTAGTGACTGTTTGAAAAAGTCCTCACCATCCAGATAATACGCCATCATTTGTTGATGCTTCATGGAAAGTGTCAGTAGAACATTCTTAAAGTTTTGAGTGTCATGGACTACTTTTTTAAAGTAACTGTGTTTTGCCTCAAAGCGCATTGTCCATAGTGACACCAATGGTCCAAAACAACGAATCAAATGAGGGTAATGGTTAATGTAATGGTGTTTTGGACGTAGACTTAAGTTAGGAAAGGTTTCAGTAAGCAAGTTTTGATGATCTTTGATTTTGCTCTCTAGGTAACAAAGAGACTCCTCTGAAAATTTTGAAGATAGAACTACCTCAACAATGACTTTCAGGTCCATTAGAATCTCCCAAGATGGTTCATTTTCAGGAATTTTGTGACCGATCATAAGAGGCAGCAATCGTAAAAGTGTCCAGTTCTCATGCGCGTTACCACCTACTGTACCCTTGGTGAAACTTGACTTGGTTAATACCTTTGGCTTGTTAACCCGGTCTGAATCTTTGTACGGGAAGGACTTAATGCAATGATTGAGCTCATCAAATGAAAATGTTCCTTTTGAAATTAAATCTTTCAGGCACAAAGACAGTTCTACAGGTACAATGCCTTCCAAAAAATCATGTAATGCATCAGGAGGGAAACCAGTGACAGGATGAAAGAAAGACAAGTGTTTGCTTAGCACACATTCCCCCTTCACACCACTGACATTTTGCAAACTTCCATCTGTCTGCACTTCCTGGACAAAAGAATTGTGTTCTTCTACAGTTCTTAATTTGAAATCACTGATCTCAACCTTACCAGATTTGACTTCAGGCTTACTGATCAAACAAAATCTGCACAGTTTGTCAGAATTGAAGCTTTCTTGAAAGCCTGCCAAGCTATGGGCTCCCAAATTATCAGCACATACGCAAAAGACTGTCCCCTTTACGTACTGATTCAGAGCAGGCACAAAAACACCTGTTTGCTCCAAACACTTCACATCTTTCATCAGTGGATCAAGAAATTTCTCGTATCCAAAGAGGCGCACATCATCACTCTTACCAAGGACAGCAAGCTGAATCGAGTAAAGACTAGAGCGGAATTTGGAAGGCAAGTTTAGAACCACCCAATAAATGGCAACAATCTTATGGATTTTTCTCGAAGTGCCCAAGGGATTGCACACTTCAAATTCATCCACATACAGTCCCAAAGATATTGCAAGGTCTTTGTCACCTAGAAGTCTGTTCTCCTTGAAGAAAGAACCATCTTGAAAAGACTCAAAATGTCCAGGAGTAGACTCTCCACTGAACACAATCTTATCCAAAAGATCTTTACGACCTAGTAAGCGCTCCAGAACATGATACAAAGACACATAAACAAAGTGATTTTTGTGTGTCCTGTCATAGAGATACTCTGTTGGCTCAATTACAGAGAAGTGTTCTTTGAAATATATATTCCTTCTGTGGTCTGTGGACAAACTTCCTTTTTCTGAAGTAGTCAGGAGAAGAGGATTGGTCTCAAAAATTGCACTGTTAATTTCCTGAAGGATATAATTATCTACATCAATTTTTCGTTTGACCAAAATATTTTTGATGCTTTCAACAGCAAGAGACTTGGAAAAGTGCAATATATCATGCATTTCCTCAACTATGTTGTGGATGGCACTCTTTGATATATGCAAGACTGTTTGCATTTTCAAAAATACAGAAGCCAGTTTATGCTCAAGAATTTCAATATCCACACTTTCAGTGTCAGTAGCCGTTTGAACAGTCTGTGAGGACTCCCCAGCATCATGGTCATCATTATCTTCAAAGTTCAATGCTGTATCAGTGTTAATGTTCTCAGTTTCAGTAATGACCGAGTTTCTTAAATCAACTGTTGTGTGAGTTTTGTGTTTCCTAGTCCTGTGAGAGGCAAAATTTGTAAGCCTGTTGGTTTTATACTCACAGCCAGAAAAAGGACACCGTACAGTTTCATGCCTTTTTAGATGTCCTTTAAGATGTCTAAAAAAAATGCTTTCACTGCAAACATTTTCAAACTCACAAAGCTCACATTTAAATGATAGGCTAACTTGCCTAATAGTTCTGCGGGTGTGGCAGCGTGACAAATGCGATCTCAAAGCACTTTGTGTCCGGAATGAGCAGACACAATCTGAATATAGGCAAGGCCAATTTGTTCCTTTATGACCTTGTCCATGACGAAGCCTGTAATGCTTTACCAGGACCTCTGGGTCAGAATTTGAAAATTTACAATATCTGCATTGCATTTCCTCCTATGGACTAATTCGCTGTGAAAACATAATTTTTTCAACAGTTTATCCTATTTTTATATGGCTTTTTTTTTATTCAAAAGGGCACAAAATCTGTAACATTATACTAAATTTTATGAATATCACACGATTTTTCCATCAAACGATTATTCAAATAAAATCCCTTTTCCCATTAGCAATCTTCTCTCAAAACTTGAAAAGACGTGCACAGTGCTCATTTACTTTTAAAGCAATTGCAGGAATATGTCTAGATGGTCAATACATTTTTGTCTATACCCATGAGCAAACATCTCATTTAATATTCTAACATTATTTTCGCAATTTCTCCATTATTTAAACGACTTCATTTAATGCATTTTTCAGTGTGGTAAATCAGTAAACCACTGCTAAATTAGAATAAGCCGTCAGTCTGTGAACAGAGCAAGATACATTACATAACTAATAAAATATTATAAAATTATTTTCTATATTTTCGATTATAAAAATGATTAATACACAACAGTTATTTTAAAGAAAAAGCTGGACTGATAAGGCACGACACCACTCCTCACATCAGCATCGACTGAGTAACACTGCTAAATTAGATTACGCCATCAGTTTGGGAAGAGCACAATATAGGCTATTATATGTGACAAATAACATAGGCGATTATATAAATGATTAATACATACCATTTATTGTCCAGAAAAGGTGGATTGATTAGGCAGGACACTGTCACCCGCTTCTTATACTTTTATCATCAACTTTTGGAAACCGCCGTCTTCTCACCTGCATCAACCTCTGAAAACCCCGCGAAGTAGCTTAGTCTCCTACTGCGCATGCGTTCACTGTTCAAACGAGAATCGCGAGATTTAATGAAAACTAAAACTTCTTAGTAAGATCAACATAACATTGCACGTTTTTAACATTTAAGGAACGAATTTGTTGAATCAACTTAGTATCGTGCATGAACACTTTCAATAAAAATGTCTTAGTTCAATTTACTGTTTTATGTTTATTTGGAGGACTTTTTGTTAGTTGGCTTTTTTACAGTGTACTAATACTAATTCCTTTACAATAAAACATATGCATCAAATAAAGTGGCACACCACAGAAGTTCACTGTTTAAAAAAAAAAAAAAAAAAAAAAAAAAGGCTATCGAATGTAATGTAGCCCTGTTTTTGACTGATTATTAAAAAAAATTGGCAAATTCCAAAACATATAGTTAATCCTGCATTTACCACATTGCATATTATATTGTGCCTAAAGATTGTGGGACCTAAATCAGAGTAGTTATTGACTGATTACTTATATGACTGTGTAGTTATTGCAGTAGAAACGAATGCAATATGTTATACCACTGTTTTTTCCTGGTCTGTTGTTTTGCGTTAATTATCGAAATGATCCCAGCCACAGAGCTGATCTGAACTGTTAATGGTACAAAAATTATTAAGAGTAAATGGAACCAGTACTTCTTTGAAGTAACTTGTAATATACAATATGCATCATTCAGTACCATGCTGCATATTAAAGTTCCATGACAATGGAAATGTGATAACATCACTTAGCCATAAAATATCTGCAATAACTTTTTTGTGAGAACTCATAATTAAAAAGAATGTTCCAATACACCTTGATTTCCTTTTCTCTCTAGCATCAAAATCCAGCGGCTCCCCTGCGAGCTTCTTTCCTGTTCACAAGCAAAGGCAGACAGACACTGTAAAGCCACTGTAGCCAGCCTGAATAGCTGATTACACATTTTCAAGACAGCAATGATGATGATTACTGTACAAGCGCTCCCTAGGAGACCGGTCCCACATGCACATGTGGCAGAGAGCATGTTTCTCCCCTGCCACTTCCTAGAAGCTCCTTCCAGGTGGAGTTTGACAGGACCCCTCTGGTTCAGTGGCTGGGGCGTATACTGAGATGACACCAATGTCTCTCCCTCTCCCTGTTCCCTGCAGGCTCGGGACAGAATCTTCATTGTGTGCCTGGTGGGATTTGACACGCACCTCTTTGAGACCCCTGGTCCCCCAGAGACAGCGGCACAGCAGATAATACATACATCTCAATATGCTCTTTGCTAATAACACAGGCGTCCTTTTAACTCTTGCGAGACGTGTTGATAACCGCCAGGGTTAGCCCAGTGTGGCCAGGCGGGGAGCAGTTAAGAGCAGGGTTGGAGTACAGATGGGCTGAACTTGTTCATACAGCTTTACTCTCCATAGAAGAGTCGAGAGAGAGTCTTGGCCTAGTTTCTGTGTGGATGATGTCTTGAATAATTAGGTAATTTAGTTGTATTAACAACCAGCTATTATATGCTGCACTGTGCTGTCTGAAAGCTGTTACTGTAACTAGTGCACTCACTAGTGTCACATGCCTTCTTCCTGTGGAGTAAAATAATACAACTTTTAGATCAATTAAATGGGTCATATTATATGTTAATATCTTTTTTTTTTTTTTTTTTACTTATAATTAAATTAAATGGGCTTTTATGCTACCATGCTTTTTAAGACTTCTATATAAACTTAGCATGTTAAATCAGCTATAGTCCCTATTCTTGAGCCATTTATTTAAGACTTATTATTAAGTCTAACATACTTTGTGCTGTCTCATTCTTTAATAACATCGTCTACCAAATAGATTCACAAATTACGGTCAAACTGGATTAGGGACTTTGTTCTGTGCCATGCTTATTTCTTTATGACTGTTGCTGAATTTGGATATATAATTTGGAATAATGTTTTTATTGTTTTGTTTTAATTACTGTGAACAGGGGGAATCTGTGCCTTTTACAATTCATTGGCGAGAACTAGAAATCCTGTAAGTTAAGGAAAATGCCATAATGAAAAATGTTTTCTAAATGCAAATAGTATTCATCTAAAATGCCAGAAATTAGCCTTCACACATCCAGTTAAATTGGTCCTGCCATCCCATCACAGATACTTCCATTATGTCCAATATTACTGATATATATATATATAGAATTAGAGAGAACTGTGTTTTAATATTTTTTGTTATTAGGTTTGCTGAGAAATTGCTTCAGTTCGTTCAAAATTCAAAAGAGTAAAAATACAAACTTTTAGTTACAGACTATTACATAAACTACTGTTCGATACTGATTACTGCTTAATTATTATTAGTATTATCTTTATGTTAGACCTGTGGCACGGAAGTCATATCCGGCCAAAATATTCTGCTGTTTATTTTTCAACATATTCTCACAGCAGAGTGGGCATTTTTCTGAAGCAGCGAAGAGTCAGAAGGTCACTCTGTGAGGTAGCACATTCATCGTTGCTCAGAGGACTGGCATTTTCCCATGTAAACGCTCACGAGTTGAAAAGGTCACAACACTGCGTCTGAGATGTGTATTCACAAAGGAATGGCAACATGGATGCATGCACACCAGTAATTTCCTGCACATTTACTGGGACCCTGACAAGAGCAACACATGCTTATACGGTAGTTTCCTACAGATGCCATCATGTAGTCATTTTGTAGAGTATAATGACCTCTCAAAGGCATTGAAGAGCCTGTTAGCAGTTTCGCTGTTCAGACTCTCAAGAACAGAATAAAGTGCCTTGAGGGGAGCTTATGGAGTGGACCATTGTATATACAGTACACAAACGAAACAGTGATACTCTTTAATGCACTAGTAAACATTTTAAGACGAAATTAGTGGCGCATCCATCCTAAGAAATGCTCTTCTGCCAAACAGCGTCTTGGTATTTAGTGTTCATTTCATTGGGAATTGAACATATGCTGATATGAGTTATGATTACATCCAGACTATCATTGGCCTTTACCCAGTTGAGATTAGAAATGTCAAGTGGATTCATGCGAAGACCTTATCATCAGAGAAAAAATAATAATCGCATAGCCTTAAGACAGTCTTGCTGAACATGGTGAATGACTCATTTATTTTCAGGACAGCCAAATTATCCAATTATAACCACATTCAAAGATTAGCCTGATATATTCCCTCACACACGCCATGTTACTTAGCCACTTCAGTCTGTCAGAGAGTATTTCAATTGCTGACATGACAGTGAAATGAATGCACCAGTAGGGCACGTTTTTCTGCATCCTCACATTACGCAAAGGACCCCAGCTGTCCGTCATCATTTATCGAAAATGTGGTCCATTTATTGCAAAGGTTAGCCAACAGTTTCTACTTCTGTTATCTGAATGCACCTTATTGAGACTGCGTGTGTGTGTGTTTGTTCATGCATAGGGTGTGTGGGTTTGCGTTACGCCAGAATGAGATTCGTCTTGTAAGTGCAGGTGTTCTTAACCTCATAATACTCTACCGTGATGATCCAAACGCATATCAAGTACGGGGATTTTACAAGCACATCAACAATTTTTAGTAAACAGGCCTTTGAATTTTTACCTTTGCTGCCCCCTCAAATGTAGTAATTTGTGCTGTTCCGAAGCAGCTAATAGCTTTAATTTGCGAAAACCTGTTACAAACATGTCAATGGAATGAGCTGAGATGTTTTGAGCTGCTTATGAGGCTTATATTCTCATAGGAATGTTTTTCAGAGATGACAGCCTATTCATCCACCCACGTCCCCGATCTCGTACCACCCACCTCAGAATCTGAGTCACCTAGCCGCACACAGTCTCCCTTTGACATGCTACAGCTCTGCAGCGTGAGAGATACACGTTTTAATGTCTAGGTGGCGCAGATATCGCAGAGGCTTCTTGCAATTGCCGTGGCCAACATTATATTTCCAAATGGGCCGCAATTGCTATTCATCTATGAGGAGGTTTTTTTTTTTTTTTGCTTTCAGGAATTTTGGCTCTTGTCCCTGTCTTTGATTAGCTAAATGCTATTAGCAAACTAAAGTGGCTGAAATGGATGTGCGGACAGAGAATTTACCTGGTAAGAGACAAAGAGCAGCCTTAGAAAGACATCTGCTTCTTATTTGGCCATTTAAAATATTTGTCTTTTTTAAATAACATTCCATGGTCTATAAATTCATCACTTAGTGGAAGTTTTGTTTACGTTATTAGTTCCTTTTTTAACCTTACCTTTTGGGTATCATTCGCTTGCTGTTTCCCTCTTTATATTGTTTATAACTGTGTGCACGTTGATATTATAATAAAAACAAACTTGATTTTACAGTACAGTATCATTGTTTCCACAAAAATACGAATGAAAACAACTGTTCAGCATTGATAATAATATCTTGAGCACCAAATCAGCATATTAAAATTATTTTTGAGGGATCATGTATAACTGAAGTTTTGAATAACGACTGCTGAAAATGCAGCTTTACCATCGCATGAATAAATATATATTTTAAATATATTCAAACAGAAAATAGCAGTCTTAAATGCAACATTTCATAAAATTACCGTTTTGAGTGTATTTGTAAACAAATCAATGCAGTCTTGTAAAGTATACGAAACTTAACAGTGTATGTCAAATTCCAGAGTTCAGAGACTTTTCCACTTTATATCCATTTCCATGTAATAAACACAACTTTTGGACCTATTTTTCTTAGTGGAGGTAAAAACTGACAAACTAACTAACTGATAAAATTAGTCAATTACTTGATATTTCTTTTATAGAACACTTGTTAAACAGTGTTCTCAGAGTAATCTCACGCTCACAATCATTGCAATGGATGTCAGAATTGCTTCTATTCAGCCACAGACACAAGGCCACACAGCATGTGAAATATTTTGTGGTACTTCTTACTTAAACATTATAATTTCTAATTCTTTCCTCCCTGTTAAAATCTATAGGTTCAAGCATTGAACTTGTTGTTTCTTCCAGTAGCGGTATTTGAGAAAAACGAATGCACTGTTGCAGATGCCTGAAGTTGCAGATGTCTAACAAGTGTTTTTACTCAAAACTGCATTCAAAAGCACATGCTCACTTTGTCCTCCCGGCTAGTCATACATTGTCAGATAATGAGCTCCCAGCGCAGCTCCGCTTGCCCTTCGTCATACAACTACAACCACGAAATGACTTCCTGCTAGCACTTGATCTTTACCACCCAGGGTTCAGCACCTTGGAGTCTCTCTCAGTATCTGTGATACTCACTTAATTGCCTTTCTCTGACTCTTGCTCACTGAGCTGTTCCCTGCTCCGAACACCTCTCTCCCCACCCCTCATTACCAATACCTTGCTCACAGTGAGGGGTTCTCTTCACCTCTCCCAGGCGTGACTAACTCACAGCGGGTTGCGTGAGGGCAGCTCTGTACCTTGGCAATCTTAACCAGGAGCGTTCGGGCGAGAGCGGCGCTCCTCCGTGTCCTTTGATCAGTCGGGTCGTGTGCAGGAGTCGCAGTTCTGAATGACCTGAGCGCACTCGGAGGGCTGATGCGGTTTTATTTTGTGCCAGAGTCAGGAAAGTGATTATGCATTTAGTTCAGGTACCATCTGTGATTTGGACAGGGAAAAAGCCATCTGAGTGGAACTATTTTTATGGCCTCATCTGGTGGTTAGTTGACCTGTTTTAAAGGTGTAGATCGCCCAAAAAAGTTCTCATCATTTACTCACTCTCATGTCATTCTAAACCTGTTTGACTTTTTTTTCCTTCCATGAAACATGAGTGAAGTGAAGGGAAACTGTCAAGGAAAAAAAAAAAAAGACAAAAAGTACTATAAAGTTTTCATAAAAGTGCTTCTTATGCTGTATTCCAAATTGTCTGAACTCATAGCTTAAGATATTCATTGAAAATTGTTTCCTCTGCTCACTATTAAAATATACTGCTTTTATTCTACATATTAATCTAGATAGCTTTAGTGTTTTTTTTTTTTTTTAACTGTAAAACATTGTTAAGATTCAAATTTGATAATTTTATACTGTATATGTCATGTATAGTAATAATATTTTATCATTATTTTTATGGGGCCAGTCTGGTAAATCTTTTGTATTTATTTATTTGACCAATAAAAGCAGCAAAACAGTGAAATTATTAAATACTATTGCAATTTAAAATATACGTTTTTTTATTTTAATATGATATTAACACATGATTACTCGTAAATCATTTAATATGCTTACACTGTATTTTTAGCTCAAGAAACATTTCTTATTATCAGTTTTTTTTAAATCATCATGCTACTTAATATATAGTTTTATGAAAACCATGGTTGATTTGTTTTAATATTATCTGAAAAGTAAACAGTTAAAAAACCATAATTTATCTGAAATGAACATTTTTCTCTTTCATGTCACTTTTGATTAATTGAATGTGTCCTTACTAATTAAAAACATCAATTCCTTCAAATTAAAGAAGGAAAATAAAAAAGTATAAATAAAACATTATCGACCCGAAGCTTTTTAATAGTAATGCATTAACTAAATAGCGTTTCAGTTCTTTGACATCTCGTTTTGTGTTCCAAAGAACAGTGAAAGTCATTCAGGACTCTAATACATATGGTATCTTTTTTTTCTCTCTCTCTCTCTCTCTCTTTAATAACATTTCTATATGTGCATGTGGTGGCAGGTAAGCTTATATGTGTGCTTCTCGCAGTACAGGCAGTACGAACAGGAAAAACGATGACTGTGCTTAAATTAATGAGATTAATGTTCCAGCAACTTCCTCTCTACACTTTTGGCCTTAGATCTGCTCCTCTGAGGCTAGTGAGCTCATACAGCGCTCAACCCTTCTCCTTAAGCCCGTAACCCAGTCCTCAGGATTACACCCCCTTAGAGAACAGATTGAGAGAGAGAGAAGAGAGGGGTCTAACGAGTGGGTTTTGCTAGTCCAGCGCTGTTTGTTTTATCAGTGCTACTGTGGCGCTGTGGGAGCGGAGCTGAATGACAGCCGGTGGCCACAGCTTTTCCTTCTGAGGACTCGGGTGATGAATGTGCGGAGCCAATCTAGGACACTGCGACGGAAGTGCCATAAATTCTCCCGTGCTATCAGAAATCGAGTGGGAAGACGTCACGTGTTTGTGTGTGAATGCATTGTATGTGTTTGTGCATTTAAGGATGTTTTGCAGAAAATATCTGCATCCTTTGGGTACTTGAATGCTGTTCATTTTTCTCTTTCTTTTCCATTTCTGTACCCACTTTGTACCCAATATTTCAATGCCTGATCCCAAGTGTTTAAGAATGACTGTCCCCCCGTGTGTGTTTGTGTGTGTATGCCGCCCATCTAGGGAAGGGTTACAGGATTACAGCTGTCTTTTGCCTGTGGGAAGTGGCGTCGCGTTCCTTCCCATTTGTTGTTCCCACGGACCTGAGTTTTTGCAGCGGGGCATTCTGGGAGGCCACACCAGGGACTTTCTGTATATCACGGCTTTGGCAGATTGTGACAAATTGCCAGCCGTATATCAACAGGTTGTGCAGGATTTGAGAGATGCCAGGAGCATGGAGCATAGAGGGTAATTGGCAGGAAAAATGCCTTTTCAAAATCCAGCCAAGACTTGACGTTCTGGGCTGGTCAAAGCGACAAACTAATTCTCAGTAATTCTCTCTCTTTCTTGCATTTATCAGAGTTTTATGCAGGGACACCACAACAGTAATCATGTTGGCCATGCTTATTTCTTGGCTCTTAAAGTATTTTACAACTTTAACATGAGTATTTAATGACCTACTGATGACCTTTGCTGTTTATAACAACAAAACGGACTGCCTTTACATATTTAAAGGTTAGTGACAGTTTGGTTATACAGGCGTCTAATAGTAGAAATTTGAATATAAAAAATTTTTTTTGGGGGGGGGGGGGATTTAGTAATCAAATGTATTTGTTTTTTATTTAAAACCAAAAATACATGAAAGGCACATTTCGGTTTCAATTCTTGAGACATGGGGCAAACAGGCTAAACACATGTGATAAAATAAAATAATATGTAAATAAATATATAAAATTGTGTATGATATTTTGGCGGTGTTGACAAACAGTAAGGGCACAAATGAAACCTTATTAAAAAAAAGTATGTTTTTTTTTATTTATTTTTTATTTAATTTTTTTTTTATTTATCTTATCTTAATCTAACAAAAATATTTATTTTATGCTCTTAAGACAAGTGCTGGGGTAGTGAGTGATAATGTAAAATAATTATTTTCAGTCAAACAAAATGGTGTTAAATTTGTGTTAGGATCTTTCTAGTGATTTTCTTGGATTTATTTCATGGAAATTAAAATGTTTTTTTTTTTTTTTTTTTTTAACTAATGCCAGGAATATGTGGCACATGTTTTGTCCCCTGTCTCATGAATCAGTGAATCACAATTGTATTTGTGTGTAATGAAGTATTAACATTATTTTCCTGGTCAGTATTGCTAAGTTTCATTTAAAAAAAGGAAATAGTAGAAAAAAACAACAACAAAGAAAAGGGAGAAACTGCTAATTAACTTGTTTGTGTGAGTGTAAAGGCTTATCCTAAATGTGTGTTTTTTTTTTTTTTTTGGTCAGGAGTCCCAAAGCACATAAGTTTGGTAAACAGAAATGGTCATTCTCTTATTAACCTTTTGGCCACAATTTTCCTGAACGTCCATTAGCTGGAGAGACTAGCCAAGCACTGGAAATCCCCTGAAAAAGCCTAATGGCTGTCTATATTAAGCCAAAAGCTTTAGTCTAAAGCGTTTCCCCTGGGTCCTCCAACCTGACTTGAAAAACCATTAGTCTCATTCAGAGAGATATTTCTGTTTACATTATCCATTATTAGATTTATTCACTTTTTAGTTGTTAACACATTAATTTGAGATTTTACTCAACTGAATCCGTTCAATACAATCTGAAAGGTGTCAAGAGTCATTGATACACAAGGACGTTCCGTAAATCCATCCCTCAGCATGTGGATGATTGGAAAAGTGACATGTATCTGTAGCCTGATCTTAACTATTATTCCAAGAATCATAGCCCAAAGCCCCCTTCAAAAAGCCATAGAAGGTCAATTGCAACAACAATATCACTCACTTTCTCTGTCCTGGGAGCCCAGGTGGCTTGAATTACACAGACGTCTGATCCGCACAGCTAACATTCTTAGCATTGTATTCAATTACAGATGTTAGCGACAGAAAATAAATTAAATGTCACAAAGGCACCATTCACATCTGGTCCCCAGGCCTTGATTTGCAACAGAGAAACACTAATTGCTGTGACGCACAGATATAATGCACAATTGCGCGTGTGGTCAGAAACCCAGTGATATTGTGCCATGTTGCTCATGTAATTATGCATATCACACATTCTCTGTTTGCGAAGTCACACAATCAAATTCATGAGGTTCATATGGCAAAATTACTAAGGTGTAAGATACTAAATTGTGGATCATAACTTTTATTTGTAAAAGTTTTATTTCAAATACAGAAAAACAGAATGATCCAATGCATGTGGATATTAGGACACACAAATTATGCAAAACTTAAATGAATTGATTATTTGGCTAGTAATGAATTTTATTAGTTCTGTGGCAATTGCTAAATGAAGGATCATGTAAAACTGGAGTAATGGCTGCTAAAAGTGTAAGTATAAATTCAAAAATTAATAGCATTTTAAAGTATAGAAAACTTGTAATGATAGGTAAAAATTGATAGCCTGAATGCGCTTTAAGTCGCTTTGGATAAAAGCGTCTTCTAAAATTTTGTAATGTTGTAATATTTCACAATATTTCTGTTTTTACTGTGTTTTTGATCATATAATGCATCCTTGGTGAGCATGAGGGCAAAATAGGTTTTTGTCTCAAATTTTTAAACAGTAGTGTAAATACCAACATGGGACTTAATAGCATGTCCTAACAAGATGAAACGATGCAATAAACTGCAAAAGTGATAAAAGGTCTTCAATTTACATTTTAGTTTCTATTCTAATGAGCCAGTTGATTTATATTTGAGCAGCATTGCGCTATGGGATGAGTAGCTCCACACACTGTAAAATCCCATTGGTCCAAAACTGTGCTCTGTATAACTGTACATTAAACAGTATGGAAAAACAAATTGCTTATAGCCGGAAACCGTTGACTGGTTAGGATGTGGTGTATATAAGATGTGGCTGTATGTGTAAGCTGTGTTCATTCACGGCGCTCAAATGCGCTGCCAGGCAGTACAGCAATTCTAAATGTCTCTAACTAATAGCCTTCATTCACTTTTCCAAGCTTGAAAACGAATACAGAAAAGTCCTCAAAGCGCAGTCCGGGCTGAGGTGTCAGTAAAATTTGTTGATGTATTTACACACATGTAACTAACTTTATGAGAATTATAGGACGTCGAAACATTGTGGTAGACCTCCTAATCTTTACTGAATTGAAGTCTTACTTGATGTGTTTCAGGATGAGGCCTGCCTCCTTTGAAGACAGCAGCATGGAAACGTGCCCAGGTGAATTGGCAGTCCCACTGAGAAGTGAAAATAGATGTCCATTCACACCGAGACGGCTTTTCGGGTCCCGGCCAATTCTGCCAGGCTGCCAACAGGGTGGCGTGACTGAGAGGGAAATGAATTGTGGGTACAGAGGGTTCCTCTTGACGTTCAAGACAACACCACTGTTAAGGAAGGTAGCTTGCCTCTGGGCATGTGTCTTAACCAGACAAACATAAGCTATAGGCCTGTAAATGACCATTCTGTGGGAGTTCTCTTTGAAACGTTACCCAGGGCTCTTTGATTTACTCTCGGCTGTTGAAATTAAGGCCGTTTGATAGTTTCAGAGCAATGCGGCTGCGAAGGACTGATGGAATCTGTTCTGACAAGAACAACATTTACAGGATTTTTGAAACCCTATAAAAGCAAATATACTGATGTAAATGTTGGCACTTTACATAAAATACCATACAAAGGGATATTACAATAAGGTGCAAAGCACAGCTTGTTGCTACAAGGATTTGGGGGATTTTGAAAGAAAACATCGGTCCTGATGTATTCCATCTGTGCAGATTTTTTTTTTTTTTATCGTGTCTAAAAAGAGAAGACGGCAAACATATAATGGTTTAATGCTGCAAGAGAGCTCTTTCTCCTGTCCCATTTCAGACAACAGGGTGCGAGGCAAAGTACTAAACCAAAGCTTTTTGCTTGTCCCTCAATTTAGTGCTTTTAACAATGACCCCCCTGAAAACAGAGCATTATTGTGATAATGCTTTACTTTACCCCTTATATTCCCCTTGTTTTTCGAGTACTTGCAAGGCACGTCCCTGAGCATCTCTTTCTGTCCTGCTCCAGGTGGGACATCACACTCTTGGCCAAATACGATCTGGCCACTTACATTATATGTATTTCTAAAAGATGGATGCTAAAAAGAGCACAAAACGGTTGCTAAATTGGGGGAATTATGTTATGAGAAACTATTCACACATATCTCTGTTTGGATGTAGAAAAGTCCCAAATACAGTGTCTCTTGGTTTTATCATGTTGCATTCGCAAGATTCAGATTCCCAGTTGAGGCAGATGAAATATTCATTTATATAATACAAATATCAGCATGAGCTTTTGGCTGTGGGGCTTTCTCTCCATTTCAAACAAGTTTTAACAAGTTGTGATTGTTTAAATGCTTTTGGGATCTTTGTCTCACATGCAAGGCTCACCAGAGACACCCTTAGACTTTCATTAACAGGTTAGGCACCTCTTAATGTATACACCACATTTAAAGATAATAATACCTGACATCTGTTCTTTATGATTGCCATGCTTTCACCTAACGAGCCAGGGCAGATATGGCATGGGAAGGTGACATTTTCACACCTTACTGATTCTTGCCAATATTCAATATTCAGATAATGATGACATCCTCTCATTCAATCAATAACATATTATTGTTATAAAAATTCTGAATTTAAAGGTACACAGTTCACCCAAAAAAATAAAATTCTGTCATCATTTACTCATACTCATGTTTTTCAAACTTGTATGACTTTATTTCTTCTGAACCCTTTCCCCCTTTTGGACCCCACTGACTTTCATTCTATGTATAAAAACAGAAAACATCCCTAGTGAAAAAATGATGTATTTGAAATACATTTATTTCATTCTAAGTGTACTACATTATTACATTTACATATTTATGTACTTAATAAAATTACCCTGCAATTGTACTCTTAGTACACTAAACTGGTATACTTAAAGTCTGCTAAACTGGAATTTGAAAACTAATTTTGTGCTTAATGCTCTCTAATTATGCGGAAATAATGCTGCAGTCCAACTAAAATTTATATTTGATTGTGCTGAAGTATAACTATTGCAAGTATATTTCAGGTACACTTTAAATATCTTGCATTTGGAGACTGATATTATTCAAAGATCATACAATTCTCATCAACAGTGACATTTTAGGCTTAATATTAAGAAATGGGCATTGTGCACAAGTAATACTATGAATGAAGTTTAATTATAATTTTTATATCAGTAAGTTAAGAATGATGTCAGTAAACATGTTAACAAATTTGAACTATATTTAGTATGAAATAAGATTCTATTAAACATGACATTTTTGATACATTTGTTTTTAAATTACATGCAATTCCCTTATTTAGAAAAAGAAAGGTAATTTTTCCATTATTGTGATTTCAGTAGAAGAAGAAGAAGAAGAAGAAGAAGAAGAAGAAAACACAGGAAAAGAAATACCACCTCATTTTATTGTGTCGTCAATTAACTGTACTCATTAAAGCTTAAACTTCACATTCCCAAATAGCATTCTGTGGAAAAGTACAGAAGACATTAAAAATGAAAAGAGCTGACTTTAACTAATGAACAAAAGTTAAGTTTAGTAGCAGCTTGAAGTTCCACTCAGAAATCCACACCCAAGTAGCAGAGTGTAAATGAACAGCATACCCCTGGGATACAAAACCTACCTTCTGATCAGCAGTGTGTCACCACTGGGGCTATGTCAAGATGTCGTGGCTCTCAGAGAATTCAGCCTTCGCTTAGTGTAAATGGCATTTGCTCCCTCTGCTAACACTGTAAGCGTGTGAGTTTGTGTGTGTGCCCTCTGGTGCTTTGACACCATTAACCACATATCAATTAAACGTGTTACTCGTGCATTCAAGGTGCAGACGGATCAGAGCTTGGTGTGTTCTCTCTCATAAAGGGCCTTTGGAATAAGCTTGTAAAGTTTTTCCTCTAACTGAGCGAGATTATTCCCCAATGAGAAGAAAAAGTAAAAAACAAAAAAATATATGGAAATCAATTTTGAAATGATGTCAGGACCACTGAGGCCTGCTTGTGCTGACTGAACTGATAAACCAGGATGAAGAGAAAACAACAATTTTAACAAACATATTCAAGGAAGATGAAGGTGATTTTCTTTTCTAGAAATATAAATTGACAAGAATAATGGCAAGAATACCACTTTCAAATAGGGCCTTTGTCAGTGGGGGGAACATAGCATATACACTAGCTTGAAAAAAAAATGTTTTGGAAAGAAGTCTTAATGTTGCATTTAGTTAATCAAAAATACAGTAAAAACAGTATTTTAAAAATATATATATATTATTACAATTTAGTTTTCTATTTGAATATATTTTAAGTCTTCACAGTCCTCAATGTCACATGATCCTTCAGAAATCATCCTAATATGTTGATTTGGTACTGAAGAAACACAAATGATGTTACCGATGTTTTGTTAAGGAGAAAAAGAACAGCATTTATTTCAAATCAAAGTCTTTTGATCAATAGAGTGCATCATTGCAAAAAAAAGTATTAATTTATTTCCAAAAAAATAAAAATCAATAATTTACATTTTTCCTCAAATGTTTCCTCTAAAATTATTTAGAAAAAAAAGAAAATAAAAAGCGGCTATAAAAATCGTCCACATATTATAGTAGGTGTATAAAGCATACAGCAGATTTTAGTATCTTTGTAAATCTGAGCACAGTTTGAAACACTGTTGAAAAGACACATGTGAGACTAATGAGGGATTTAGGAAGCAAAAGACTTCATTTGAACTTCCTGTAATATCAGTGCGGTCTACATGAAACAATTGAGGTATTTTTTTTCCTGCAGGCTCAGTTTATACTCATCTCATGGCACTGCTGCTCTCTCTAAAAACTTTTTTTTTTTACCTTCTGTTCAGTTTTTTTAAAACTTGTACTTATTTGAACAATGTCTAAAACTTGGTATTAAAAGCACTTCCTATGTCTGTTTGCCTCTTTAAGAAGAATCCCTTTGTATCACCCAATTGTAGTCGCTTTGGATAAAAGCGTTTGCAAAGTGACTAAATGTAATGTAAATGAATCACCTTCTATAGACCAACTCTATATTGTCTTCAATTTTCACTGGTAGTATAGTATAAATTGAATGTTTTGAAACACTGAGGTCCTCCTTTCATGTCAGCTGATAGCCTGCTTCACTAGAAAACTCACAGCTGGCTGCAAATACATTGTCTTTCATTTCTTTTCTTTTCCCCCCGACACACCTGAAATAGAAGCTCTTGAGAAAGCATGCTGCAACTGATTCATCGTCCATCACAAGGCAGGAATGGTTTCCTCTGTTTATGAGCTGAGTCAGAGCTAAAGCTTTTGCCTGGGTGAGCACTGCTGAGTGTAGGACCAGCTCTGAGCTGAAAGAGTGTTTCTGTGCACTAAAGCCCCTAATGGTGCACCTCACCCTCTTTGCATCTTTTGTGTGCATTTCTCTCCACACCCTCTTTTTCCACACGTCGTCCCTGAGTGAATCGGCCCAGGCATCTCTGTCTCTCTGTTGCTTTCTTGACTCTCTGTCGATTTGTGTGCATAAATATGGCATGAGGAGTTGCATGTATTATTAAAGTGGCAAAAGTATGGCGCACAGGGACTATCTTCCCAAAGCCAGTGACTAGAGGAGCTTAAAAAGTTAGTGTTGCGCTCACTTCTTGGAGTTTTCTTTTTAAATGCATTCAGAATGGTAGGCTGGTTAACACAGCATTGTTATGTAACAGGTAGAAGTTCTCCGGACATGGTCAGAGGTTATATCTGATGGTGATTCTGGTATAATATGCCATGCCCCTAAGTCATATATTTAAGACAGATGATGACAAGAATAATGGCATGGATACTACTTTCTCGGCAGAGCAGCTAGGGCAACCAAGAATGTGTGTGTGCAGGAGAAATGTGGCACACATACATAAACTGTATTAAGAGCCTGGAAGTGAAAACTTTTTGAATTTGAAAATCAGGGCAAATTTAACTTAACTTGTCTTCTGAAAAACATTAAGGGCCCTATCATACACCCGGCGCAATGCGACGCAAGGTGCAGTGCAAGTGTGTTTGCCAGTTACAGTCTGGCACTGTTCGCATTTTCCCATCCAGCGCCACGTCGTTTAATTAGCAAATGCATTTGCGCCCATTTGTGCGCCCATGGGCGTGCTGGTCTAAAAAAAAGATGTGTTCAGGCGCATCGCTGGCTCAATGCTATTTTAAAGAGCTGAAAATAGACTGCGCTCAACTCAACTCAAACTTGGTCTAAAGTCTAATGTCAAATTAGGCTACCTATTTGCAAATTTTACTTCATCCCACACCTTCTTCACCTCGGGAAGCTTTGGAGGATTCCTGCTTGTCCCGTAGATGATCTGCTCGCGTGCTTTAACTTCGCTCACAAGAAGATCGGTTTCTTCGCTTGAGAAGTGTTCAGCTTTTTCGCCAACAAATTCCACCATGTAAATAACGATCCACCATGGCACGAGCGCATCTCGCTCATAAAGGGAATGGGAGATGACACTCTGATTGGTTTATTGAATGTTACGGCAATTACTTATTAAGAGAATAGGGACAACCCATTCCAAAAAAACGTTTTTCCGTTGCTGAAATAGCAAAAGTGGTTTTGGACACGCCCTGAGTGCACCTGCGCCATGCTCTTTACACTTTGCGTTTAGATTGTTAAAATAGGGCCCTAAGTATCTTCTGTAGCTTACTTAATGAAAAACATGACATTTAGCTAAAATAACAAAAATCAAAACATATACATATACAAATAACAAAAATCTTTTACATTTTAAAATTTAAAAACTTTACATTTTAAAACTTAATGCATTGATTTTTATTCCTTTTGGGGCATCAATGAGCATCTAAACCTTTTGCAATAGTTAGGAATGAGTCATTCAATTGTCCTCGGTGTGAAAATAGGGATCTCAAAATCATACAATCATTGTTGGGTTCAAATATGCAAAAGTAGCTGGAAAACCGAAGCATTTGATCGAATTAATTTCTCTTGTGAACTATATGTAAACGTCTTTTATGTTAAATATATTATTCATACTTACATTTTTGCAGAAATTGCGAAGTGTATGTACAATTTTGACCACAACGGTTTGTGGTCGGTGATTTTTTAAGCTTACCAAGGCTACATTTACTTGATCAAAAATACAAAACTGCAATATTGTTATAATCCTTTTTTCTAGTATTTAAAAATGTAAAATATTTCTGTAGTGGCGAAGCTGAATTACCCCAGTGTTCGGTGTCCCTTGATCTTTCAGAAATCATTATTTTTAAGCTGATTTGCTGCTCAAGGAATGTTATCCCTCCCCCAAAAACCCTACCAACAACTATACCTACCCTCAAAACACAGCAATTACAAAAACTGAGAAAAAATAGTTTTTTTTTTTTTCATAGATGTTATTTTTCATAATCAGTTGTCTAAGAATCTGATCACAGTTGAACCAAATCCATTCAATCATTGTCTAAGACAATTTCAGTCACAATCTGACTACCACTACCAACCTTTTTTTACCAGAAAATTATTTACCTATGTTTTGCAATTTTGAAGCTTATTATAGATTATAACATTTAGGGTATTTATCTATTTATTTGGAAGTACGTTGTGTGGCAAGAGGTATGGGATGCTTTGAGAAGTAATAAATGTAAAACCATATCATGTTGGCTCATTAATATTGATATAAATAATTTATTAGGTAACACGTTTTTATAGTATCATTGTATTAATTAGGTAATGTAATTTGCGGAAAACTGATAACACTTTCAGGATTGTTTCTTCAATTTCTTGTTCTTTTAACTGGCCACTGACACAACCAGAGTCATTTGCTCTTGTCCTCTTCAGTTATATGTTTGCTATGCCCCTGAGTCTGGCCCAATCTAACCTCTGGCCATGATGTATCAAAGGTTTGGCTAATGGAATTGGCTAATCGATTTGGAGCATCTCCTTTTTGCATGATCACATGATTTCACACAGAAAGGTTTCTGCCTAAGCCTTTGCCTCACACAGAACCTTGACCCAATAAACCACATCCAGCAAGCTCCCCGTGGCCCAGGTAAGGACTACACAGGCAAAGTCATTGTTGTGGCTCCTGCTAATGGCATTAACATTGTGTGGGCAATAAATAATGAGAACGAATAGGCACATAAAGAGAATTAATGAAATGTGCATAGAAGTGGAGCAGAGAGATGCATGGTTACACAGGGTGCGAACAAATTACTGGGGGTGCACAGGGTAAGGGAACAGTCATCATTCCATACAGCGAGTAGCTCAGCCTAACACCTGTGTTTCTCTCCTAACAACTCACCCTAATTAGCCCAGCTGAGCTCCAGGGATTCCCATACTGTGCCCGGAACGGGTGGGTGGGATGGGGGTTAGGGAGCAAGAGGTAATCTTCCCTCCTCCTTGTGTTTTCCTTGTGAGTGAAGACAAGGTGTATGCATGCACCTCTCACACTGATGCACATGCAGGCTCAGGTACTGGATCCATTCAGCAATTCAATCATTCATCATGGGAATGAAGCTGAATCTAATCTATCCATCTATTCATAATAAATAATACTTTCATTCTCCAATGCATTATTGCATTAAATTGATTTTAAAAAAAATGATAAACTTGGTTCCTTTGAACTTTTTATTCATCAAAGAGACCTAAAATAATATCACAGTTTTCGCAAATAATTAAGCAGTACAGATGTTTTCAACATCAAATTAAAGTTTTTGAACAGTAAATCAGTATATAATAATGATTTCTGAAAATAATGTTACACTGAATATGGGAGTAATGACTGCTGAATATTCAGCTTTGTCAACACAGGAATAAATTACATTTAAAATTATATAAAAAATTAAAAAATATTGTAAATACTTCAGTTTTATTACAATTTCTTTTAGTTTATATATATATATATATATATATATATATATATATATATATATATATATATATATATATATATATATATATATATATATATATATATATATATATATATATAACTCTTGATAAGCATAACAAACATGAAGAAACAAATATAAAAAAAAAAAAAAACTGAAAGTTTGTGTTTGTTTGTTTGTTTGCTTGTTTATTTTCTCTGTATGGATTTATAAAGTGATGTATCACTGAATGTATTCATGGTTGAAAACCACTGGTTTGTATGTCTTTATGCATACTTCTTTGTGTTATAAATACTCATGTTAAGGTCAAGAACTCTGTTGAGGTGTCCTTACAAGATAAACACCATGAAATACCACAGTGCAGACGATGCCTCACTATTGTATGATTATATGTTTGGTTATGTCACAATTGTGCCTGTACATACCCTCTTTCAACTCTGAGCTCTGGGGTTAAACCAGACACAGAAGATCACAGCCTTTCTAACACCCACATAAACAGTAGTCACACATCACTAAAAAAAGGTGTCTTCAGAGAGACATTGTGTAGGCCCTAGCTCACTGTGAACCATTCAGAGATCGCCGATGTGATAGGGTTATTGCTATGCAATAATTTAAGTCACCTCGAGAGGAAAATTAGCATCTGATTCCATAAAAACAATGACATAAATCTCAAAAGGAGGTACTTTTCTTAAAGTATAAAGTTTGGCATGTGTTGGTAAGTGTTGGCTACTGAAACAGGCTCATCAATCAGTGGGCTAATTAAATGAGACTTGCTATCTTTTAGCATGTTCTCTATTGCATTTTTAGTACTAGAGTGTGTCATTCAAATCTTCACCTATAGTGATAATGATCATCTTTCCCTGTGGCAAGATTGTAACAGTGTTTATATTTAGTATTAAGCGCTACCTGTGAATCTGACAGAATCATGTGGCTCATTAGCCCAGGAACAACAAACAGCGTTAACAACATAGCCGTACTACATTTCTTTTGTGCAGACCAAAACTGTTTTCTCAGAAAAGACTTACATTTATATCCTGCAATTTTTTGTGTTGATGTTTCCAGTTTCCTAATGCTCTTCTTGTGTAATCTTCTCTTTTCCTTCTCCTCATCTACTCTTGAAGTAAATCACCTCTGCTCAGACTGAATAATATTATCCTAATTATGTCAACAGCATTAATTAAACATAACGCGTTTTACATGCAAGAGCAGTTCAGTTTTCAGTGCATGAAATCAGAAGGAATCAAAAGAATCAATATACATGGACCAGAAGCCAGGGTCGATCCCTTCAGAATCGCGGCCTGGAATCACTTCTGCATTCTCAGCATTCTGAGGGAAAATTAAACGGCAGGAAAGAATAATACACAAATCAAAGCAGAACTGTGAGCCAGTTAAATGCCTAATATTCCGATCAAATGTTGGGAATGGGTTTTTATGCACTGGTCACAAACCCAAAGGGTCAACCACTTGGCGCTAAGATCTTCATTGTGGTCTAGTATTTAAACAAATAATAGACAGGCAGCAGCTTCCTGAGGATTTCCTCTTTATTTTTCTTTCCATTTTCCTTCTATCCCATTGCTTTTTCTTCATTTTCATCTACAGCATCTTTCCCAGGGTTTCCTGGCCCATTCAAAGTTGCGCTCATCCCCCTCTCACTCTTTCTTACTGTCTTTGGCAGAAGACCGATCCCCTGCTCCTCGAAGGCTGACAGAAGTAGGCTGCGGTATGTCAGAGCCCAGGACCAATCAGAGCCGATATGCATAGTAATAAGAAGCAGGGGCGGGATAATGAAGTTCCCAGCTTGTAGCCTGGAAGGGTATCCTCCGGTGTGCGCTGTGATTTATTTCCCCTGTCAAGAGCCAGGACAGCCAGGACTTGTCCTTCCCCATGGTCCCCGGGAACGGCAGTGCAACTTCCAGACCAGATCTGAGAAGAAAGGTATACCAGGGCTGGGCGTAAAACGCAGATGCCCTAAATTTCACATTTGATTCTGTGTAAGACAGAACTGTCAGAGAATGTAATGTGAGGTTCTGCGGGGTGGTGATTAAGGCACCGGCGGTTTACTGGTTCTGACTTCACCTGCTTATGTTGTCTTTTTAATTTAGGTAAAAAGTAGGCCTAATTTTTTTATGAGTTGACATATTACTGTGTCTTCATTTCTGTTGTGTCTATTTCACATTGTAATTGCATATTAGATCCTGTCTTTCCCTACTAATACTACATATTAACACTGCCAAAAATAAAAAAAATAAAAATCACATTGATGTCAACATGACATTAATATTTGACTTTCATAATGCACATTCTTGGTTGTGATCTGGATGATTAACTGGCTCACGTGTGTATTCTATTCTATTCTATTCTATTCTCTTTTGTTGGCACTGTTTAAGTAATGTTCGTCTAGGTAGGCTGTATTGTGGCCTAATTGTATAACTCTGATTTTTACCATTTACTTTGTTCAAAAAAAAAAAGATGAAAGCAAGTTTCAACCTTTTCCTCATTAAATATCCTGTTGCACTTTCGCTGTAAACACTGAAAACATTTATTATCAGTAGGTTGCAAAGTGATTTTGATCTTCCAATGCAGCATTAAGTACAAGACACACATGGTTTTCTTTTTTAATGATTTAATTATGATAATACTGTGATTTTAATCTTGTTATATTATGATTTTATGCCACTGTTATGCTTTTGTATGCTCAAGTGCATCACATAAAGTACTGTAAAATACAGTAAAGACTCGAGCACTAAAAAACATTCTTTGCAAAACAGGATGTCAAACCATCTTTAAAAGTACAAAGAAAGTGATTAATTAAGAAAGTCTATGCTAATTATTATAATTTTTTTTTAAACCATACAACTATAGTGTCTATTTTTGCCTCCTTCAGACTAACCCATCTTCTTCAGATGTGACACCAGAAGGCTGCTTAGACCTTGTTTCCCTGGCTTTCTAGGGTCACATTAAATCTTCGTCAGGCTTGACCTTGGCCAAAAGTGTTAAATTTGTCCAATGAAGCACTTAATGAGTTCATTTAGGTAATTAAGCATTCAGGTGGAAGAGAAAGAAAAAAAAAATACAGACCTAACATGCCTGAGGTTGGCTGTACATCAACTTGGCTGAATGATAAAAATGCTGAAGAATCTAATGTTTTTCATGCATTTCAGACATTAGTGCAGTTTGTTGGGTTATTCTCGCAAATGTAATGTCACGGGTTCATCAGCACAGGTCAATATCACTACACTGCTGATGATATCACCATGACAATATCTAATTATCCTCACTCATACTAATTATCTCCTTTGTATAAATAATTATAATTGCCATTTGTTAATTGGATAGACTTGCTTTTGTTCCTCATCTGCAGTTCTGAGTGGTATTTGTTTAACCTCTAATTCTTTGTACCTTTGAAATTCAGATTAACATTTTTATTTCTTTTTAGATTTCAGATTTCTACAAATAGAGTGAAAATGTCAATGTTGTCAAGAGCCCTAGCAGTTTTCAGCAGTGCTTGAGAAGTGGGAAGGCCCTTGACCTCACTGAAAGGACCATTTACTATTAACTTATTTGAGGAAGACTTGATCATACTGTACATATACTGTACATTTTGATACATGAGACCTGATACATGAGAACTCAATACTCATTGTAATTTGGTTAAGTAGATAATAATGATAGAAGTTTTGATCCATTTTGTATACACTGCAACACTGATGAGATTACAATATTTGTAAATGCTAATGATTTGGGAACTGACTGACATTTAAAAAATGTTAATCTGAATTACACACACAGACAGACACACACACACACACACACACACAGATATGTATATATATATATATATATATATATATATATATATATATATATATATATATATATATATATATATATATATATATATATATATTATTTTTTTTTTTTTTACCTGGCCAGAATATAATATAATATAATGGCATGTGGAACTGCACATGGTGGGGGTCCATCACAAATTCCATAACTGGATCACTGATACTATCTTCATTACAGTGTCCAAGTATTCCCACCTGTTCTGATCGTCTGCCACTTATAAATAGTATCTCTTTCCCTTTTTCCCCTCATCTTATTAACTGTAATTCTGAATATTGGTCATTGCTTACTGGCTGTTACAAGTGTGGTGTTGTAACAAGCTTTTGCAAGTTGTTTGCATTGCCATAATCTTTCTTTTCTTGCTTGGGTTGGATCTAAGTGTAATGTGGTTAGTACATAATGCACTGCTCTTCATAGGGGAGAAATGCTCCTGTCAGCCCTGGTGATCCAAAACAAGCACTTATTCTTCTAAATGTTTGGATTTTGATCAGATGTATATTTGAATCATTGCAGTATCTAGTGTAGCCAGCTATGGAGTGAATGGTACTGACAATAACATGGCACTGGTAAAGGGTACCATCTCATGCACAAAATACAGTGTAAATCCTTACATAGTGCAAAACACACACTTATCCCACAAGACAAACACACATTTATGCTGCTGGCCACAGATGAGGCCCAGAGCAGGTCCCTTATAAGATGCTAGGGTGACAGTGTCAGCTTGACTTTACTAATGAATACTTCACTCCTTTTGGCTCCCTCCCATTCTCTTTTCTGCTCTTCTTTCCATATCCCCCTCTGGCTTTGGCCATCCTCCGTTGGCCTTTAGCAAACACCATCATCTTCAGTGTGACTCTGTGGCCTCTAAATGTCGCCTGAAGACTTACTGTCACTTTGACTTTGGTGAGGAGAAAGGGGTGAGGAGATGGTGTCAACTAGAAGCTAAGGGTAAATACATTAATACAATATCATGGGAGAAAAACACACTGGTTTAATAGGGTCAGTGTTTTGTATTTAAGGCCATTTCTACAGTAGCTTTTAGCATGCATTATCTCTAAGATTTCTTTAAAGAAATGGTTCCTTCCCCAAAATGAAAATCTAATCATAATCCTCATATCGTTCCAAACTGGCATTTTTTTGTGGACCAGAAAAGGCTAACCTTTGAATAATGTTGTGGTCACTATTTTATACTTGTGAAGTCATGATAGCTCATAATTATGTTTCTCTGCACAGAGCTGTTAATCGAAGTGACCTGGCATATGTTTCTCGAAAGAATAGTGAACTAAAGACCCTTGATGGCAATGGTTCTATGATCTATTTAGGCTTACAAAGCTTTTGGGAAACACAGCCCTGATCATCGAGACATCGGTCTGATTCTTGAACAGGTTATTCATAATGGCTTTGTGAAATGGTTGAAACCATTGATAAGATCTGATTCAAAAGAATGATTCATTTATGAATTGGAGATTTTTACAGCTTTAATGCATGAACTCTTATATATGTCAATGAAATCCAAGGTGGATGACAAGATTTGCATTTAATAATGACTTAATGTTTAAAACATAATTTATTTACAGAACAAATATATTGAATGGTTTATGAATATAACACATGGTCACTTTTTTTTTCATTGTATACTGAAAAGATTTGACAGGATGTTACTAAACTCACTTTTTTTTGTGCAGAAACGGTTAGGGTAAGTAAATGAGTCACTTTAATTTCCAGTTGAAACACCTGCAAACAAGAAGAGTTTGGATTGAACTAAAGGGTTAGTAAACCCTAAAATGATAAATAATGTAATCAGAATCATGCCATTCTAAACCCATAACAATTTGCTTTATCTTTGAAATACAAATAAAGTTATTTTAAATGAAACCTAAATGCGATTTTTTTTTTTGTCCTTCCAATAAAAGTTTATTCTATCAAAACGCTGATGCTTAAAAACTCAAAAAGAAAAAGGAAAAAAGATTGTAAAATAAATAAATTGTGCCGATTTTATCCAAGTCTTCCAAAGAGAGAACACTGATAAATGTGCATATATATAGCACATCAAATATGGTAAACATGGAAGCTCAAACATGCAGGCTTGTTGTTTAAGAACCAATGAGGTCTGTTCATGCTTGTCAGATAAGTACAGTTGAGCATCCATGTTCAATGAGACTTTCTTAAGTGTTATCTTTCTATAGCCCTCACGTTTTAGCCATCCCAGTGTCCTCTGAGGCCACTTCTTCGGCTGCTGGTGTTTTAGGAGCAGGTGTCGAGGTAGCGGTTGTGTTCTGGGTTTTAGCCACAGGCTCACGGCTCACATCTGTCTGTCCCAGTCAGCCTGTGTCCTTAGTGACCACACAACCAACAGCTGCTCAAATAGGTCACTGATGGGTGGATGCTGCAGAGATGCTCAGAGCTGGCCGAAGGGTACTGGGGACACGCATTAGTCTTTAAATGAAACTTTGAAACTCTCTCTTCAAGCCACAGATTTGAGGACTATAATGAACTGGAAGAGCACTGCAGTAATATTTGAGTAACATAATAACATTTTCTGTTTGCCTTGTAATTTACTTGAACCTATATCAAATCATTGTGAGAATTATTAATGCATAAGCTGTATATGACCCTGGTCCAAAAAACTATTATAAATAGCATGAGTATTTTGTAGAAATAGCCAACAATAAACTGTATGAGTCAAAATTATATATTTCTCTTTTATGCCATTAATCATAATGTTATTAAGTAAAGATCCATGATGTTCAATGAAGATATTTATTTACATTTCCTACCACAAATATTTCATTTTTTTGATTATTAATATGCATGGCTAAGAACTTAATTTAAACTTTTAAACTTTAAAGGAATTTTTTTGCACCTATGCTAACAAACTTACATCAATGGAAAGCTTATTTATTCAGCTTTCAGATTATGTATAAGTCTTTGTTAAAAAAAAGTTACCCTTATGAATGGTTTTGTGGTCCAGGGTCACATATACCTGCTAACTTCATGTCACTTCATGTCTTACCATCCAGCCATGATAATGATGTTTCCTGCTATGGCACCATCGTCACCATCAGTTAACTTCCCCTTTAAAAGTCAGTTCCACTGTTTTAAAGAACTTATTCCCAGGCACTTTTTAGTATTTGAACATTTTCATGTCAACTTTAAAGGGTTAGTTCATCCAAAAATTAGTCCATGGTTTACTCACCCTCAAGGCATCCTAGGTGTATATGACTTTATTGTTTCAGATGAATCCGACATTTTTTTTTATATAACTCTGTTTGGATTCATCTGAAACAATAAAGTATATATATATATATATATATATATATATATATATATATATATATATATATATATATATATATATATATATATATATATATATATATATATATATCAAATCATATATATCAATATATATATTGTTTACATTAAAATTGAAACCAAGCCATTCACACAGAACACATATTTATTGCATTTTCTAGAGGGAAATCTATCACAGTTGCACTCGCATCTCTCACACAAGAATGCCATGTAAAATGTATTACTTTTAAAACTAAAAAAAAAAACATGTCTTAAGACTTTATGGCATTTTTTCCCAACCTACTGCACCTCATGTTTTAAATAAAAAAAAGTACTATTTGTGATTTGTTTTCGGTTCTATGTATTAAACTTTACATACATACAGTATATGATGCTGTTTTGTTTCTAATTGTTTAAGCAACTTAAAAATATATGGTTTCTAAACATTATTTTAAACATTGTGCAAACTGACATTTGTGCTTTTTTCAGTTTCTTATAAATAACTAAATGGCTAAAATCTAATCTGACTGTAATCAGCACAAACTGGTCTATAATAATATGTGAGCCACATGTATGTACATGATTGTGTTTTTAAGAAAAAAAGTTATGCGTGGTTAGTGAAGAACTAAAAATGTTGAAACTTAATTAAGGCCATAAAACACATAAAGAATATTGGTTCCCGGGACTTTAGAGAACAGGAGCTTGTATACTAGAATTTTTCTTTTCATAATATTTCACTTGATTATACATTTAGTCAGGAATTATAGTTTGGAAAAAGTCTAACTAGTAAAATGTTTATGTTATGTGAAGACTAGTACAAGTATATAAATAAATAAAAAGAGACTTGTTTATGAGAAGTTTATGATCTCTGCTGAATAAAGTGCTTTTGGGGTGAATTATGTCTTATTCCTGTCATCACGACGCAAACAGTAAAATAAAAAAAACTCTGAAGAACAGTTTCGCTGCGTTGTCTTCTGTCATGTGGGCATATTCAAGCCACGTGCTTCAGTGAAACATTAGAATCTGAATAGGGCGTTCAGCACGGGGTGTGATCACATTAGAAAATAATGAAGGGAGACGTGAAAAATGAACATTGCGTTGTTTTCATATGGATTACTTTATCACAGAATATTTGTTTTTGGCAGAACTTATTTAGTTTAAAAGTAGACATGTCAGGCTTTCTATAGATATAGCTCTCATGTCTCTTCGTTGAGTATTCACTAAGTTACAGTTCATTTTAATGGCTTTGTAAATGAAGATCAGCACAGCCAAAGGCTGCAGACAGCACAGCTTGTTTGTTATCTTTATTTTATAAGTGCAGTTTTGTTGTTATTATGTCTGTATACAAAAAATGTAGACCCTTTACAGATTCGATTGATGTATTGCTCTTATCTGTAAGATCAAAACTGAAAGTGTAATTTAAGTTATTTTCAGGGTTACCAGGAGTAAATGCCTCATAACGCTTATATGCGTTAATCGACTTCAGAGGGTTAAAATGTGCCTCACACGGCTCTGGAAGGTAAATACAGGCCTCTGAAAATTTCCATATTTAAAAAGTTATAAACACCTTTATTTCACTACTGCTAACTGCCGTAGATGGAATCCATTCTGACGGATGTCGTAGACAACATTTGCAACATTTATCAAATAACCATTTTATAAAAGCAGTAAGCCCTGTGAAACCGTGGTTTACAGTGAATTTATAACAGTTAAGGGGCATTGTCAGGCATGATGCGAACACACAGCTGTTATAAATTCACTGTAAACCATGGCTTCACAGGATTTATTGCTTAATTCTATGGCAGTCCGACATAAATGAAAGATTACTCTGACATCTACATCACTAGAAATGTCTTTGTCGTGTCTCAGACAGTCCCAGCAACCCCCTGCCAGCATCTCCTGGAGTCCACCAGCTGTCGAGGGAGTTGTTGCGATGGATATGGATGGGGAAGGTCATGTGGCATCACTTGCAGTTGGGTGATTGTGGTTTTATACTGTAGTTAACATAGGCAGGGGCTACAAAATGGCACTGGACTTTTAAAACGAGTTTAAACAATTTTATGTTGATGAAAAATACAGTAAAGAGTAATATGTAAAATATATAAAGTTGTTTTCTATGCAAATAGAGTATATAATAAAAATAATTTTTATTTCATAATAACTCCAGACTTCAGTGTCACAATAGCCTTCAGCAATCATTCTAATATGCTGATTTGCTCAATAAACATTTCTGATTATTATCAATGTTGAAAACAGTTGTGCTGTTTCGTATTGTTGTGGAAAATATGACACAATTCAGTCTGGGGTAATATATATATATATATATATATATATATATATATATATATATATATATATATATATATATATATATATATATATATATATATATATATATATATATATATATATATATATAATGTATGCTTCTATTCAACAGTTGCATTAAACTGATTTAAGTAACAGTAAAGATATACTTATTACAAATTATTTATATATATTTTTTTTAAATGATATGCTTTAACTTTGTATTTAACAAATACTCATGAAAAGGTTAAAGTATCACAGTTTCTACAAAAATATTGAGAAGCAAAAACAGTTTTCAGTATTTCTAACAAAAATAACCATTATTAATAATTGATCATAAATAATAATGGATAATAATTGAGCAGCAAATCGGCATATTAGAATGATTTTTCTAAAAGGGTTATGTAACACTAAATACTGGAGTAATGATGCTGAAAATTCAGCTTTGATCAAAGAAATAAATTACTATGAAACATTAAAACATTTACATTAAAATATGTTGTCTCGCAGCAAGAAGGTCCCCAGTTCGAGCCCCGGCTCGGTTGACCTTTTTTTGTGTAGTTTGCATGTTCTCCCTGTGTCTGCATGGGTTTACACCTGGTTCTCTGGTTTCTTCCCACGGCCCAAAGACATGCAAGTTAGGTTAATTGAACATTCTAAATTGCTGTGTGTGTAAGGACAAGACTTGTGTATGGATTAACTGGTTCTCACCATGAATATAGCCATAGATGCTGGTTTGGGATTAAGAAAGAAATAAACAAACAAACAACATATCTTTCGTAGTCATGGCACTTGAAAGTGAAATTTTTCAGATTTACAATGTTCTAACTAGAGCTTAAGAATTTTGTTTTTACAGTTTTTGAAAAACATTTTCTTAGACACATGAAAGTACAGAAGTATAACGATATACAAACATTCACCTAGTAGTAGTTTACATCACTGAAAATTGATGTCATTTAACTTTTTTTTTCTTTTTTTTTATCGTAAACAGTTGACAAATTTGACAAAGTTGACAAGATTTTGTCTCGTCATGTTTAGATGCTTATCTTTCCTCAGCCCGCATTCAAGTGGTGCACAGCTCAGCTTCTGTGAACAGTAAATCCCGCCTTCTTCGATTAGATTGGATATTTCAAACATTTTGACATTGACACGTGCCTTTGTGCTGCTGCACTGTGCCAGAGCTAAATGAATTAGAATTTTTGACTCAGTGAGCCATGCCGGCCATTCGTCTGGGCAGATGGAGTTATATAGGCTACGTACATTTACTATAATTCCTTCTTTATATATATTTACGCAATGGGCCAGCCTACATTGTACAGTGGCCCAACGGGAAAAGTCCTGGTGCTCCAGATGGCGAGTCTGCCACTGACCATAGGGAGAGCGACTAGGGTGTGTGTGAACCCTGAAGTGGGTATTGGATAATGACAGCAGAGGCTTGCGTGGGAGAGTATAAGTTTCGCACACATATATAATCGAGCACATTCTCACCACACGAACGCCTCCATCTGTCTATTGGGTGGGGCCGCTGCAGGTCATGGCCTTGCCCACCTACAGCACAGGGCCGTGGGCTGTGACTTCCGCCGAAGCAGGCTGGGAGGGGAGGGACAGCTGGCTAATTACACCCTACATCTGAGTGAAAGGCATTCCTGAGGTCTGGTGTCAATGCCACTACTCCACCCCTATCCACCTCCATCCACGGCTCACCACCCCACCCCTCCCCCAGCCCGACCATCTCCCCACCAGCCCCCCACATCCCCCTCCCTGAGATGGCCACTAATTGGCACATTCCCCTGCCAGTGTGGGTGCTGGGAATGTCAGTGTGCCACATGTCCCAGTCGCAAGCGGCAGGAGAAAACGTCTGCCTTTTGTTGCTGAGGAGGGCCTGTCCGCAGCTGAGATGGTTTCCTCCACACTGCATCACCCTCCCACCCTAACGACAGAGAGAGAGAGAGAGAGAGAGAGAGAGAGAGAGAGAGAGAGAGAGAGAGAGAGAGAGAGAGAGAGAGAGAGAGAGAGAGAGAGATAGAGAGAGAGAGAAAAAGAGACAATTAAATGCTAATTCATCAAAGGCGGCGGCTGGTGCCATTTCCACAAGGGAAATGAATTCATTCATACATGTATGATATTATATGGAGATCTTCTCGATGCTGTGAATCCCTGTGAATTAACATCAAAGTATAATAACATACATATAACCCCTACATTTAATTTGACCTGGATTCAAGTTAAGCTAAGTTAAAGTGCTAGTTCACCCAAAAATTTAAAAGAGGCTGTGTTTTACTCACTGCAAAGGCATCCTAGGTGTATATGACTTTCTTCTTTCAGACGAATCCAGTCGGAGATATATTATAAGTTATCTTTGATCTTTCAAGCTGTTTAATGCCACTCAGTGGGTGTGCATGCATCAGTCCAAAAGAAGTTAAATAAAAATTGTCCCATCCATAAAAGTGTTTCATATGGCTTCGGGGCTTTTTGTAAGAAAAAAATCCATATTCAAAACTTAATCATCACTTTAATTTAAATGGAGCCAACAGCCTCGTGGCTGATGATGTATGAGGTCAGCATTGGGCTGCCATCATGCACCAGTGAGTCTTGTTAAAACCAACAAAGTTTCCTTACTCTAGCAAAGGAAAACCAGTCTTCTCTTGGCTTATATCAAAATTATCTGATATTCTTCTTTACAAATCCTCGTTTTGTTCTTCTAATTAGTGACTATTGTTTTGTTTTGTTCTCTCTGCTGCATTTCCACACGCTTTACTTCTGAGTGGCACATGGGCAAAACTGAACTCATATGTCATCTGCCCAGAACTGCTTCCGTTTTCAACAGTGAGTGCAAGCTACATTATCATATTTTGGAGATGGATGTTTTTCTTACAAAAATGCATCAATTCGTAACAGGATGCCTTTGTTCACCCCCTGGATTGGCACTTTTTATTTAACTTCTTTTGGACTGATGCGTACAACACCCATTGAGTGCAATGAAACAGCTTGAAAGATCAAAGACAATTTTTAATATAACTCAGACTGGATTTGTCTGAAAGAAGAAAGTCATCTACAATTGGGATGCCAAGGGGGTTAGTAAAACACAGCCTAATTTTGTTTTGGGGGGAACTAACCCTTTAAGTTAAGCTCAGTCAACAGTGTTCGTGGCATGATGTTGATTACCTAAAAAAAAAAAAAAAAAAGTAGTTTCGACTTAAATAAACATAAGAAAATAAAAGCTAAATAATTTGTAGTTGTTTTTGTCATTTTTATATATTTTTTTTAATATTTCCATTGTAAATGGATTTATTTATTTTTATTTCATTTTAAGTTTCAGTTCAGTTTTAGTTTATTAGTTAAAAATGTAGTAAATATTTTTACATTTAAGCCCTATTCACATGGCATTAGCATTATCAAGGGACCTTTGAAATTACTCCCCGCCCCCACCCACCAACCACACATCTGAATTTCGTGTGGTGTATTCACATGTGATAAGCGAAGCCTGTGATTTTACTCAAATTTACCAACTTATCTCATGGATACCCGGATGTCAAAACTTTGAGAGTCCCATAATTTACATTTCACCAGATTAAAATAATATCTCAAGCTTTATGCTTGCTTTATTTGTAACACATTAACCTCAAAACCTATTCAGCTTTCATTTTCTGCAAATTATATGGTGTAGCAATAGGATGACAGCACCCAAAATACTATCAGATACTACAGCGTAGCTCCATTCTTCGCGAAAAATGGGTAAAAAGGCTCACAGGAAACAAAAACCTTGAAAAAAGATATACGACCTGCCAAATCCATGACAAATCACAGATATGTCGATTCGAATGGGATTAGTATCATCACAGGACCTTGAGTTCGGCGAAATATGGTACTGTAGGTCTTTTGCGGAGGAATTTTTACTTTACAAATTAAAGACATGGCCGATTCGCACGGGATTAAAATCACAGACAACCTCGGCAATTAGTACAAATAACTGGCTAATCCTGTACGAATAAGGCTAGGTTAATAATTACCTCGATCTGTAACCCTGATTGTTTGTTTCTTTAATACAAAAGACAGAAAAGTGGAAATTAATTTTCAAGTGCACAACAAGTGCTGTTGATTGAGCTTTAATTGATTTGAGAAACCAGGATTTTCCTTTAATATCGCTTTCTACACGTCATGCCTCATCAGCTCATTGTGTCTTGTTTCTCTTGCAGTCCCCAACCATTTGTATTAATATAACTCAGGCTTCATTACAAGTACCACGATAACAATAGAACTGTACTCTGAATTAGGAAATACAGTTATGTAAAAATGTCTCCATCCACCAATAACTTTATATTGAGGAAAAATAAATTTAAGCCTTGTGGCTGTAAGTGGACACCCTTGTGTCTGCTTGCCAGGCAGATAAATAACTGCCTTGTTAAAGTTTTTCTGCTCTGTTTTTATGGTGGTGAGTTTTATGTTTGAAGTCTTTTTACGGGCCTCTTGTCCCCTTTTTATGAACTGCTCCTGCCATCTGGAAAGTTCCAGCTGTGAAGCTCCATGTTTCATTTATGGCCCTTTGTCTGTTGATCTCAAGAGCGAGCACGCGCCAGACTTGTGCCCATGAAAACACAGTGAAAAATGTACATACACAATACATGGATACAGTAAACCGAGGTGTAATGCCAAGTGCACATTACAAGAAAGAAGGTTTAAGCCCACATTTAAACTTGCCATGAAATAAAATTTTACCCTAGATAAAAAATCCTCTGTTTTACAAGAGCATGTTATTTGTCCAATTGTGATTTTGTAAAAATACGTTTTTGTTTTTTTTTTTGTCTTCACTCTGGTAATTTACCACAGATTTCTCCAGTCATTAAGCTTAAACATGTCCCTTTCATACAATCTACTGCAAGCACGCATTCACATCCTACAGTTCCAGAATTTCTTTTTCTTTTTTCATTTCCATCAGATGTATGTCACAATTATACAGTTGCAATCAAAATTATTCAACCCCCTTGACTTGCAAGACAATTTGCTGTGGAGGATAACATTTTATGAAATCAATTTAACAAAGGCATCAGTAAAGTATTAGAGAAAGTTTGTTAATACACTTTTGAGTGATTCTGAGAATGGAACATTGATGAATCATGATAAAATTCGAATTGGCTCTAAAAATTAATGTTCAAAATTATTCAACCCCCTTTGTGCAGAATCTTTTATTTTTTTTAAATCTCCAATAAACACTGTCTGTGAGTGTTTAGAAGCTTCTGTCATCTCTCTACTACAGTTTTGGCCCGTTCCACACCTGAAAAAGCTTTCAGAACACTGATAATCTTTGGTTTTTTACATTGCCACTGCTTTCTTCAAATTCAACCAGATATTTGAAATGAGAATTAAGCCTGGAGACTGAACAGGTCACTCAAGTACATTCTATGAATGATCCCTGAACGAAGCAGTAGTAGATTTGGGTGTGTACTTTGGTATGACTGGCCTGCAGGAAAGTACATTGATCATCAGCTTCAGTTTTTGCACCAAAGGCATCACAATTCTTGTCAAAATAACCTGACACTTTAAGGAATCCATGATGTCCTTCATACAGTCATGATTCCCACTTCCTTCTACAGTAAAGAAACCCCATAACAGGGCTGATCCACTTTCAAGTTTGAGGATGGAGATGGTGTTCTTCTGCTTATGAGCTTTGCCTTTTTTGCAGCAGACATACTGCTGATCCATGGGTCCAAAAAGTTCCAGTTCCTCCAGAGCTCCACAAGTCTACACAAATGTATTTTATCAAGTTCAAGTTGTCCTTTGTTCTCCTTGATCAAGAGTGGTATTCTACAAGATGTCTCAACATAAAGGCAATACTTGTCTAGTGATCTTCTTACAAGCTGCATTGAAATGGTTTTCCTCCTTTCATCTGGTCATCTTGCAAGTCTTTGGCTTAACATTGCAGATTTTTCTCAGTTGCTCTGATTAAACATTTTATGATATTGTGCTTTTTCTTCCCCAACCTCAAAGATTTTCTGGTAAAACACACTTTAAGCTAAGGAATAAGGCTGAGAGCTGTGTCTCTAGGAACTTTCAATGTCTTGGAAATCTTCATATAGCCTTAGCCTTTCTAAAGTACTACGATATTTATTCTCTTTAGCTTTTGTGAGATCTCTGTTGACATTTTTGCTACTCAACATCAACACATGCATGGGCTAACTGTATGTGTAACGGCTCAAGCTAATTCTGTTTTTAATATAGTTTCTAAAAGCTTAATTGTGTTTTGAGACTGTTTTATTACCCACCATGCAAATAAGTGATTTAAAAACAGCAATGTTGAATAGGGGTTGAATAATTATGACATTGCAGTATTATAAAAAAATCTTATAACTCAAAAGTATTACATTATATATTGACAATATCACTTTTAATATGCCAGTGAACTGTTATAGATGCATTTTTTATTTTATCCTGGATCTTCAGAAAAGCTTGTATTTGTAAAGTACTGCAGTCTCTGGGGGGTTGAGTAATTTTGATTGCAACTGTATGTTCAAATTGCATGTTCAACAAGTTCAACCTGGTCTCATTAGAAGTTATAATTTGTTAACTCATACGGTAATGGCAAATTTTGTTCAAAGAAAATGTTAAATCTTTGCACCATCTTGCACCTTTTTTAATCTCCTAGCTAGATGTCTGACTTGCAGTATAAAGTCTGTTTCACTATGCTACTGGTTTTGGCCAAAATCTACCCACTTAGACAGAAAGAGAACGTCTGACTGACACGGAAAGAGACCAAATATAGTTTGTTTAGTTTTTAGTTTTTATGTGCCATTTATAGCTGTTTAAAACTGATTGTACAGTACAGTTCCACAATAATAGACTTTAGAAGAAAAAAATTCAAAATGCAGTGCCAGGATAGAAATAATATCTGCAAATGACTATGCAGAAACACCAAGAAATGTGTAAATAGTGATTTTCCACAGATTCTTTCACAGTCTCCAGTTGTTACTGTCTAAGACAAAACTCTGAATATCTTTGAAAGATATGAAGGTACAAAACTAAGAGCTTAGGTGCTGGTGATTTCTAGTTCTGTATCTAATATGCACCCAGCACAGTGGGTGGGCAATGAGCGTGCCATCTGAGACTGAGGCTAGTAAAAACTTTGCAGAGAGCAGGATGACAGTTTTGGGCAAGCGTAAACCAGGTGAGGAGAAGGTGTCATGTTAAGCGTTATGGGTAGTGAGCTGATATACCATTGTAAGTTGAATGGTTACGGAACATTTTCCAGTCAACATATATGAGTCACTCTGCAGAGATGCACTCAAAATAAATGGCCTTCCTGTTCCAGCCTTAGACCACACCCTTGTGCGGTTTTGTGGCTAGTGAGCCTGGCCTGGGCCTCACGGCCGGCCGTGGTGAGTCTCTTGGAGGCCTGACTGAGGGGTTGAGCGGGTGCATGTGGGGGTAGCATGGGGGCAAGCATAAAAACAGACTTATTCATTTTTTCATTGTTCATTGTTTACCCACTGTAAGGAACTGTAAGCAGTGGAGTGCCCATCGCCGGTCGCTCCGTGGTGGGCATGAGGTCTGGCTGTGTCCCCTGAGGTGCCCTCCCCCTTTGGAAAACCTTACTGGAGCTCCTGGCATACAAACAAGTATGACAGCTGTCAATTGTTGAGCTGTGAAGGAAATAGTAAAAGCTGCACTCCCGGGTTTTGACAGCACACCAAGCGGTTTATGTGGTCAAAGGTCAACAAACTGGAAAACAAGTCTTTCCTTTTCTAGTTTTTTTCCTCGCATTGGAGGAACGAAGTGAGGCCTAGCGGACAGATGTGACATCATGTGAGGAGGGGAGGGGATGGTGGTAAGGCTCTCAGCTGGATGTCTTCTGTGGGGATGTCAGGGATTTCAACAAGCTTTGTTAGCTGTCAAGTGTCATCTTTATTAGTCAGCTGGGTGAGTCAGAGCTGAGATAAGGGTTAGCGGAGCCACCTGCGGGAGCTGCCGTTCATTACCGCCGGCCGCTGAGTTGTCACACTCTCCATTTATTATTTATGCTCTTTGCATTTGCACTGCCACAATTCAGACTCCCTCAGTCTGTAGAAATCCTGTGTATACTTAAAGCAAAAAAAAATAAAATACTCTGGATCCAGATGCAGATAGAGTCTTGAAATGATTGAAACATTTACATTAATTCATAAGAAGACATTATGAATTTTAGTTTAATGTTAACATGATGGTTCAGTCCAAAATTCAAACTGCTTTTTACATATAATAGCAAGATAGCTTGTCTTGCACTATAATGCAGGTCTTCTGAAGCCAAAAATTAAACGAAAAATTTAAGAAAATCTTTTGCACCGTCATAGCTGTCAAATGTCATTCTCATTTTATATTCACATTTAGTCATTTAGCAGACGCTTTTATACAAAACGATTTACAAATGAGGACAATAGAAGCAATCAAAACTAACAAAAAGCAACAATATGTAATACAAATGATAAGTCTCGGTTAGCCTTATGCAGAACACGTAGCAAGGTCCACCAGGTGGGAACAGTTAATGAAAAAGCCAGTGAAAGGGATTTTTTTTTTGTCTCTTTTAATTTTAAAATTGCTATACTGTTTAACTAAATTCAAAACAAATAATAAAACTGTAAAAATAACATCAGTAGTTTTAAATTCTACAAAATAATTTAAGCATCACAACATTATGATGTACTGTATGAAAATGGATATGAATTAACAGTGTTCATTTACGTTTTAAATTGTAATTTAAGAATAAGCAATAGATGACAGTAATAAATGTATAAATTCTGTAAATAATCAGGAACAAATAAATGCAAATTATGCAAATTCTGAATGTGATAAGATACTGAGTAATATGTTAATAAATTAATAATGAATTAAATAATTTAAAAAGTGTATATTGTCTGGGAAAAGAGCTGGATGATGCTTCAAATTTTTGTGCTTTGCGGTTTGGAACAATATGAGCGCAAGTAAATAATGACAGAATTTTAATATTTTGAAAAACCTATATACACAAGCACAACTCTAGTCTTGTATTTTTTATTCTTATTTTGGTAAAACAACACAAGAGCAGTGAAGAATAAATAGTGCTATCAAACATATGAGCCCAAATTAATGATATGCAAACATTATTATTATTATTATTATTATTATTATTATTATTATTATTATTTTCCCATGCTGTTCAGTGTTATTGTTTTTATTGTTTTCTTTCCTTTTCCGTGATCATATCTTTCCACAGAGTAGGAAAGTAAGCTTTGCCCTTTGGGAGTACAGGGTTGAATGAGAAAGGTAAAAAAAAAAAAAAAAGATCAAACACGAATCACACACCTCCAAACCAAACATGCAGACACAGATACACACATACATATCCAATCATACACATGCCTGTCTTCAACAGCTCTTGATTTGTGTTGTAAGAACAGGAGCAATGACAACAAGAAGGCCAGGGATGAGAAACGGCAAGTCTCCTTGACTTGAATTACACCGGGAAAGTATCATCACTTGAATGAACGCAACGCTGGTTCCAGGTTTCCACACAAACAAGAAGACCTTCTTGCTTTTCCCCTGAGGACCTGCCACGTCAGAAGAAAATAATTGACGAGTTCCCTGATGTGAAGGCAACCTCACTCAGAGACAGAGAAAGAGAGAGAGAGACTAGGAGGTAAAAGAGTGTTGTGAAAACTGAACACAATTCATATACACAAGGCTTGAGAAAGAGACCTCGCTTAATGAGAATGTCTACTGCTTCTGTTCAGACAGGCAGAGAATGATTTTTATTTATTTATTTTGTATCCATTTAGTTGTTTGTAGACCATTTTTACCAACCTAATCCAAACCACATTATGTGATTTCAGATCTGATTAAAATATGATTTTTGTAAATACTTCGAAGTTTGAAGGCACAGATGATTATTTTTTTTTTCTAATTCTTTTTTTAATTCAGGATGTGATGTAAGTGAACAAGTGAGCTCTGACATGCAAGATGACAGGATTGCATATACTTGTAAATGTGGGTGAGGGGTTTTTTGCCAGAGTTGCTTATGCTCATGATTGAGTAGCGGTCAGCCCACCCTGTGAAGTCATGAGGTCCTGCTGTAGATGCATGTTTAAATTCAGCTATTCCTCTTTTATGTTGTGGCAATGGGTGTGAAATGAAGAGACAATTGTCAGTTTTATTTTTTCATGAATAGTATGTCTGTGTTCATTGTGCTTAGGTTAACTCATCACTATGGCAACTGGTGTAGATGCTGTATATTGACTACTTTCTGAACAAATGGATCTGATCACTTACTAGATATTGTGGACAGTCAGTCGAATTGAAACGCAAACCAGATTTATGTGTAGTATGAATGGTGTCATTTGGTCATTCAAGAGTTGTTGATTTTGATTTCTAATTAATATCCATTTTCCGTTTTCTTTTTTTCTTTTTTCTTTTGCTGCATATTATGGGAAGCATATGTGACTGGGTATATTGGTGGTGGTGTGTGGGGGGTTGTGTACTGTAATCTGCAAGAAGAAAGAGTTCAGAAGTTTTGATTTACTCCTTGACAGACACTTTATACTGAACGTTCACTTCCCTGCAAAACAAAGATCACATTTCATTTAATTAAAGTGAAACTTTGTACGGGGACATATTCTTGCATGCTTCTCATTTACAGTGTTATTCAGTGCAGTTATTCAATGCAACTGATCCTCGAAAAAAAAAAAAAAAATGACTAGGCTACTTTTTGTCAGCAGGCATTATAAAGGAGGACATTTGTGAATTTGAAAGTGAAAAACAGTGAGGAGTGAAATGTCTATCTCTGAGCAATGACTAGTGTTCCTACAATAGCAACATTCAATTAGGAGTACTGGGCTGCCTTCAAGTGCTGCCAAACACCGGCTATAAATACCAAAAATAGGCCGATCTGGTTGTCTGTGTCAACATTTGGACAAATTTTAGAGTTGTTAACGGCTAACTGCTGTACATACAGAATGTTGCTTGTTACACAAATGGATAGAGGATCTTCGCCATGTGAGGAAACTGTTCACAATAGCCCTCCTGAGACAAAATTATGATTATGCCATTAATCACTTTTATTGCATGGCTCTCTGGAATATGTGATTCTAATCTCGGTATTCTGCAGTCAAATATTTTTATATAAATTGGTTTGTATATAAACCACTGTGGGTCCTGATCAATCTGCCTGTGTTTATTTTGCCGTAATGATCACCTGACTGTACATTGTCAATTACCTAACTAACAGGAGACCTCTTCTGTCAATGAAAAGTGTGTGTGTGTGTGTGTTCAGTAATTTCACTTTAATGGCAATGAATAGGTTCTTTTCATTGCCATTAAAGTGAAATAACTGACCGTAAACATAGAAGCCAGAGAAAAATGCTCATTTTAGAGGAAAATTTCAAAAGGCACATAGAGGCTTTTGCATCTGAACTCTTCATATATACTGTATACTGTATATATCATGTATATTTATAAATGCATTTCTGTCTGTAAGGGGTAAGTTTAGGTCAGTGAATAGAAAATATTGTTTGGTCAGTATAAAAGCAATAGAAGTCTATGGCAATCCCCCACAAAGATAGCTGTACAAACATGTGCGAGTGTGTGTGTGTTTGTGTGTGTGTGTTGTTTTTGTCTTCTTGACACCAGCTATTTATAAATAAACAGCCATAGCATACTGAATGATTTAATTTGCAATTTGATTGCAACAAATCATAATCACTCTGTAAATCTGTTTTTACAGTCCCGTTTATGCTACACCAAGTGCAATCTTGCATTGTTTTTGTAAGAAATTTTAAACAAAGGTGAATATTATTTGAGTGCTACATGCAACACTTAAAAATGTGTTTATACAATTTGATAAACAACATCATATTTCAACCTGTTTTGGGTGGAAGGAAGGCCGGAGCACCTGCGTACAGAGAAGAAGCGCATGGAAAATTACTAGGCTAATGATAGCCACTCTTTCACAATTAGGAAAGCAGTGGTCAGCGAAACCACAGAGGTTTTTAACCAAATGTATTTATGACCTGTGGCTTGTGTGCACACATGCAGACACCTTCAAACACAGCGACACATGGCGTAAATACTCATCCTTATTATCGCCACAGAGCATGGCATAACATGGCCCACTTTTTGCCCAAGACCGGCCTCCCAGGTTAGCGGTCGCTCCCCTCTCCATGAGTGCACCAGTGTTAGGCTGACGACCACACGGTCCAGTCGGGTCCGGGCGAGCAGGTCACTGGTCCCGCGCTCAGAATGGTCCAGTTAGTTCTCTGGTACCGGGTAGCAGCGGGGCAAAGCGAGGTGGTTTTGTGTATTTTCAGTATGTATTCATTATCGAGTCAAAGGGTTGCAGTTGGGCTACACGATTGTGGCGCCAGCATGCGATTGTGGCAAGACGGCCTGACCACTCTAAAATCGCTGAGCTAACAGGGACTGGGGCGGTGGCGCGACAGACGGAGCAGACCAAGTTTACACTCGCCACTGAGCTCACACACCTTATAATGATAGATCATTGCAGGCAAAAAACCAAGCAACCCACCCACGGCAAATGTTTGCGAGGAAAGAAGTGAGAGCATGCGTCGAGGTGCCAAAAGAGTAGGCTGCTATGTTCTTGTGCAAACTGACAAACTTCAAAACAAGACAAGCCACCTCGCCGTCCTCAGAACAAAACTCCTACACAGACCGAGTGGGGAGATTGAGGGAGAAAGCGCGAGAGACGCGCACATGCACAAACGGAGGGAAGAATCTCGAGAAAATGGCTTTGTAACTTTCACAAACGCGCAACAGAGCACATTCTTTGATGGCTGAGGGTGTTTGATACCACATAAACTTTGCACTTCTTCCACCTTTGGCTCTGTAACGCTTCTGTCATACTACAGAGTTTTTGCCGTTCCACACCAGAAAGATCAGCACGCAAGTTCATCCCATGCCTGGAACGCACTGAAATGCCCTGAAGGGAAGGTAAACGGCATGTAGGGTTCAGCAGCGAAAAAAAAAGCCTTCTCATCTTTAAGCAGCAAACAGACCGATAAAAATCAATGCAGAGATGGTTTGTCAAGTTTTGTAAGAGATACGTTCAGAAGGAATCCCTTGGTAATAAGCAGTGCAGTTGTGCTTTGGCAAACGCCATGTAATTTTGCTCCAGCCATGAAATCAGCTCAAGGTGCAGGATCGCTTCTCTCAAAACACTGTTTGGTTGCCTCGCTGTGCCTTTGCTACATGTGAAGGCCGTGGCCAGTTCCTTCCCTCTCTCTCTCTCTCTCTCTCTCTCTCTCTCTCTCTCTTTCTTTTTCTCTTAAGATAATCAGCCTTCCTAGGAAATCTAGCCTTCAGCGGTGCTACCTCAGAGAGGGAACTTGGTCATGTCTCATTGGTTCCTTGGTACAGGGTGGGTCAGAACAGCACGGAGAGTGTGAGGGCACACGGGGAGAGGGAAGGAGGGAGGAGGGAGCCAAGGGCAGTGCCCTGGATCCTCTGTAGGGGGCAGTCTTTCCTTTAATCATCTGTGCAGGAGGGCCCTTAGGGTCTGTACTGGAGCTCAACAGTTCAGCGAGACTGGAAGCGATGAAGAGGGGCAAAAGTAAAACGAGGAAATATAAGAGCTTTGCCTGTCTAGTGCAGCACAATGAACAGAACCTATATATATTGAAGGAATTCTATCTGTGCATGTAAGATGGTTTCCCTTAATTATTTTCTTTCAATCTTAAATGTATTTATTTATTTGTTTATTTGAATAAAGCAGACCACCTGTTAAACAGATTAATTTAGTGCTGCTAATTATATTTAAGCTTTGAATTACCAATGTCTTAAAGTTTTGGCAATTATTGTGCCAAATTGCTACATAAAAGCCAAAGACATGTATCCACAGCACAGTCTATCTCTACATTATTGCATGTATTTCTGTGGACAGTATGCCAATTATAGGCATATGTTTAATGATATAAAAATAAACAAAGAATGCTTGCTTAGTAATTTATTTAACATATCACATTTATATCTATTTATTATATGTTAAGATTTGTGCTTTCAAGCCTTTTTAACATAGCCTTTTTAACATAGGTAACATAGATTGCACCATACTAAAATGTCTTAGAATTACATTTATTCAAGGTCTTTTCTCTGTAAGTGTCGATCAGTATTATTTTAGTATTATTTACGTACTATTATAGTATTTATTGCTATTTTGAATAAGTTTTGTTTCCTCTAATATTTATATTTTACTTTTTATTTATTTTATTTGAGTTTTATTTAATTTTCTAAGAAAATATTGTAATAGTTTTAGTTGTAGTTAACAATAACAACTTGGGCAATGATACTGATTGCTTGATTGACAGCCCACATATTACTCGTGTATTAGGTTCTTACTTCAGGTGTACATTCCATGTATTTAATACAACAGAATAGTAAATATGTTTCCTTGATGTTATAAACAAAAAAAACAAACAAACAAACAAAAAAAACACACTGAGATACCCATTAGTTTCAGTCCTGCTCCTTGTGGGGGAGGGAGTGGACACACTTGTTAACCAAAAGATCCACCTATCAAAGGAAGAATGACATTGTCTCCTCAACTCATGGTCCCGGAGCATCTCCTCCTCTCTGACATGCTGCTAAAACCACTGAAGAACCAAATGTCTGCTAATCTAGTGCTGTTAAAAGCTTCGCTTTGACGCATTTTGTGTGCTCTTGTTGCTAAAGTCACAGCTCAGAGGCTGTCTTGATGTTGCTGCCAAGTTTGGCGAGGGGAATAACACTCACTGGCATGAGGTTTGAAAACTCTGAAGCACCTGTCATTCTGCAAACCTGCAACGGAGAACATTTGGTTGGTCACATAGTTCGTATGGAATGTGGATGTTAGATGCCAACACTCACATGAAAAAAAGAAGACAAAAAACAAGACTGATAACCAAGTAAAGTGTAGAGATGGCACAGAACGGAAAAATATGAGTAGGAAGACTTCATGACAATGAAATAAGACACACTGTTATTAAATCATACTGCTTGGAAAAATAATCAGTGTTGTTGTACTGAAACTAAAAATCTTCATTAGATTGTTGTTTAAAGGGCTACAGACCCCATATAGTGATTTCTTAAACACCACCCCCTCCAGTATAGGCACGATCTTTGTATCATTAAATCCTGCACTCTATTTCACTAGCGAAATGTTAGTTACCTGCTGAGCGCAACTTAGATGTGTGTTACTTAATTGGAACTATATAAGGAATAATAAACCTGAAGAAATTAGAATGATTTCTTCCATTTCGTATTCAGAGGAAAGACGTGAAAGAATTCAGCTTGAATAAATAGGGAATTAGTTTTGTAATTGCTGTGATTCCAATTCATGCAGTACATGTTTATTTTGCCAGGCCTGGAATCGCTGGAAATGATTGATGACATACTTAAAATGGTATATATTTACAGTAACCACGTCCAACTTTACTTTCAGGAGCAAACAAAAGTTACTAGTTCAAAGGAAGCGTGTTCAACCTCAAGTGATTTTGTGCTGCTGGGTTGACTAGGTTCAGAGGGCAGAAGTATAGCTTACAGTGAAGGTGCCACACAGCTATAATCAAAGCACTTGTGTATACTCCCGTCACTTAACATTTGTCTTCACATTTATAGCTGGCTCCAAAACTACTCCTTAAAAACCCCCAAATACAGGGATCATTTACCAATGCATTGTGTAGGCTGTAATTCCCATGGCCAACCGTTGAATTTGATCCCTTCATCTAACTCTATCCAAGAAATCTTGGATTGTGTTTTCTCCATACTTTTTGTAGTCTACTGCTCTTCTTTAGACATAATGGGGAAAGCGCTCTGTGATCATTCTGCTGAAGGAAGGGCTTAAATCTAATTACACTCACTGTACACCTCAGTGGAATTGATTATATAAGGATCGAGGTCTATTGGATGTTTGTTGCCAGTGACAATGCATACACTACATGCTGTATCACACTGAAAAGTTAAAATTACGAGAACAATTAAGGATCCTGAAATCGTCGAAGTGGCGTCTTTTAGAAAGGGTTGTTCTATGAGGATCCCATATGTTTCTTCTTTCTTCTGTTTTAGCCTCATCATATACAAAAGTCTTTGGATGCCTAGACATTTCCCAGTAGGTTCTTTCAGGGTTTTAGTTTGTGAAACCTTAATTTTTTATATATATATATATTATAAATAAATAAATAAATAAACAAACAGCTTCTTTGTTTTCCCATTAGAACAGATTTGTAGAAATTTACCAACAGATCCTCTGAAGTGAATCAGTGCTTTCAGAATGAGAATCTAACTACATGATAAATGCATCAGAAGATACAGATGCTAGACCTGTATGTTATGTGTATACTTCATAGATCTTCTCCTGTTATACTTGACTGCTAAATCAATGCATCTGTTTCTTTATCTACGTATAATTCATGTCACATTTATTAAAAGTTTGCAAGTTCACATCAGTCTGATCGACTCAGTGATTCCAGAGTACTGAGTGTGTGGTTTTGGAACAGTACAGGTAGAGAGGGCATCATCACTACCATATCTTAGCTAATCAAACCAGATATCCCAGAGGATCCAGGTCATCAAGAAAACCCAACACCTTCATGTCCTTTCTTTGTTACAATGAAATGGACACAGAGGGGAATGAACAACAGCCATTGCCACAGTAAAAAAAAATAAAAAATACATTTGTTTTCTTTTTTCCAGAAAGCTAATTCGGAATAAACAGCACATTTAAAATGCATCTAAAAATAGTCATGTTTTTAACGTAACATGCTTAAGCAATACCTCTCCACTGGCTGATTATAAAGAAAACATCACAAAATAAATATAATGTAAACAAAAATATTCAGAAGAATCTTTTGTTCTGATTCTTCTAAGAGACATGCGTGCCAACACTGACATAATAAATACAGAACTTGTTTATTGCATATAAATATATGCTAGATAATGAATTTTATCATTGTTGTTGTTGTTGTTGTGTATACGCAGTGTCTGGATAGATAATGAGCAGCACTTGTAGACATATGATCCAAACAGTTGGGGATAGGTGTGTGTGTGTGTGTTTCAACACCCACCCAGTGGAAAGCCCCCCTCTTTTTCTCTCTTTCCGTCTCTCTAAATCTCTCCTCACAGGTAGGGATGAAAACTGCTTCCATGTCTTCTGCTGACCTATTTAGGTAATTGCACTCTTCATTAAAAAACTCTCATCTGAAAGAGAAATTACACTTCTCCTGTTGGTATCTAGGTAACGTAATCTCCCTCCGGCGAGCTAATTGCATAGCTTGATAACCTCATAGGCCGGGCCTGTTTAATTTTTCATCTCTTTTCAAATAATTATGGATCAGAAGAGAGAGGTATTGATTTGATTCATTAACTTCCTCGCTCTGCGCCAAGGTTAATGATTACATGTATCCCAATTATACGGTAAAGATCCACTGGGCTATTTGCTTTGATTGGCTTCTACTTTGTTATTGGCAAAGGTTGTGTTGAAACAAAGCCAAATTTGGGGCGGAGAGTAAGCCTATAAGGCCATCTAAGCGCTTCATTTCACTGTCCCTGAACCCATAATTGACAAATAAAATAAATATGTGGTGCTGAATAGGCATTAAAAAGGCAGAGACGAGCTGGAAAACAACCTCTGTCCTGTTTACGGTGACTTACAATAGCAGCTGAGAACCGCGTCTTTGCCATTTGTCATTACTGCCAAGCTTACAACAATGTTATGTATATTATAAGACCACCAGAAAGTGCAAATGCAAGGTTTAAATAAGGTCACTTGGCTATATAGGTAAAACCTTTCAAAAAATCAGTTTAGTGGGTCTTGTACACGATTGCTGTTGGTTTAACTGACATAAATTATGACGTGCACTTTTGTGAGATCAAACTAGTTCTGTTCACTCAATAGTCACTCTTTCCTTGGGCCAGAACATTATGTGATATTAAGTGAGCAGCTACCTGTTCAGTCAATAACTCTCAAAGCCTCTGCTGACAGGACTAATACTATGTGACTTGTAGCAGTGTGCCGCTCAAGGGGTGATTTCAGGCAGACACAAGTACATTAAAATGACTGTAATGTCTAAATGGTTTCCTCTATTAAGTTCGCTCCTCCTGTCCCCCCACAATAATTTCTCTTATTTCCGCGGCGATTCACAGAAAAGGGGAGATTTGAACACCTTATTATTGCGGTTCTGGAATGAATTACTCTCATCTCTGGTAATGCCAGGGAGGGTGAAAAACATCATTAAAGGCTGGAAAAACAGGGGCAAAGCCAATTTGTCGGTTGTTTATGTAAGTGGAGGCCCTCCTCTGTCTTCTTTGGCAAAAGAGATTCTGTTAATTTGAGGCTACTACACATTGTGGCATAAGATGCAATGGGCCTCTTTGTCAATCAAACATAGAAATTAGTGCAGAAATCAACTTATGACAGAATTCACGTGTGATTAATGTATGCCACCAACCTCACCATACGAATGATTGTACATTATAAAATCTGGTGGCTAAAAAAAAATCGTCATTTGAATAGCAAGCCCCTTAAAGCCCCTAGAGGTTGTGGCATAAAGAAACATTACCCGGCCAAAAAGAGAAAGTAATATCATAAAAGATAATTTTTTTCTTACTCCAAAAACACCCTTTAAACTTTTAATTTCAAACAGACACCTTTATTAATATGCATTAAATACCAGTAAATATAACGAAACATTTACAAACATTATAAACACTATTTAGTTCCCCTCAATTCACAACAAACTCTTTATATTAAAATATAAAGTAACACACAAATTAAGCTCTGGGGGTATTAATTTTATAGCAACAAACATTAAGATAAATTGAAACTGAAATGGCATTGGGCTCACAAGCCTCTCAGAATCCAATTGCCATGTAACATTTTGTTGCTAAACTATTATTCATTGTGTACACAAGGCTTTGTATTTCATTCATGTTCCAATTTCTGCGTAAAATTACAATGAACAAATTTCTAAACAAACAAAAATGCTGTGATTATACAACTCTATGCTGTACTTACTATGCTGCTTGCAAGTTCAGGAAAACTAAAAAAAATCACAGCTCATGTCCATATTGATAAATTCCAAGTTCACATAGAAACAACTGTATGCCCAATTTTCTGTTGTATGTTCATTTTAATAAAGGAGGCGTATTGTCTTACAAGAGCTGATATAATCGCTAAGACTTTAAAGTTCAGTTGTTCAGGTTTAATATAGGTTTCTTCTTCTCTTTTTTCGTTGTCTTCTACTTTGTCTTCTTGATATTTATTTCATTATTATTGTCTTCAATTATTTATTGTTATTTAAGGAATATACAGTGGTAAATTACCCTTCACTAATCGCATGACCTTGATTATTGTAGGTGTTCTTAATAATGTTATACATGATCATATGAAAATGAAAGATGACACATAGTCCAGAGAGTGAACTTCTAATGTCTGATTGTATCATCATTTTTGAGTGTCTTGTGTCACTTTTTTATGTGCCTTATCATCAACATTAGTGTCATTTTGCATTATCCTAACACCCATGTCAAAGACCGGCATGGGAAATCGAAAAGGCTTGTATGATAATTTGGCAAATAGCAGCAGTTGCAAAAGTGAGTTTGGTCAGTCCTTTTTAAAGGGCAGTTAAATAGCTGGTATGTTGTGAGAGCATTGTTTGGAAATTAAGCTGGAAAGACGCTTTCCTGTGATGCAATGAAATAGCAATGCAGTCATCCCTGGGAAGTCCAGTTTGGTTGGTCTCTGTCCTGGCTTTCCACCACCAATGCCAACTTACTGTAGAGAGTTATTCCATGCTTTGCTGTGGCGCCTGCAGAAGCTCACAGGCTAAGAGCGCTCATGATAATCCATATGGACACCTCCACCGGTGGTCTTCCTTTCCCCCATCACTAAAACAATGGAAACTCCTCAGACTACACTTTCCAGAGAAGGTTGGAGGCCACGGTTGTCTAAGCCCCGCTCGAGTTGCCTTTCACCATCCATCTGCGGGGAGAGAGTGCAGACAGCTTTGGCCCGTTTTATTTGCCCAACGTTTCCATTTGGAGTGCATGGTGCTGCCAAAACTTCACAGGTAATAGGAATGTAACTATGATCCCTGGTCTCTGCTGTCTAGTTTGGGGCTTTTGGACTCACTCGGGGGCGTGGTGGTTGGCATGGTTGGCTGGGCTTGTCATCCGTCTCTCAATCAGCCCCTTCATAAGAAGAGAGCAAGCAGAGGGACAGCTTCTATTCTGGCCATTCCTCCCTCCTGCTCTCCTCTTTCATCTCGCAGCAGTGTTGCAGAAAAGTAGAAAACTTCTCTGCAGGGTGATTGGAAGCTGTTGACATTGCAGAAAAAAAGTTTAACAAGTGTTTAAAGAGTGTGGCCGGGGCCACGCTTGGTGACTTTGAATGTTTTGAGTATTCGCAGAGCTCTGGACGCTGAAAGGCCTGCAGAGCAGAGGGCAGTTTGTTTTAACAGGTAAAGGGGGATCCTCAGACCGACATGCAACTGTGCAGCAGCCATCAGGATGTCACTACAGGGTCAAAGTAAGGTTTGACAACCCCCTGTAAAGATAAGTTCACCTTAAAATTACAATGCTCTCATCATCTACTCACCTTTATGTTGTTCCAAACCTGTACACATTACCATATACATATACAGTAAAAACAGTAAAATTGTGAAATGTTGTTACAATAGTGTGAATATAAATGTAATTACAAACATTTATTACAGATATAATTACATGCAACTTTTTTATAAATATATAAGTACAATGTAAAAACATGTATGCACACAATAGGTGTATTGTATCAAATAATTCATTTAAATGTACGTTTATAATAGTAAAGGTCACTTAAAGTGGGACCCATTCATTCATTTGTTTGTCCATTCTTTAATTTGCTGTACAAAAATGATTGTTGTGAATAGAAATCACAACTTATAAATCAGTATTTAAAAATGTAATATTATGTTGTTTTAACTTAAAAAAAAACCTAGATGTTCATGCTTAAAATTATAAGTTAACGTAACTTGGATATTAAGGTATCTAAGTTGGTATAATTAATTTCAGCAGTATTTTTTGAGTTTCCTGCCAAATACAAGAGGGGCTGTTAGGTAGGATGTTGTTCTTTTCCATACAATGAAAGGCAATAGTGACAAAGAATTGTGATGCTCTAGATGGGGGGTTAGGGGGCTGTTGTCCTGCAGGGTTTAGCTCCAGCTTGCCTCAAACACCTGACTGGAAGTTTCTAGCATGTCTAGTTAGACCTTGATTTTTGGTTCAAGTGTGTTCAATTAGGATTGGAGCTAAACTCTGCAGGGACACCAGCCCTTCCAGGACTGAGTTTGGAGACGCCAAAATTATGTGTGTCCCCAAAGCATCGCTAGCTAAATGTGGTCATTAGTTCCACTGAACCCTATTGGTAATGCTTAAACTTGTCATAGTTGTTTTGGGGAAATACATCCCTGGGAAGGGATTTAATACAACCAGTATTATCACCCTTAGGTTAGGTTTGATTAGATTCCTAAAGATTGTGGAGAAGACCTTTTTAACTGGCTTTAATTAGACACCTGTCATCTTCAAATTGTGCAATCATTGTCTTTATACATGCATTTCATGCGACCTGCAAAACAGCAGGTTTGAGTTTTGTCTGGTATCAGTCAGTTATGAGCAATTATATCATGATCAAAACAAAGATTTCCATATGAATGAGAAAGATGTGGCTACTCATCATTTAAAAAATACATGTATAGCCTCTTCTTGATCATAAGAGACCCTTGCTTAATTTCTCTTGAATCATTCATTTACCTGCTCAAATAATCTATAGGGTACACATAATACACCCAACAGAAGCAGCACAATAAAGAAAAAGTTTGGTTAACGGCACATGGTCAACACTATAAAAGGAGTTGCCATTGTTAATTGTCAGCTGTCTTCCTAATGTAAGCTATGCAAGCAAAAAAAATTGTGAACTGATGCCATAAAAAGTGCTGACATGTTCAGAAAAACAGTTATTTTTTTTAATTCCTCTGAGTGATCGTCGACCGTTAGAAATTTGCTTTCTGGCAAACAAAAATGAAATGTGCTGTTTACTGTCCATTCAGTTTTTGAAAAGCTGACCCTGTGGACCTTTTCCAAATTTTATCCTCCTCTCTTTGTTTCATATTTCTGTTGTAAAGTCTCAGAGGTATTGGGAAAGCTAGACCGTAAGGGTTCTGCAGTTTTCACAAAATGATTTTCACTCATTGGACTCCATAGGGTTGGATAATAGGCCCGAAAGACCCATGATTTTTAGAGGAAATTAATATATAAAATAATGTGTTTATGGCTTTAGGGAAACCTGAAAGGAAATTAGCTCCGAAGGAAATAATTAGTCCATTGCGTTTACTTTCTCAGAAACATTATTAGCTCTTGTCTACGAACTTTAGTATTCTTACAATAAGTGCCCACGTGGTATTAGTGAGAGTTAGTTTAAAACATCTTTTTGAAGTTTATAAGTCATTTGTTGTTCATAAAATAAAGTATAATCTGTACAGTTATTAATTAATTAATTAATTAATTAATTAATTAAGCAAGATTTTTTTTACTTTTCTGTGTGTAGTCATAAAAAAACCCATGAAGTAACAAGCAGATTTCTTTCCCTTTTTGGATGTATTTTTTATCTATCGAAACAGGAAGTTGGGCAGTTTTAAAAGAGAACTATTATGCCCCTTTTTACGATATGCAATGTAAGTCTCGGGTGTCCCCAAAACGTGTCTGTGAAGTTTCAACTCAAAATACCCAACAGACCACTTAGTATATCATTTTGAATATGCCTATTTTGAGTAGAAGCAGAAATGCCCTTTTTGTGCATCCGACCGCATCAAAGCACAGAGACAGTGCTTATTAAGATAATAAATTATATTTGCTTAAAATCTCATTCTGGCTTAATATCAGTGATCAGGATCAGAATCAAAAATAGCTTTATTTGCCAGGTGTGCGCAAACACACTAGGAATTTGTGTGTTTTTTAAAGTGCTCCTAGTACTGTACATACAAACATGTATACATACACCTCTGACATGTGAACAAAAAGACTGGGCAGGTTGCACACCAATGATCAAATCTGATTTGCTGGCTGACCCAAACCAGACAGTTACAGAGCACACAATAGACTCAGTAATAGCAGAGTAAAACTGTGTCATCTGTGCCTGTTGCAGGTTGAACTTTTTCAGCTGACGAAGGAAGTACAACCCCTGCTGGGCCTTTTTCACAATGGAGTCAGTAGCCGTGTTTCCACTATCGAGCTAAGACCGGACATGCTAGTGCGTGCCAGGGCCAGTCGCGTTTCCACTGTCACTTCCGGGGCTTGATCGTGCCTCGCCAGGGCTTCCTCGGGGCCAACGGCCAGGGTTTTTTGGCCCAACGAAAACCTTGGTCCAAAGCGGGCAAGCTGGGGCTAGAGGAGGGGTTATGAACAAAGGCTGAGTTTCCCCGTGTAGGGAATATAAGCGATGTAAAAGACTATGCACGCTAAACATTAACGTTACTATAGTAAACATGGTAAATATGACCGCTTGGATAAATCAGACGTCAGCTTCTTATTCTTTAGCTATTACATTTGTGTATTTATTAAGTAACATTTTATCTGTTGTCTCGTTTCGTGAGTTTAGCTCCATGTTGCATATCATCAAAATATAATAATGATTTTTGTTTGGGAGCTTTTATAAAAATAGAGAGTCTGCGCTGAGGATCATTTCAGAAAGATAACAGCTTTAACACCAGCATTAAACACTTTTTTAAATAAGTCGTGCTCAAAACTCTCTTTCAGTAAGCAGCGAGTGTTTGAAATAACTTGATCCAATGTGGATTATAATCACCATACAAGGCTCAAATATTTATAAGCGATGTAAAAGACTATGCACGCTAAGCATATTACCATAGTAAACATGGTAAATATGACCGCTTGAAGAAATCAGAAGTCAGCTCCTTATTCTCTATCACAATCGTGTATTTATTAAGTAACTGTCACAAGCCTCGTCTCGAGAGTTTTTCTCACGTTGCCTATCATAAAAGAATATAGCCTAATAATGTTTTTTGTTCGGGAGCTTTTATAAAAATAGAGATATTATCATTCATTCTAAATATTACGGCTACCGTGGCTAATAAACAGAAACAGACTCGACTGAATAAGCAGGCTATTTTCATGAGCGTTAAAAATCAATAAATAAAATAGAAATAAGTGTATTTAAGTGTGAATAATTTTGAGTCCTGATAAATTAAATCAGTATGATCAATGTATCACTTATTCTATAGTGAAAACATCGATGCTTTTGAATTTGAATGTATAACAAATCATGCAAACAAACGGCCGCTTCTATCATGTTCGTTTTGTGATCGTGCATGTTCCAGTAACTTATTTCTTAGTTTTCTGATAACTTCTCTTTGATGGTGAAATGTTGAGGTTGCATGACGTTGTTCTGAGAGGCGTGTAAAGGGCGTGTTTTAGTGACGTGCAGCGGTGCTTCAAACTCCACTGTGGAAACCCTGCGCTATTCTGGCCTCTGTGCTACTGGCCTGACGCTATGAGCCCCACCCGGCCCGCTTTAAGCCCTGGCTCGCTCTGGCCTGACAGTGGAAATGCGGCTAATGTGAATGTCCCACTTCAGGTCCTGAGATATAGTTGTGCCCAGGAACCTGAATGACTCCACTGCAGCCACAGTGCTGTCCATGATGGTGAGTGGAGGGAGAGCAGGGGGGTTTCTCCTGAAGTCCAAGATCATCTCCACAGTTTTGAGCAAGTTGAGCTCCAGGTTGTTTTGACTGCACTAGACAGCCAACTCCTCAACCTATTGTCTGTAAGCAGACTCGTCTCCATCCTGAATGAGGTCGATAACTGTGGTGTCGTCTACAAACTTCAGGAGCTTGACAGAGGGGTTTTTAGAGGTGCAGTCATTAGTGTAAAGGGAGAAGAGCAGCGCATTGGAGTAGCAAACCATTTAAAATGATTCAGTTGGATTTTGTGAACTGGTTCAAAAAGATCCGGTTATATCTAATGATTCGTTGGCGAACCGGATATCACAAACTGCTTTGTTTTGAACTCTCTCACAACAGACACGGGAGAGAAGACAATGCTGAATAAAGTCGTAGTTTTTGCTATTTTTGGACCAAAATGTATTTTCGATGCTTCAAAAATTCTAAATTCTAAATTCTAATTGATGTCACATGGACTACTTTGATGATGTTTTTCTTACCTTTCTGGACATGGACAGTATACCATACACTCAGTTTCAATGGAGGCACTGACAGCTCTCGGACTAAATCTAAAATATCTTAAACTGTGCTCCGAAGATATACTGAGGTCTCAGGGGTTTGGAACAACATGAGGGTGAGTTATTAATGACATAATTTTGATTTTTGGGTGAACTATCCCTTTAAGTGGTGGTAATATTATGATAAGTACAAAGTTATTCACTCATTGTGATGAGTCATGATGTCTAGACTCCACTCGAGTTTTCCAATATGCGGAATGCGAACAAAACATTTGTGTCTCGTGGACCTGTTCTGCCGTTGCCACGGCACTGTTCATCTCACCTCAACGGTCTTTGCTTTGATCTGTGGCATCCACACACCCTCTCTGTCTGGGTTGTCAGATACCACAGATTTTATTGGATTGTTATGACAATTAAGTTATTGAGCACGGAGTCATTTCAGCCCTGTTTCAGCGAAGTCACCATCGTTATATATACAGCTATACAATATACATCTTGGCCGTGCCTCTCTAATATACATGTTATTGTGTGTGGAGAGCCTCGCTGGGGATGATCATATTTAATTACTTAATGGAGAGCGGATTTCTAGCTTTCTCTCCTAGGGTGTTTCAGCACCTAGAGTTGTTATGGGGAATGAGTTAAGCAGAATACGTTTAGGAGTGGGCAGCCTCCCCGGGGTTCTGGGTAGTTTTAAGTGGGCTGTCCCACTGAATCCTGCTTAGTGGGTTTGGGCTTAGTACAATGCTCCCCCTCTTCAGTTCTTAAGTGAACAGTCCCTGCTCAGAGTGTAGCTGTCTGCGGATGATTATGCCCCAGCTCAAGCTTACTTTGCTTTGAAATATGGCGGTCTGAGGGAGTCCAGTTATGGAATTTCTGAGGGAAGTTCTCTCAATTAAGCACTGAAGTCTTTGTCTAGGAATCTGCTATTTGAGGATAGCTGTGTTCAAGCCTGGAGACTGCTCCCCTTTTTAGGGTTTTTAAATAGTGGTCTCCATGAGCCCCTTGCATGGACTGTGCTGTCTCCCCTTCAGGGTTTTAAGTGGATGTCTCACTTCTGTGGTCTGGGCTATCTTCAGCCTTATCTGAGTGAACTGCTATTCCAGAATAGCTGTGTCCAGCCCTCTAGTGTTATGGCCACAGCTTACATCAGGGTTTGATCTCATACTAATTATGTTTATGGGTTCGCACTTTAGCGAATAATTTACTGATGGTCTGGATCTCCCACTTGTGAGCTCCTGGTCAATAAAACGGTACTTCACTAGCATACTGTGGGACTGATATAGTTTGGGGACCTCCTTAGTATAGCCACCTGAGGGTGGTTATATCCTAGCCATTGTTCTGGCAGTACTGGCTTGCTTGAATACAGCTATCTGAGGCTAGCTGTATTCTACTGCAGTTGTGGTGAGCCCTCTCCTGGAGTGGTCCCCTTTTTATAGCCTAACTATCTGAGGATAGCTATGTGCTAACTCAGTGATTGCTCTCCTGCTTAGGGTTCAAATAGCGTTCTATTGAGCCCTTACCTAGACAGTGCTGTATCCACTCTTTGAGTTGTAAGAAGACAGTCCACAGCTTGTGGTCTGGGTGGCCTCTTTCGGTACCCCTTCTGGTAGCCTGTCGTAGGTACACAGCTATCTGATGATATCTATGTGCTAGCTCAGTGACTGCTTCCCTTTTTAGGGACTTTAAGTAGCAGTCTCCTTGAGCCCTTGCCTAGAGAGTGCTATCTCCCCAGCTAGGGTTTTAAGTAGATAGCCCACTCTCTGTGGTCTGGGCAGCTCTGCAGGAACACTATTTAGACTAGCTATGTATTGTCTACTGTGGGACTGACATGAATTGGGGACCTCCTTAGTATAGCCACCTGAGGGTGGTTGTATTCCACCCATTGTCATGACAGGACAGGCTTACCTGAATACAGCTATCCGAGGTTAGCTGTGTTCTACTGCAGTTGCGATGAGCCCTCTCCTGGTCCTCTTTCCTAGAGCCTAGCTATCTGAGGATAGCTTTGTGCTAGGTCAGTGATTGTTTCCCTGCTTACGGTTTCAAATAGTGATATCTTGAGAACTTACCTAGACTGTGCTGTCTCTCCTCTATGGGTTCTAAATAGACACTCTTTGTGGTCTGGGTAGTTTCAGTCGGTCCCCATTCTGGTAGCCCTTCCTAGGTACATGCCTATTTGAGGATATTTATGTGGTAGCTCAATGACTGCTCCCCTGTTTTGAGTCTTTAAGTAGCAGTCCACTTGAGCCCTTTCATAGAAAGTGCTATCTCCCCTTCTGGGGTTGTAAGTTGATAGCCTCACTCCCTGTGGTCTGGGCAGCTCTGCAGGAAGGCAGAAGGCAAATCTAGATTGTTTTTCGGGCCTACAAGCCTTCATTAGACCTTCAGGAGATAGCTATCAAAGGATAGATGTCTTTTAGCTCAGCAAATACTCTCATCATCAGAGATTTAAGTGGTGATATCTTGAGCTCCTCTATAGGCTTTCTAGGTTAGCCTCTTCAGTGGTTTGTGTATCCAGGCTAGTATTGCTCACATAGCATAGCTATCTGAGGATAGCTGTGCTCTTAACTTGGGTTGGGATGTTCTCCATGATCTAATCAGGTTTCTTCATTTCTGCCAGGTCATTTGAGCAGCTGTGGTATCAGTAGCCTGGCCCCTTTCTGAAAAAGCTTTTGTGTATGTCTGTTGCATTCTTGTTGCTCTCCCACCAGGTAGACAGGCACGCAACTTGACATGACATGGATGGATTTCGTTCCCCAATGTGCCCCCAGGGGGCACAGTGTGGAGTTCCCTAGAAGGGGAATATCTTAGGTTATACGTGTAACCATGGTTCCCCAAGAGGGAACGAGATGCTGCGCCTCTCTCCATACCTTCAGCCTGCCTGTTTACATCTCCTTCAGACAACTTATTGGTAATGTATTCAGCAGGTGCCCTTTGATACTTCCAGGGCCATGTGGACCAACAGGATTGAAGTTGTTTCGCACATGCTTCAGACACCGGTCATGCTGGGGTCTTTCCCTAATGTGTCCTCTAGAGGGCGCAGCACCTCTTCCCTCTCAGGGATCCATGGTAATATGCGTAACCGGAGACGATTTTCATGATATTTAATTTTTAAATGTATTATTTTTTATCTTATAGACCTTTTTATTTGACAAAAATTTGTATGATATTTCCCAAGAAGAAACAAAACAAAACAATGTTTTATCTAAAAGTTTTGTTAAACATATACACTTTTAGGGAGTTGCATAGTTAAAGCTAACAGACTACGACAAGGAGAATAAACAGAGATCAAATGAGGAGGGTGAGGAGTAAACACAGGTGGGCCAAATTAACCAATAATCTGATTTAAAAATGGGTGGGGTTAGACAATTGACATGAGATCACATGGCTTTTGTCTTTGTTTCCTGTAACCAAATTCAAGTGCTCTCATGTCAATTGTCTAACCCCACCCATTTTTTTTTTACCTGATTATTGGTTAATTTGGCCCACCTGTGTTTATTCAACACCCTCCTCATTTGATCTCTGTTTATTCACACAAAATCAAAAAACACAAGCACGTGGCCAGCAAAACAATCACAAGCCATGTGCCTGAACAAAACAACACACGAACATGCAGATAATGAGAATACTCATAAGCCGCATGTTCACACAATACAAGACAACATGAAAGAATGCTGCCAATGAAAAACACAAACTGCATGCTACACAGCACAAGATTTAACAAGAATGCAGGCAGCCGAAAACATGAGCTGAGTGCAACCACACAAGACATGAGGAAAGAAGAGTATATGGCCCGAACACCAAAATTGAAATCTGAACAAGACATGAGTGCTGGGATCCGAACACCACGCTCCAACATGAAACAACATGAGCACACTCAAAGCCAAAAGCTCACAAGAGAACAGGACATGACAGGAGTGTCAGGGCTATGTCACAAACCATGAATAAAGTAGACTTTAGCGACAGAACCCTTACAAAAAGACACATAAAAAAAAAAAATCAGCTCTCTGTAAGCAGGCACCTCAGAAACATTTTGTTCAAATTACTTTACCACAAACCATTCCACTTTTTTTCAACCTTACACCACACCATTTATACAGTCGTTGTGATTCATTGACGCCAGTGAGTAAGCAGCCCCCAGCTCTAGCCACCAGCAAGGGCCTCAGGTCTATCATGTCTGACTGTCTGACCAATGGCCCTGTGAGTCAAAACATAGAGTACATTGTGACACCTATCAGACAGATTCTGAGACAAGGAACTCAGTTTGACTAATTTGTGGTCTGTGATATAATGAAAAGGAAGTTCAATGTATCCCCTCAAACCTGCCAATGAAAAGTCTGTCTGAAAAGAGAACATGTGTTTGTTGAGGGGAGGTTAATTTTACACATTAAAAATTACCCATCTTTTTATGTATACTCGACAAGATTCTTTTGAAATTGTCTGTAAGTTATGTCACATTATAAGAATATTATTTCTTAGGTTTTCAAGGATGCCTCATTGAATTTGTAACTTTTAAATTATGTTTGAGTTGAACGTGCCTGTCCGCTTCAGTTAAAAACATTGAGGACTTCATCAAACATGTCCTAAAACCAAGCAGAAGTCACTCAATATACAACTGATGATTCACTTCATAGTAACATATTAAAGCCGACAGAATGACAGTAATCTTTACCACAACATAATTATCTCGACTCAGTGTCTTGGTCTGTTAATACCCATGTGAACATCAGGAACTATTAACAGCAGATTACACATCCATAGAACAGATGTGGATATGCCCTTAATGAAGAGTTGCTAACTTATTTTCAAACAGTAAAAAATACACAAACCTTTCTCAACTGCACAATCCACAGCAATAGCATCATGCTTCAGCATTAAGTAAACACATCCAATTAGCATGCGTTTTCTCAGTGTTCATTAGAATGGTAGTCCCCTCCAGCTACAAGGACGTAAACAAACATGGTGCACGCCTTGACAATCACCCACTCTTTGTCTGTCGGATTAATCTAGGAAGGTAGAATAACAAATAGCAAAGCGCCATTCCAGGCCCCTCCATTACCCAGCAGTCCTTCTTTTCCCCAGGGGCAATTAGGGAGTTAGATTTATTAGACATAATTAAAAGACTACACGACTCCTGTTTCTGGCCCTAATATTTAATTTGCTCACTATAATGAAACAGACATAATAAGACCTGGACTCTGTGGGTTGCAGATAGCTACCTTCTGAGGTTCCTTGGAGATTAAGAGTTTGTTTGAAAAAAGGACCCCAGATTTGCAGATTCAGGTAGTATTTTCAGGTCTTTTTCAGATAATGGTGTGCACACCCACACACAGTGTTTAAGTACTTGCAAGGTAGAAGTTAGCCACTGGAATAAATTGAAGGCATTTCTGCACACTTATAAGTGGCCGTATCAATCAGTAAGTCATTTGGATGGTTGTCAGATTTTTTAAGGCCTAATTAATGGCCAAAAGGTTGAATTAAGCCTTCAGAGACATAATTTTAATATTTGCCCTGTAGTTTAAAAAAATAAGTTTGCATGTAGGCCTATCCTTCATAAGAGAATTATATTTAATTTAAAAGATAGTTAAAGCACTATTCAGGGTTCATTTTAAGTTAAGTTTGATAAACATAATTTGTAGTCACTTACAATGGAAGTAAGCTGGGCCAATTTTGAAGTTTTTAAGCATTTCAAAATGTGATGCTTTAAGTTGTATACATCCAAAAGTTGTCAGATCAAAACTGAAAGGTCAGGTATAACATTTATTTATTTACATACTTTTTAATTAAATATTTATTTTGCATTTAAAAAAAATGTGGTTATGCCACATAATGTCGACTAAGCATAACTATTATTGTCCACAGTATATTCAGCTATTATTGCACACAACAAAACAAGATTTATGAACAGTTTTGAATGAATGTCCATATGTGCCTTTGTGCTGAGAGACACCCACTTGCATCCTTATATTTGCTTTTCGTGTGAGAAAAAGAAAATTCCACCCTCTCTTTATGGTCCCACAAATCTGACATACAGTACAGCTGGCATTAAACACGTAGTTCCCCATATTTCGCAGTTGTGAATTCAATGGGGTTGCTTTGCCTCGCAATTACACAATTTTTTTTTTCCCACACTTTGGAACATGTTTGTGCCATGTTGGAAGTGTATCGGTGCATGTCTCAACAAAATGAGTCTTTAAGTACCATTTTAATGTGAGTTTTCCCTCCTCTTCTCTATGGCATTATTTAAGATACGAATCTATTGGCATTGTGACGGTAGTGTAGTTCATCAAACCTATTTCTGACTAAATGAATTCCAGCAGAACTTTCACAGCTCTGATGTTTATATCATGCTGGAGAGAAAGGAACACATTTGTTCGGCTCAGTCAAATCCCTGCTTCTGTAGTGACAAGATGTAATCTTTAAACAAAAGCTTCAGTCTCCAAGATCTTGAAATCCTACTTTTATGTTGTGTGTGTAATTGTCTGATAACTTCAAAGACAGGCCTCATTTACAGCAATTGTTGGTAAATTTTGTCTAATATGGCAACAACAAAGGAAATGTATAATTATATAATTGTGCTTGAGCAACACCTTAATTCCCTGGATGTCTCCCTGCCCTCATTCTGTCAGGGAAAGTTCACACCCCACGTTTTATTCTGAAGGAGAGAGACAGGTTACTGTTTACTCTATAAATCTAGAATATAACAAAATACAGCATTAGGTCAGTTTGTGTCGAGATAAATCTTCCTTTCAATGTAGGAGTTATTTATTAATGGGGCTTATATGTGTGCGCTGGTACAAAATATTCCATGTCAAGTTCTCAGAATAGAATATTAATGCAAGAAATACCATAGAAGCATATTCCTGTTTTCAGAATAATTGTTGCGTCTCTAAAAATAGTGTTCTGTAATATTTGCAGAAGCTCAGATGGAAATCCCCTTGGATGCAGCAGCCAGCGGTCAAAAGATTTTGCAATACACTTCCCGTATTTCCTACAAGTTCGCAAATGCAGGTTTTATTGCCATCATCATCAGTGACAACACAGGTTTTTTTTCTTTTTTTCTACTCTACAGACATCTGAAAGGCAGCTCGCGCAGGAAGGGATGGTTTTCTGTCATTCATTCAGTGCGGACTCCTTAGGATTCAGACTTCCTGTATCACTTCCCCTAAACAGAAGTCCCTAAATGAGTCGGACAAAGAAATCATTAGGTCAGCTCTGGTTTCTCAGTTGTACTTAAAGGGATAGTTTACAAAAAAATGTAAATTGTGTTAGCATTTGCTCACACTCACACTGTTCAAACAACATTGGCCCTCATTGACTTTCATTTGTATGAATTTAAAAAAAGGGGTAAACTATATTTAAACATATCTTTTATGCTCTACACAATAATTAAGACATGTTTGGACTGACATAACAATGTATTGTAAATTCAGAAATACATATTGTGTTACTGAGGCACTTACACTTGAAAGACAACCATAACATACAAGAATATACAAATTAAAACACTGCCTGGAGAAAACAACCTGTTAGTTTAATAGTGTAATAGGTATGTGATTATAGGTGTAGAAAACAAATAAAGAGGAAGAGAAAATATAGGATAGCATCAACTATCCTTATAAGGTTATAAGGTGAGTTGCTGCATGCTTGTTTCACAATTCTTATGGTTTTCAGTCCTATAGATAGTTGAAGTTTGTGAAGATGTGTATTTGTATTTTATTAGAGATATTTTAAGCCTATAAGCAAAATCAACATTCGCTTATTTATTTACAGAATGGTTCCTTGTGTTTGTGCCCATTTGTTATATAAAAGTTATTCTTGAGCAGCAGATCAGTCTATAATAATTATTTCTGAAGGGGATAATGTGACATTAATAGTCACTGAAAATTCAGCTTTGCCTTCACAGGAAAACATTTTTAAATATTTTAAAGGGGTCTTGTGATGTTGCTAAAAAGAACATTATGTTGTGTATTTGGTGTAATGAAATCTGTTTATGTGGTTTAAGTAAAAAAAAAAAACATTATTTTCCACATAATGTACATTATTGTTTTTCCTCTATGCCCGCCTTCTGAAACACGTAGGATTTTTACGAGGTTTATCGCTCTGAAAAGTGAAAGTTTGCTCTGATTGGCCAACTATACAGTGCGTTGTGATTGGCCAGATGTTTCAAGCATCTGACGGAAGTGTTACGCCCCTCATCAAATACTGTTATGGCGTGTCCCGGTCAGAACGCTGGCATGACAGGACAAAATCAATAAAACCCATCACAAACAGGGCAGTTGTTGCATCCAATGGGAAATAATTACTGATTATAATTATTTATATTGTCTTTTTACGCATTGTGTTGCATATCGCGACACAAAATAAATGACAAACAAGAAGTGCTACTCTTCACTGCTTAATACTCATGTTTGAATCATCAGTGGCAAATCCTTTACATATGTAAACCTACTTACATACCATGAGTCAAAAGAGAGTGAGGATTGGCCAGCGGCTTGAGTGAGCGGCGGCCGGTGGCTTGAGTGATGAACAGCCGGGGGCTTGAGTGAGCAGCAGCCAGCAGTCAGCAGCTATAACGAGGAGTGGCTGGCGAATTCTACGGGGGAGAGGCCAGGGGTTGTGGCAACCACATATGATGATCCCGAGCTGGCTTTGTCGACAGTGACCAATTTTGGTGCCATTTTGCAATTCTTCTCACATAGTGACATAGACATGTGTGGGCGTGTTTAAACGAGGCATTATGAGGGAGCATGACAGTCTTAACTTTGCTAAAGTATATATCTTTGGATTTGAGACTTTAGCCTTTTAGATCTTTACAGATCTTCTTTATGCACCATGATCTTGTAAACACTCCAAAAGAGAAAGGAAAAATTTAAATCACATCATATGACCCCCTTTAAATTAGAAAACATTTCGTTATTTTGAATTGTAATAAAATTTGACTTTGTTTTATTGGTGAAAGAAAAACTATAAAAATACTGATCCCAAGCTTTTGAATGTTATTTTTAACTTTATATTTAAAAAAAAAAAAGTAGTTTAAAATTCAGGGTAATGGTTAGAGATTTGAGGTTAATGTGTACAGTATATGTGTGTGTGTTCGTGTACATTTAGTGTGAGGGTTTGTGGTTCTTTATTGTAATGGTTGAGAAAAACCAGGGAGAGAGAGAGAGGAGGGGGTACCAGCACTTTCACTTCCCCAATTTGGCATCTGCAACTGTCCATTACTGGCAGCTTCCCATCTACGAGCGGCCGAACAGCTATCCAACCTCAATAAAGCCAGACAGAAGCAAAGGGATGTTTTACCAAACGCAGCAATAAACCAACTGTCATTCTTTCACCACGCTCAGTAACAGAAATTAAGTGACTGAAATCCCAGTCGAACAAAATTAATTCATATTGTAATACAGCAGAATGACTCTTTGGTTTATGCAAATGTATTTTTTAAATTTCCAAGACTGTAATTATTTACTTAAAACATAAATATAAAATATTGATGGTTTTTTTTTTTTTAGTTCAAGAAGGGGTAGGCTCATGATAAGACTGTACAGCCCATGTTTGATTGCTCTGAAACTTGAATACTTTGAGACAAAATTAAGATTTGTATCCTTAAGATTTGAATTATATAAAAAGTACAGTTATATTAAAATTTTGTCAGGATAAGATTATCTTCAACATAAAGGTTCCAAAATTTGGTTTTCACAGCGATGCCGTAGATGAACCAGTTTTGGTTCTACAAATAACCTCTCAGGGAACAGTTCTTAAAAGGAATTTGAATAATCTAAAGAACCTTTTTCCGCTGTAAAGATCCATTTTGTGGAAGGAAAGGTTTCCATGGTAAAGGTTCTTTGTGGAACCACTGATGCCAATTAAGAACCTTAATTTTTAAGAGGGTAACACAGTTGACAAATATGACAAAGAGAAAAAGACAAAGAAAGTAACCTAATTGAAAACTTTTAAATTGATTAATGTTTAAAATATATATTTAATATCTGTATATTAAACATTTGAACAATTAATCAAACTAATAAAACTTCTGAGCATTCATCTTGTACAACAACTTCGTATGTCCTTGATCAGATGTAGAATTCAGTTATCAATGCTGTCAGCCAGTCCATATCAGTTACATGGGCTACTGTGATGGAACTGCACCATTTGTTTTGGCCATGTGGACTGTAGTTTGTAGTCTCTCCAAGATGTCTGGGGTGGGGTTTGTGTGTTTTAGCTGGTGGCTGCTGTATGTGTATGTGTGTGTTGTGTGGGTGTGTGAAAAGATCTGCCACGGTCCAGCTGCTCAGTGTTCGACCCAGCTAGAGCCACCACACGGCCGTCCTCTTGGCTGACTCGCCGGGAAGTGCTCCACAAATCAGATGTGAATCTGGCCGCGTATCCTGTTGTTTACAGGCCATTGAAATGTTATTTGCTTCAATTCCAGGAGTGTTCTGTCCCAAGGAAAATGAGCTTCTCAGGAAGCTTGTTAAACAAAGCTTAACCACATTCAAAACACTGCCTCATCCACAACAGACGTTTGTTTGTCCTATCATTTTTGCTCAGTTGTGCTAAACTAGCTGGTAAGAATAGATTTTTTGAAAGAAAAGCTGTCCATTAGAGGATCTTTCCTGGGGGGTTTTGTGTGGTGCACTGTAGAAACAGAAGTAGTTTTTAGTAGATAAAGATGACAATTAGCAAATTAATACTATCTATCTATCTTATAAGATAGTTTAATAAATCATTTGAAATAAATTTAATAATTGTGTTGTAGAAGTAATACAGTTACTTGACTTGACTGACTTGACTATATGCTTTACTGGCATTGTTGCATTAATTAGTGGCATTATTACTTGAATTGTTCCACAGGGAGAGCTATTATTTCTTGCATTAATAGGTCAGATTTTTTTAATGTGACATTTTGACATGACTAGGTAGACTTATGTGGGAGGACACCTGTAATTTGTATCAAGGTGGAGGTGATGGATCTATCTATCTATCTATCTATCTATCTATCTATCTATCTATCTATCTATCTATCTATCTATCTATCTATCTATCTATCTATCTATCTACTATCTATCTATCTATCTATCTATCTATCTATCTATCTATCTATCTATCTATCTATCGTCTCGGTTACGTTTGTAAGCCTCGTCCCTGAAGGAGGGATTGGAAGCGTCACTTCGTCACTGACGAAATTGGGATCTCAATATGAGAGACCAATCTACCTTGACATTAAACAACTTAAAGGGAACCAAGACATTCCCTTTCAGTTGGTCACTCTCAACATCATGTCGGTTACTGACGAATTGGGGTCCCCTCATGGATGCTCCCCCTTCAAGTGTCCTGTGCAAGCCTCCAAACTCTAGGCATGAATCGTCAACCGGAAATGTGTGCAGGTCCCCTACCCTCTTGATGACCAGGTCACGCTTCCCTAACGACTTCCCCTCCACAGGGTCATGTTTAGCAGCAATCACAGCAACATAGACTTTAAGGGTGGAGGGAGACAGCTTTCGCTCCAACGCTTGCTGCAAAAAGGAAAGCATGACCCTGATCAGGCATCTCCGGGTCTTCTCTGTGAGAAGAACACCACTCAGCAAACAGGTGAAAAGCAAAGGCATGTCTCATAGATGGTGCTCTCACCAAAGTGATGGTGTCAACTACTTCTTAGGGTAGGTCACCTAGAATCTCCATGTCCCATCCAGGGACCAGACATGAAGTTTCCAGAGGTCTGGATGCGGTTGCCACAAGATTCCCCGTCTCTGAGTCAGTAGATCCTTCCTCAGAGGAATCTGCCAAGGAGGGGCTGTCACAAGGAGCATTAGTTAGTGTGCCAGTGCATTGATGCCAAGTGTTCCATCAGTGAATGTGAATTTGTTTCAGGAGTAAAACAACTGGCAGTGAGAAGTCTCTGGATATGCACACAAGTTTACCTGAACTCCAAATTGTTTGGAGATGGAGTCTCCATTCTACTGGGAGCGTAGGTTTGTGACCTCAGAACCTTCCGACTCCAAAGGAGGAGGTGGTGGGAGAGTTGCAACATGCAATGGGAGTGCAGACCACCTTGTAGGTTGAAGTACACAATGGTCGCAGTGTTGTCCATTCTGAGCAGCGTGTGCTTGCCTTGTAAGTGCCCTTTAAGATGGTTCAAGGCAAGACACAATGCTAACAACTAGAGAAATGCAAGGTCTGACAACTAGGTAAAGGTTTGGTGACAGGCGGGTGTAACTTGGATCCTGTAAATGCCTGTAAATGCCACGCCCATCTCGGGATTTGACCATGAAGCCAATGTTGAAGCGGCCTCATTTGAAGGAGCCCCAGCGGTGTAACTGCAGCTGCAGTTCATATGCCCCAGGAGCCTCTGCTTCAGTGGGACCGCTATCCTGTCCTTGAATGTATTCAAGCAGTTCAGCACCGACCACGCATGTTCCTGCCACTTTCTGCCATCAGGACGAACACTAGACCACAGCAGAGGCAATGGAGCTCCGCCCCCTGGAGGAAACAAAGCCCAGCCCGCAGATCCAAGATGGTCATCTTCCAGCAATGGTAACATATCTCATCCAAGAACACCACCTCAGCGCATTCAATGCCCAGACACGTGAGGCAGCGACCGTGACCATCACCTGGCACCAGGTATCGACTGCATCCAGAAACGCAAGGTGAAACAGCATCTTTAAAAAACGATCCATCATTTTTACAAAGATGAACCCATGTAAGCTCTTTTAAAGAAATAAGCTCTTTCAAGGAGATACTCTTTTAGATGCTGAGATGCACAGGGGAGATGGTCGTTTGCAGCACAACAAGGTGAAGTGCAGCCTGTAGTCTGCAACCCACTTGACACAGAAATGACCACCGCTGAAGTGCCCTCCGCCAACAAAAGAAGTTCCCTAGTGTGCGCTAAACTCATCACACACAAAGCAGTTTGTATAGGAACAGAACGATGTTGTAGCTCAGCTCAGAAGCGAAAAGCTGTTATGCATTGCACTTGCTGCCTTTTTATGCTCACTCTGTGATCAGCTGCAGCTGGATGCAGTTATTATATATATAACTGTCTGTCTATCTATATTTCTTAAATGTTTTATGTCTTTAAAGCCCCTTTCACACTGCACGTCGGACCCGCAATATTCCCGTAACATTTCCTGGTCGCCTTCTGTGTGAAAGCAATCACATCCCGGAATTGATTACCGGATTGAACCCGTGTCGGGGACCTAGTAACATTGCGGTAATCGATCCTGAACGAGCGCTGTGTGAACAAAAGCCAGATCTAATTCCGTATCGAAGTGATGACGCGCGTTATCGCGCGACTCGTTTACCAGCTGTTTTGAAGGAAGATCAACATTTGCGACGAAAACATATGTGCAAACTGTAATGAAGCAGAGATCAGTTAGTTCCTCACTTTCCGCACTGACGCCGAGATCGTTTGCTTGCTTCAGTTTAAGTATAACGTGCCAAGCGTTGTCGACTCGTACATTACACGTCACGCGCTGATGTCACGTGTCGTTACGGGATCTTCAAGGGTTGTGTGTGAAAGCACGCACATATACCGGGTCATCACAGGCAGTGTGAAAGTGCCAAATCTAGCGACCAGGGAACAATTACAGGAACACTTTACCCCTGTATTTGCCGGAATGGCAGTGTGAAAGGGGCTTTAGTCACTTGCCTGATTAAATAAATGTTGATAATTGCATTTTATTTTTTAAGTAAATATATGGTCCCCCCCCCCCCCCCCACACACACACATTATTTACTTGATAGAGCATGATCAAAGCACTTTTTTTTATAAAGCAGAGACCTCTATACTGAATTCGATTATTTTTCTGTTAAATTCATGTGATAAAAAAACCCTTAATACCACAAATTGTCTAATGATTTTCTTTCATGCCCCCTCATGTTAATTACAACCGGAAACATCACAACTTTCCCCGACCTGTCTTGAGAGCAGTCCATTTATGTCGTACATCTCGTAAGTGCTCGTACATCTTCAAATCAGAAGTAAGGGCCAAAGGAAGCAGGAAATAAAGAATAAGAAAAGATTGTACTGAATATTTCTATAGCAGAGGTCATTAATGAGCATTGCTCATGCTGCCATAGCAACCATTAGCGCAGTAATGTCACTAATAGCATTGGAGACAGAGCATGGGAGTGATGTGAAAATTATTGTCAGATTCAATTAGGATCCTTCGTAAGTACCCAGCAGGTCCTGTCCGTAGCCATCATTGGTTATACCCTTAATTAGGGGTGCAGAAATGTGTGAAAATGCTTCCAGAGTCAAAAAAAAAAAAAAGAAAAAAAAATACGGCCGGAACACTATTACTTATTAGAAATTACATTCATCCAAGTATATTAATAATAGCACAAGACAGAAGACTTGAAGGGATAGTTTACCCCAAAATGAAAAAAGTCCTTATTTACTCAACCTCATGTTGTTCCAGATATGTATACATTTCTTTATTCTGTTGAACACAAAATAAGTTATTTTGAACAATGTGGATAACCAACGAGTTTTTTATAACCATTGACTTCCACTGACTTTTCCCCCTCAGTGGCTACCAAAAACTGTCCGGTTAACAAAATTATTCCAAGTTCTTCCCTTTTATTCCAAGTTGGGGCAAAATGTATGTGTTTGACTTGAAGCAGCACCACACAGACCGACTGGCATACAACATCAAGGGTTTGTGTACTTGAAAGTTTCATGGTTCAAGGTACTTTAAAAAATGTATATGTGTATGCTCCTAAAATAAAAGTTCATAAAGATGTGATGCATTGTTTTGTTAATATGACTCATCATATACAGTCTCTTTAATGATATGATCAAGTATTTTCCATTGTCGTATTGTGTAAAAATTCACAATAAATTGTAATATCGAATTGCAATAGTTAAATAATCACGGTACTCAAATATTGCAACATGCATTGAATCGGCATTGATCGGGATAGTATTGAATCTGCAGATTAGCGTATCATCCCAGCCATACATTTTACGAAGATACAAGAATATTTTTGTGCGGAAAGAAAACAAAAAATAACTACTTTATTAAAATTCTTCTCTTCCACATCACCGTTCTCAGCCATTATAAAGAGTTCCACAACACATGAAGGATTGTTGAATAAAATTACTGTTGAACCAATGGCACATGGACTATTTTAACAATTTCCTTAATACCTTTATGGGACTATGGACATTTCAGTTACATTGTTGTCTATGCATGGCCAGAAAGCTCTGGGGTTTCAAAGATGAACAAAGACCTTACGGTTTAAAACGACATGGGAGTGAGTAATTGATTAAATTTCATTTTCACTATCCATTTTTAATTATTTCTGAAGAACTGGGTTTATATAGCATGCAAATTAAAAATATGTTGATATCAACTGGAAATCACACGCTGCTGTCTGCACAGGTGGTTGGTGTGGCAGCAAGTGAAACTATAAATATTTTACTGGATTGAGTGGTGGCATCAGATTGGTGATTCATGTTTGTTTAACATGTTTGGACACTATGGAATGTGGGTGGCAGCAGGCCTGCCACATAAAAACAGACAACTAGAAAGTGGCATAGCTGTGGCCAGACGTTGATGGTACTGGCAACTTGTATCAGACCCTCACACCACCCCAAACTTTGCAGAGTAGCTTTCTACAATATACTACGAGACGTAGTTTATATGGCCAGGTTACTACAATTTAATGATCACTCCATTCAACAAAATCCTGCTTGTGGCACCATATCAGATTTCTGGCAAAAAAGTCTCTGAGTCTTTACTACAGCAGTGCAGGGTTTCAAACCTAGCTTTGTGGTCACAGCGTGTTCAAGACCCATTATAAAACCAGCTTGGATATTTGTTGAACGCTTTCTGATTCATTTACTCAGAATTCAAGGAATGTTACACCGTCTAATCTGAAAACCAGCAAACCCTTTGTATAGCATGGATTTAAAACTGTGATAAGGGTTTGAGTTGAGGTCCTCACCTCGGTACAGTAATTAGACGTGCCTTATTATGTGTTCTCGCTCCCTGTCTGAGAGGTCGGAAATGACATATTTTGTTAATTTGCAACCAATTTTCCTCCTCAGGCAAATTAATCACATTGTTTGACCACCCCTGACATTTTGTTTCCTTGGTTAATGAGCCAAGACCTTAGACCTCTGAGATTTTACTGAGGCCAATCTGAAGAAGACTCATTTCTGTGATTTGGTATTACATGCAAGCTAGTCTTTATGTAACAAAATAGTATATCAAGTATGCTGGGCAATGATTCATCTGCAGGCAGTTCATTCTGAAAGAGTCGTAACATTCATCACTCTCACATATCTACAGACGTGTATGACATTCTGTGTTTGGGAACATTCTGTGTCCAGAACAACTTGTGCCAAATCATGTATTGTGTGCTTCTCTTTGGAACTAGATTCTGGCCATGTGCCTTTATCTTCACAAAGACAATGCAGGAACCCAGAAGTATGAAGACCATGCCTGGGTGGAGTGCCTCTCCCTTGGGATTCTATGGTCTGGGAACCAGTAAGTCGTGGATTTTCCTCTGGGACTTACTGGTTTTTAGACTGGGTTCAGTCTTGTGGTTGTTGAGAAGCTAATTGTTCTAGTTGTCTAACGATCCTTATTTATTTGCACAAGACAAAAGTTTGTGTGCTTGTGTGTTTGTGGTAATTTGAGGACCTTTGTGACTGCATGTAGATTTCTATAATGTTTTTTTTTTTTTTAAATAGTACTGGACAAGTTCTTAAAAAACTTTATGTATGCAAGATATATGGGGATGTTGACAAAAAAGTAATGTTGGTAAGTAAGAAGAAACTGAGACAACCTCATTGGAAAACATAGTACATTAAGTATGGTTATAGCACACACAGATTTTCATTTGTATGTACAGAAATTGATAATTAATGTTTGTATATTCTTGATCAGCTTTAAAATACAGTTGCCCAGTAGTGCAAAACACAACAAAATCTCTGTGACTTGTTTCAATTGTGTTGTGCTAATTTCGTTGTGGTGTATTTCCTTTGTATTTTGACATATTTTTATTGGGTTGTGGCTGGTTTCCGTTGAGTTGCGACTTGCTTCAATTGTATTATGACTTGTTTCCATTGTGTTACTACTTTATTCTGTTGTGTTGTGCTAATGTCATTGCATTGCGGCTTGTTTCCTTTGTGTTGTGCTAATTTCATTATGTTGTGACTTGTTTCTGTTGTGTTATGACTTGTTTCCATTGGGCTGCAACTTGTTTCCATTGTATTGCGACATGTTTCTGATGTGGTAGGACTTGCTTTAATTGTGTTGAGCTAATTTTGTTGTGTTGCTGCTTGTTTTCATTGTGTTGCAAATCGTTTCTCCTGTGTTAGGATTAGTTTTCGTTGTGTCATGCTTTTTTTGTTGTATTACGACAAGCTTCTGTTTTATTGTGCTAATTTTGTTATGTTCTGGCTTGTTTTTGTTGTGTTGTGGATATTTCATTGTTTTGCACCACTGGGTCAACGTATTAAATGAATAATCCAGGATCACAACAAGTTAAGCAAAATTAACACTATTTGTGGCACATTGTTGATTACTGTATAAAATAACTTTGAATTGTCCCTTATTTTCTAACTTACATTATAAATGCCTCATTGTACCTTTTATTTATTTTTGTTTATTTTTTGTCTCACAAATACTATCAGTTGAACCTTACTTTTATTGAAACTGAAATATTCTTTTCAGAGTTGGGTTATAGGCTCAAAAATCTATTAATAAAAAACTATTGAAAATGTATTTAGCAGTAAAATGTAACAGTATTTTTTTATAATAGAAATGTATAAAGCTGACTTGAGAGAATATTCTGCCACTGAATCAAGTATGCAGTATATTTAAGCACATTGAAGGAGGTATGGCAAGGGTTTATTCGACTCATGTTAAAACAGCACATTATGTGTGAGGGCTGGACCCCCAAATGGTGCATATCAAATGACCTCAATTACTCCAGACTGCCGTCCACAACACAACATGCTGCACTTTGCACGAAAGCATCTCATTTGAAGTGCACGCTTGCAAATTATTCCAGAGCCAAAACCAAAATTATATGAACTGCAACAAATCTACGGGTTTTGTGTGGATGGTAAATTCCTTCAATTCTTGTGGGCACTTCTGAAGGTTTCATTTTTATAAAAAGCATTTGTGGCAGCTGAGCAGGACGGGTGCATTGTAATTGGCTGCATATAAAGCAGACAGAGATTGAAGCAATCTTCGTCTTGGTGGTCACAATAAATGTCCTGCAGACATTGAAGCCATTTTTTGTCATTGTTTGAAAACTAAAGCAAATTATTGCTTCTTTTTAACTCTACTGGGCAACTTTACAGATGCAGTTTGCAAAAAGCAGCTATTTGGTTCGTCATGTTCATTTATAAATCAATAGACATAAATCAAATGTGCATGGCAGTTACTGTACCAATAGAAAGATACAGCTGTCATGGTTGTCACTCAATTAGATGGACAGCAGGAGCTCATTAGAGTTTAGCCCATCTAATATTATTATGGATAAATAAAGAGGTCTACCTATACCTGTTATTATCCCATTATGCAACCTGACCCTGTCCTGCAGTCTTCAGAACATTTAGACCTCAACTGTTAGCTCTGGGTCATATTTATAACTCTCTCCCTTGTGACTAATAGTATGTCCTAAGCAGACAGCATATGTCAGTGAGAAGCTGAGAGATGCCCAGGCCAAAAATGGCCACTAGCCTCTCCTTTCGCTTTAACACTATTTACAGAGGCAGTACACACGAGCCTGAGCTTTAGCTGATATATAGAAAGTGTTCCCAGAAACTGGCTGCAATTTCTGTTGATGCCCAGTGGAACCAGCTCAGGCTGCTCTCGCCCAACTCTGTGCCGCACACACCCTTTCACACAAATGCTCAATTCTAGACCTCCTACAGAAACTGTGGTCCATTCTGTCCAATCGCAGTCACATTTGGCCTTCTTTAAAGGCGAAATAACACAAAGGCACAAATTATGAACCAATTATATATATATTTTTTTTTATTTTTTTTTTATTTTTTATTATTCTTAAACAAAAATTTTAAGGGGTCATATGATGCGATTAAAATGTTTCCTTTTTCTTTGGAGTGTTACAAGCTCTTGGTGCATGGAGAATATGTGTCAAGTTGCGAAGACTAAAGTCTCAAATCGATTATAAATATTCTTTATCAAAGTTAATATTCTGCCACGCCCCCCTAAAACGGCTCATTCAAACACTCCCCCACATGTCCATGTCATCATTTGGAAATATGTGTGTAATGCCACCCAAATGTTCACGCAAATAAAGAAGGCATGGTTTCAGATTCCGCAGTTAGTGTTGAAGCAGCCATGTCGGGGAGATGCTGTGTGTATCTAAGTGAAAGCAAAAGCACTTTATTAGGCCTTCCGAAAATAGATGCATTTCCGATGCATGGTTACGATGTTCGGCAAATCACAATGCATTGGGTCAGCTGGCCAATCAGAGCAGACTGCGCTTGTCAGAAGGAGGGACTTTGTAGAAAACGACACATTTGAGAGAAGCGGGTTATAAAGGACCTACAATAATCTACAGTATTTGAAAAAGAATGTGTTTTTTTTATTATTATTATTTTTTTTTTTTTTACTTTAAAGCATGTCATCATATTCTGTTACACCAAATAATGATCTTTAAAAAAAGCATAATATGACCCCTTTAAATAATCTAAGAATAGTCTTTACTTTCAAATACACAATGCAAGTGCTACTTTGTATGCAGTGTTTATTGTAGTACTTTTATATAGCCTAATATATTAGTTTTTATTCATATTTTAAAAGTATATTTTTATTTTCAGTTTAATTTATAATTTTCGTTGTATTACTATTTTAGTGTGTTCTTTTTTATTACTAATTAGTGTTTTTTCAGTTCTAGTTTTACATTTATTTTATTTGAGTTTTTATTTATTTACTTATTTATGTTTTATTTTATTTCAGCTTAATTTAAAATAGCAAAATGTTTTTGATACTTTTGGTTTCAGTTTTAGCTAAAGACAATAACCCTGTTTAATTGTTGTTGTAATGTACCCACAGTGTAGCTCCCTCTAAAGTAGAGAAATACAGGAAGCTTGACTGATGTATGATGAAGAACGTGTTGGAAAAGTGCAGTTGTGCTTAAGCCACAGGCTCGGTAACCTTGGTTTCACATACTACTCATTGCAAATATTGTGCTATTTGGATCATCGTGGAGCATTACAGAGTGCTTAGGGTGTAATAATTTTAAATGACCAAATCCAGGGATTTCATCTACATAACAAAGGAAACCGGTTACCACATTTGCTTCCTTGGAAACAAATGGATAAACACACTTGTAGATGATGAAGACATTACCACCTCATAATGCAAGTATACATATATATTCTTTAGTTTTTTCAGAATATCTGTTTTGTATAGGTACAGTAGGTGTATCATTTCAGACCAAGTGGCAAACAAAGTACTTCTGCCAAATAGCTGTTAGTCAGTCTGCGCCAGCGATCCTTTCCTCATTCTGCATGTCAGCCTAACATACGGAATAGTCGTTCTCTGCGAGATACCGTCTCGGCCCACCGGTGCCGGGCTTTCCCTGCAAGCTGTGCTCTGTTTCTCTGCCAGCAGAAGAAGTCAGAGACCTTCTCTCAACCCAGGGAACCGGACATTGAACAAAAACCAGAACTCTAGACCCAGACAGCAACATAAAACTGAAGGACATTAAAAGTCCATTTCCACAACTGCAATAAGACAGATTTTTCTTTTTCATCCAAATGATCTTAGTCTGGATCAAAAAAGTAAAAGTAGTTGGCCCTGTCCAACTTTCAATAGACAAAGAAAGAGACGATTAACTCTGTCGCCTTGTCTCATGGCTAAGCTTTACTGAAAGTCTAAATCGGACAGTAAATGTCCTATTCCATTAGTAGTACTTGTAGCCACGAATGTTCATTTTAGAGAATGTTTAAGTATGTTGATTTTTCATTTGCAAGCTCCTTGCACAAAATGAAATTGGTAATTTATAAGAAAGCAAGGGGAAATGAGAATGGCTTTGTGTACACATCCCTCTGGCAAAGCATTTCATAAACTGAGGGGTAATCACAATAATTGTCTGGTGACAGAATATGCTGATTATATGATTATTTATGCATGTAATTGGCATTATTGTTATTTTTAGCTGGAAGTTAATTGCTAATGTAGATCCTGTAATTGGATCAGCATATTGCAACATTGCAATTCTATTAGCTCCTAATAACTGCCACAAAGTGGGAACACTTGGAGTGGGTGGAAGGTGTTTTTTCTCTCTCTCTCTCTCTCTTTCGCTTTCTCGCTCTGTCTCTCTCTTTTTCTTATTTGGAGGCTAAGTATCTGTCTCTGTGGTACAGGAGAAAAATTATAATACTTTAAAGAGTTTAATTAGAAAATATTACAGACTGTTTTGCCAATGGAACCAGGGACATTTTGCACAATATTCAAGGAATCATGTTGTTCTCTTAAGCGCAAATATCCACATATTGTGTTGGAATCCTTTTAACATATATTATTAAGCTGAATTTAATATTAATTGTATCTGAAAGAAGCACTTTATGAGGCATTTAACTGTATTTTCAACACCAAGAAACCTAGAGAGATGCTTACATAAGTTCTCCAACAGTCAACAGATTATTTCAAATGTGACAGCAATATTGTCTTGTTAACAGGGAAAGACACAGAGAAAGCTGGTTTATTGCCTCAATCATTCACAATCAGATCAGAGCAAGTAAAAAGAACAGTGACATCTCGGTCAGAATATAAGAGCATGGATTGAACTCTGTAATGCATCATTTAACAGAGGAAAGCTTTGTTATCAAATGAAGGCATTGGAGCATAAGTCTCTCTGTCACACAGGGGACGGGTCCAGTCTCGCCGCTGATATGAAAGGCTCATTACAGGGCTCTTATCGTCCTGGCATGAAGCTAATTGACAGGGTCTGCTAGTCAGCAGTGATTGTCTCCACCTTCTGCTGTTGGATATCTGTCTTTATCAGTCATCTGATCCTTGAGTAGCAGACTGCAAGGAGAAAGGGACAGTCGAGAGTGTGTGGTCTCTCCTCAACTTGTATCTGTCTCTCACTATCCATCGTTCTGTCTTTCTATTTTACGTCTGACAAGAGCTCTCCTGGGATGCTGCCTGTCCAAAAGACTTCAGAAAATATCAAGGAATACCTGTGGACATGAATCTGTGGAATATCTGCAGACTGCTGCTGAGATGTTACAGCATGTGTAGACAGTCATGTCCAAAACTCTGAGACCACGTTTATATATATATATATATATATATATATATATATATATATATATATATATATATATATATATATATATATATATATATATATATATATATATTCAATATATATGTAATTTATAAAAAAAATTGCACCCTCAGATTCCAGATTTTCAAATAGTTGTATCTCAGCCAAATATTATTATGTCCTAACAAAGAATACAGCAATGAAAAAAAAAAAAAAAACCCTTATGAATGGTTTTGTGGTCTAGGGTAACATATATACCTTTAAATAAACAAAGTTTTAATATTCTGAAAAAAAAAAGAGAGAAGAGTTAGGTTGTAAAATAAGAAAGAAATTCCCCAGTCTAAAAATAAGCACTCTAAGGGTATAAAAAATGTACTTGGAATTCTTTGGTAATAAATACAGTGTATATGCTTACTAACATACTAAACAAACTAATTTTACTCTTACCTAGAACTTAACATAAAATGATTCAGCTTTTAGTGGCTTTAATATATATATATATATATATATATATATATATATATATATATATATATATATATATATATATATATATATATATATATATATAAACTTATTTAGTGTATGTTCATATGTAGACCTACTGCAATATGTTTTAAATATGTATGTAATGAACATTTACTTCAGCCTGCTTTTCAGTAACATATTTTTAAAAATATTTTAACAATTTTATAAATTTTATAAAGTATATAAATTCTCATATACATTGTACAGTACTTCTAAAATATGCAATAGCATTCTTACATTGTACTAATCACAGCCATATGCAGTGTTTTAAGCAAAAACCATCAAATGTTTACTCTATATTCTATAATCTAAATCTAATAATTGTAACTGTAGTTCAAGAAGTGTAAACGTGTATTTTAAATCAAATGTAAATGTGTTAAGTATGTGAGATTAAATTAAACTAAAGGTACTTGATGTGGTTCCATTTTAACATAAAAAAATACTGCATATTAAAATATATTGCAGTTAGCTTAAAAAAAAATATCTTAAGATTATCTTTAATGACACAGCATACTTAAGGGGGGGGGGGGGGGGTGAAATGCTCGTTTTCACTCAATATCCTGTTAATCTTGAGTACCTATAGAGTAGTACTGCATCCTTCATAACTCCAAAAAGTCTTTAGTTTTATTATATTCATAAGAGAAAGATAGTCTGTACCGATTTTTCCCGGAAAAACACGACCGGCTGGAGGCGTGACGTGTGGGCGGAGCTAAAGAATCACGAGCGCCAGTAGGCTTTTGCGTTGAGAGATTTGGAAGCTGTGACATTACGTGAGGACAAAACCAACCAAAACAAACCATGGCTAACAGTCAGATTCAGCGTATATTTGTGATCCAGAATCTGATCCAGAGGCTGAAATTTAACAAGAGCAGCATCAGCAACAACGTCGCTATGTGGTATGTACTGAAACTGTATATATTTGCTTGGCGGTTTTGGAAAATGACTAAGTTCCACTTTGGCGTCTTTTTTTTTTTTTTTTTTTTTTTTTTTTAAGCTGTACATGTGGAAAGTGCAGTTTTGATGACAACGTCGCATGTTGTTTACTTGATGTGCTTAAGCGGCGATAGCTAAGTTAACAACACAGAGATATTTGAAGCAGTTTTACTCACTGCATGCGGTTCCAACACACGATCGTGACCCTTTTTCGTTGGGACTGCATTATCCTTAAGAAATAAACGATGTGCAAATCCGGTGTCAAACTGGGCCTTGTTTGTAAAACAAGCATCTTCGAAATGCAGGAGAACAAACACTTGCACAACTCCGTTGATGCTCTTTAAAAATAAACTCCATCCACTGGCCCCTTAATGCTGTTCTTTTCGTAATCTGTGCAGGGTTGTCTTGCCCTGGCAACCAAAAACACACTCCATTTGTGACATTTCACGACGCTCTCGCTCTGATCAGTGAAATGTCTGTTCTCAGCCTCGCTATACGGGAACGCGTGCTCTTCCGGCAGACGTGCCCTCAGGACCCATATAAGGAAATTCCGCTCCATCTAACGTCACACAGAGCCATACTCGAAAAAAAACTTTCCGAAACTTGTGACAAACCGGAAGGAGTATTTTTGGAACAGAAATACTCCTTCAAACGTACAACTTAATTTTTTTAACTTTGCCAATGTTTAGCATGGGAATCCAACTCTTTAACAGTGTAAAAAACTCAGTATGCATTAAATAGCATTTCACCCCCCCCTTTAAAGTTGTTCCAAAACAACACATTTAATATGCACTTAGTATAGTAGAATTAAAATATAATCAGTGCATAAATATTAGTACAACTTAAGTGTATTCTTTTTCTTTTCTTTTTTCCTTACCTTAGTCTTGTTTACCAAAGCTGCATTTATTTGATCAAAACTACAGTAAAAACTGAAATATTGTTAAAAATTTATAATAAAATGTAATTTATTCCTGTGATGGCAAAGCAAACATTTCAGCAGCTTTGGTAAATAATAAAAAAAGTAAAAAAAAAAAACCCATAAGAACAGCATTTATCTGAAATAAGTTTTAGTAACAATGTAAAAGCCATTAATGTCACTTGATAATTTGAATGCATCCTTGCTAAATAATAACTTTTTTAAAGATGTTATTTTTGATGACTGCAAATATTTGAATGATTGTGTGCATCTTTCTTTTTTTATGTCAGAAATTCTCAAAAAAAAAAAAAAAAAAAAGCATTTCCATTAGTGGTTTTATTATTTCGGACAACCTTTAACTAATTTTTAAAGTCCTCCACCTCAAGATTGAACCCGTTTCTACAAGTCTACAGTATATGTCCCCCTTCCTCAAATCTTACCCTGGAGGTCCAATGCACTGCAGAGTTTAGCTCCAACCCTGGTTAAAGTCACCTGTCTGCCATTTGCGAATGATCCCAAAGACATTGATTGACACTGATTAGCATGCTCAGGTGTGTTTGATTAGGGTTAGTGCTAAACTCTGCAGGAAAGTGGATCTCGAGGTCCAGATTTGAGGATCCCTGGTATATTTTATGTACAGTGGAGGACTTCAAAAGGTTGTTATAAGGAAAGAGAGCTGTGCTCTATTGGTTTTGTGTTTGTTTTCTTTCAAATGTGATTTTTCTCATGTCAGACATGGTATTGTTTCACTCTTAAGGCCTGTTCACACCAAGTACGATAACTATAAAGATAACGATAAAGATTGCGATAAAGATAACGATAAAGATATAGTTCTAAAAATCGTTCTCAATATTAAAGAATAGCGGAGTCCACACCACAACTATAACGATAAAGGCACAGAGAAACGATATTGTTGGGATCACTTTCAGAATGATTTTTTTTTTTCTGATGAACGATAAAAACAATGCCAACCAATCAGAATCAATCCTGCTGTAATGAGCTCGAGAATTTTAAGTAGCAGACGCGCGTCCGCTTAGAATACACAGACAATATAGTTCGCTGGTGTGGACGCTAATATCGTTATCTTTATAGTTATCTTTATAGTTAGCGTCCACACCAGCGAACGATATCGTCTGTTTATTCTGAGCACACATGCGTCTGCCGCTTTAAATCCTCGAGCTCGTTATAGCAGGATGGATTCTGATTGGATGTCAATATTTGTATCGTTCATCAGCTGAAAAAAAAAAAAACAGTTCTGAAAATGATTCCAACGATACCGTTTCTCTATGCCTTTATCGTTAGTTGTAGTATGGATTCTGCTATTCTTTAATATGGAGAACGATTTTTAGAACTATATCTTTATCGTTATCTTCATAGTTATCGTGCTTGGTGTGAACGGGCCTTTAGTCAGAATCAGTGTGGAGGTCTGAGTAGATTTGTTTGAAAGTATTGCTGAGTGAGTTGGGTTTGAGTCTTCTTGTGTGTAGGTTTGCACTGACAGTGTGAGGACATGAAAAATACTGTAATAACACCTTGTCATTGTGAACCTAATGATGCATGTCTGTCCCCAGTCCCCAGACTGGCAGGGTGACAGCCTCTCTCTCTTTCCCTCTCTCTCTCTGTCTTTCTTCCACCACCCACCCCGTGTGTGCACACACACATACACAATCAGACTCCATTTTGTGACCAAGAGAAATGACACAGCCATGACACGTTCCCTTATGATGAGAAGTACCCCCATTAAAACACAATTTATTGGTTCCAAAACACAGTAAGAATTTAGCATATCGAGGGAACGCAATAGTAATCGTGTGCACGTTTTAGAACAGTGAGGGAACAAATTAGTAAATCGTGTGCACAATTTATTTATTTTCTTGTATGTCATGTGCAGGGCTCCGTAGTTATGATTCACTTTATCAGAAATAATTTTTTTAAAGAATTGTGTTGATTAGTTGATTAGCCCTAGTAAACCTACTGTATACATTTTTCAATCATATTGGCAATCTTTTTTTTTGTGTGTGTGGATGTAACCAAACACTAGAATTTCCCATGTGATGGCCACTGGTAAAATTTGAATAGCATAGTATGAATATCAGAGATAAAGGAATCATGGCTTAAGAGACCATATTACACCAAGTTCTCAAAGGCTGATATTTGCCTCTTCCGTGTAATTAAATTTGTGTTATTACATATACATATACATATTTGTATTGATTACTAAAATATATTGTTTGCCTTTAGCTTAGCAACTATGTAAAATTCAATTGCAAGTTAACTTTCCTGCTCTGTGTGTTCAGTAAAACAGCACTGATTGAGTTTTGTGTTTCTATCATGACAACTCTCGGAGGGAATTGACAATGTTAATTTGTTTGGACTTGGCGGAATAGATATGGTATGCTACTGCTGTGGCAGAGAAAGTACCGAGACTTGCTATTGCCAACACATCCACAACATGCTGCTGTGAGCGTGTAAGAAATGCTGCACCTACACATGTATAACAAAAAATAACCCCAATAAAAAGCATGCATGAATTACCTGTAGCAGATCTATACAGGTGGAGCTGGGGAAGGTGGAGGGTTTCTGAAGCACACTGCAACTGCTACAGCAGGCACTAGCCAAGTATTTGAATGTTGAGCAGCAAGCTCATTGGCTGCTGATACAAAAATAACCAAGCAGCTTGACAGAATATTAAGTATAAACATATATATGTTGCTGTCCATTGATACACTGAAGTCTTGTTGGGAAGTCCGTATTTATGAATTGGGACATTTGGCTCATTAAAATCACTTTAGTTGAAGCAAGATGTATCTATCTATCTATCTATCTATCTATCTATCTATCTATCTATCTATCTATATATATATATATATATATATATATATATATATATATATATATATATATATATATATATATATATAAGGCAAGGATTTTGAACTTCTACAAAATGATAAAGAAAGAAACAATTAATGGTGTTGCAAACTCATTTGTAAATTATTCTTTAATACTTGTACAATACTATTGTATTTTTATGCACAACTTATCTAGTATTAATGTAAATGAAGAAAATAATAATTTCAACAAATTTTTACCATCAACTACAGATGTTGCATCCATCGTGTCTGCCATGTTTTCTCTAGGCTAAAAGTAAAATCAATAGTTTCCCTCAGAGTTTCAAGCAATTTTGACTTGAAATCACTGTATGTAAATTGTTCTGAAACTGTCTTAGAAAGCAGTGGGCAGTGAAGTAGCTCACTAGCTACTAAAAGGATTGAGGTTGGTGAAGCTCCGCTCAGACCCTGAGGGTTTGTTTAAACAGCAGGGGCTTGATAAAGCTCAGATGTGAGTCTGCGTCAGAGCTTTAGAGCTGCCCAGCCAAGGTACAAATTCCATAGAACACGAGATTTCTATTAATTAAATCGTAATTGGGTTTTATATATTTATTTGCTTCAGACGTTTGGCAGAACCGAGGAGCGAGATTAGACAGAGATTTACATGTAAAATGTAGGAGATTCATTAGAGTACCTTGGCAAAGATGAAATAATTTGACTGCCTGCAGGGCACACAGATGGCTCTGTATGTTTGCTAATTTGCTCATCTTTCAAGGTCATTAGTTCTATTTGGTGAACTATCAAAAAGTTTATTTGGGGATGGTAAGATTTATGCACAGGGTAAACAAAAACAGTGCCCTTGTTATCACCGCATTGCTGAAATCTTTTGTTATGTTCTTGGAACATACATGCTTAACGGCAGTCATGCCTGTATTTATTATGTTAAAGTTAAATTAAGAGCCATAGATATTGATTTATCTTGCCATAAGAATATATGCAAACAAGTGTGTGTGAGTACCTTTCTCTTACAATGTAAGTGGATAATTACCTTTCAGGTTCGCCGTTCAACACAGGAAAGAAATGTGTAACTGCTGAGGAAAAATCTAAATTTTCATATAATCAATATTATAATCTTCTTCCCTTTCCAAACCCACCCGCTCTCTCAATATTACACTTCTCCCAGGTGGTCTTGCTAGGAAGCTGAGTCTGTTTCTTTTTCTCTTTTTTCTAAAATAAGGAAAGAAAGAAATTTGCCATTTTCTCCTCCCTCATTTGAAAGGGCTATTTGTTTTTGCTAGACAGGAAATGAGTTTTGACATAATGGATTTTCGCCATGCATTACATATACTGGAAAAGGGTCGCTCTGAAATAAGGGCTCTCTGCTCTTTGTTTGCTTTAGGGCTAAAGATTGAAGAACTTCTGAATGGGTTTTAAAATTTTCAGCGGCATTATGTATTAAATTGTTCTTAAGGATGTTGTAAAAACCTATAAATAATCTCATCGCTTTTGTACAGTGCATTATGCTCTATTGTGCAGCATGCAAAAAATATTTAATGATTAAATTCTGGTTAGCTAATTTGTACTTTAACCAGATTTTTATATTGTGAGGCTTTATTTTGTCTTTTCTTTTTTTTTCTTTTTCTTTCTTTCTTTTTTTTATAAGTATGATGCTATGGGTTTTGTGCTCTTTGAAGTTGAAAAGAGGCCATACAATTAATCAATTTCCCTGCCTCAAATCTGTTCTCCTAAAATAATGAGGGAAAAGGTTTTATCAATTTAAGTTGATTTTCACTCTGGCCAGTGTTCTCAGTGGAGGACAGGGTGTGAAGCAGTTTCCCCTTTACAGTAATTTATTCTCAATTTTTCCAACCCTTTATCTTCCTTCATTTGTTATGCTTTTGGAGTCATTTCATAGTGCCTGGATATGAGTTTCCTTTGGGAGAGATGATATGGTCAGGGAGATACCATCTGCCCATGGGGGAGGGGTAGACTAGTCATTTTACATTCTGTCTTCATGGTTTAGCTTTAATGACAGACTAAAATGATGGCCTATGCAGAATGTGTAACAAAGCAGGGTGGTGAGAAAAAAGATGGGTGGAACTAGTAAGCACATTTAAAGTAACACTTTCTTCTCTACTTTTGAGTATTCGTAACCTGAGATACAGTGTGACCCTCAAAGAGTGTCGAAGCAAAATTCTTGAAAAAAATCAAGAATGTACTTTTTAGCACTGAATCATCATTTCAGGAATAAAAGATGGTCTGATTCAAGCAACTTTATATCTATGACATAGATAAAGTTTTTAAAATCGGGGCATGATCAGAGAGTTCAATTGCTACCGAGGCATTAAACAGTCTAGGACAATGCATTCTCCTTCAAAATCACACAACTATTGATTTTAAGATGCCTTATATAGAGAATTAGCTGAGAAAGTCTGGGGCTGAGAAACCTAGTTTGATTTTTTTTTATTATTATTATTGGAAAGTCTTCTTGACATGTAAATATGTCAATATTTGGACTGGTCTTATTTTATTTTATTTTATTTATTTGTATTTTATTTTATTAATAAGTGGAACCATTTAACTGCCAATAACCTCGCACTTTAATTTGGCATATGTTTTATTTTATCTTTATTTAATGGTTTATTTTTTCATATTGCTATGACTAAGGCATATTAGTATATGCCAAAGCAGTCTTTAATGAAGGAATCCGAAGGATTATATTGTCCAGGGATTAGATTTTGTTTTCCTTAAAAGCAAATTTTCAGCATTTTTTAAAAATAATTATACTATGTCTTTGCTTTATGTTGCTCTTTCTTAATGCTAATTGGACATTCTTCAAAATAGGCCAGTTTTATGCTTCACTGAAGGACTTTTTCTATGAATTTCCCAAGCGACATTCCATAGGTTATGTGACTGAACCCCTCATTCCTCCCTCGTTCACTCAGTGTTCGTTCCAGAATGCTTTCTCTGCATTTCTTGCTGTCCTCATTCGATCTTACCAGCACATAATAACTCTGCCAACGCTGAGGAAAGAAACATAATGCCATTCTTACAGTCATATTAAATCTGCCAAAGTACAGTAAGGAGGGAAAACAGAATAAAATGTTAGGCTTTATATCCTGATTGGGAATATCATGCAGGCAGTGCCTTGCACACAATTAAAGATGCAAAACAAAAGACCGTGAGGACTTCAATACTCATCTTTTTCTTGTCACAGTTATTGTCACACTTGCATTTTCAGCTGAAAGAATGGTATGCAGTGTGGATATGACTGCTTTTCCTTATAGACCACCCCAGTGCGATCACATCTTTGACAGCTGGCTCTATTAGAGGATTATGAACGCGGCTGTGGGCGGCAGAAGGCCATGCTGACAGACCTGTTAGTAAAACCCTATATACAAATGACTCCACAAACTATGACAAGCCATCTGAGTTCACATGGCCATTCGGCCTGGAATGCAGAACAACGTAGCGTAACGAAGAACTAAAAATACAGCATTGCCACGTGCTTTTTGGCGTGGTTAACCAATAAGAGCACAAAATGGGTAACAGGTGACTACTGACTATCAATCACGTTTTAAAAGGGCCACGAGGAAGTTCAGCGTGAGAAGTGAGGTTATGTGGTCTTTGGCCTGACCATAACAGTTTGGTTGCACAACGGCGGATGAAAGGTGTTTCGGGAACTGTACAGCGCTTGTGACAGTATTGAGGTTTACGCTGCATGGATGTGCTTGCGCAGCAGTTAGAGTGGTTTATTCAGCAAGTTTTAATTTTAGACTTGAAATCAGGCAACTGATTTCAGAAGTCCTCATTGTGGCATCAATCTGGAGTGATCACCGATTCAGTTTAAAAGCTGAATAAGAAAGAGCTGCACAACCGGAGGAAAAAACAACAACAACAACAACAACTGAACTGCTTAATGAAATATGTTTTGCACATAAACCTCTTTAAAAGAAAACCAAGACCCCTTTATGATGATGATGCTGCTGATAATGATGCATATTATTATTATTATTATTATTATTATTATTATTATTATTATTATTATTATTATTATTATTATTACTATTATTATTATAATTAAAAGTTTTTGTTGCTGAAACTTAAATAAAGAAAAAAATAAACTACAAATGTATTATTTTCATTGAGTTTAACTTGATTTAAAATAAAAAAGAAAGAAAGAAAAAATAAATGGTCCCTAGCTATGTCTCAAAAACAAATTTTAATTTAATTTTAATTTCCTTTTCTTTTTGTTTGAAATATTTTCTCTGTTAACCTAAATGTTATTTTTGTGTGTAGATGATTCCCTTTTTTATTATATTGACTATGCGCACAGTACAATATGGACAATTTAAACAACTACTTGTTTAATGAGATATTTTGCTTCACTTATGCTGTTTTTTTCCCCCAAATAGATTCGATTAAATGTCTTGATTCCAACACAAACTGATTAATGAAAAAAAAAAAAAATGTATTAATTAACATATTTGTTTATAATATTTGTTAATTAAAATGAATAATATTTTAGATGGATAGAGAAAATAATGTGTGACATGCAACACAACAAACAGACATAATAGTATAGCCACAGTGGGCATAAATAATGTATTAATTATTATTGAGATTCACCTGAGACTTCACATGCACCACACAAGTCAAAAAAGGCATTAAAGGGTCTGACTTATTTTTAAAAAGTGTAAAAAATAAAAATAAAAATAAAAAAAATAGAGAAAAAAACTGTGTGTATTTGTTTTTGGAGTGATTGTGTGCATTGTCATCTATATGTACTCTCTCTCTCTCTGTGTGTGTGTTTGTGTGTGTGGTAACTCAGGAGTAGATTGATATCTAGGATGGCTTGTAATGGTTCAGATAGGCCACTCTCACCCACTGTGACAGGGAGATTGGACAGTTAGGAGACAGAGTGCAGGCAGAAAGACCCTTACACAGCCTCATTAGCCATGTAGAGTTATCTCCCAGGTGTCAATACAGAGAGTGCGGCAGAGAGAGATAGCAGGACAACAGGGAGGGGGCCAGGAGGATCTTGACTAAGAGAAACAGGATGACCGAAACCTTAAAGGAAGAAGCTGGTGATGAAAAAAATAGGGAGCCTGCGACTGAAGGCATGGAGAAATGTTGGTGTGGATGAGGTGGGGAGGGGGGCAATCTCTCACACACACATAGATGCGAAAGAAGCTGGCAGACAGTGGAAGAGAGAGGGATAAAACCTCATATACTCGCAAATAGTGGTTTGCTGACAGAAGAAGGGACAAACTCTCACATGTGCACTCTCTTTCTCTTTCTCTTTCTGTCTCTCTCTAACACACACACACACACACAGGAGCTGACAGAGAGAGGTGGCGCTCCCCCACCATCCCAGCACCTGTCACACTTTGAGATAATCATCCATCATGGCCGGCCGTTGGCCTGTGTGGTCCTTTTTAATAGACACTATTGACACTAGTCGTCTCCTCTCCCACCCACAAGCTGTCACCAGGCAGAAGTGATGTTGTGTGCGTGAGAGAGAGAGAGAGAGAGAGAGAGAGAGAGGAAGAACTCTGGATTTTGTTGCAGACATCAAAACACTGGCAAGGGAATGGTTAAAAAAATTAATGGCTGAAATAAATTAGCTGGAGACGGGGTGTTCTCAACTGGGGGAAAAGTGTTTTTTGTTTGTTTTTTACTAATATTTTAAATGCACATAGTTATAGAACAGTAAATTAGTTAAATCCTTGAATCTGATTGGTCAAGCAAGTGTTATGATATGCAGTCTATCTATGAAAAGTTTTATAAGGTGCACTAACATTCAGAAGTTTGGGGTTAGTAATTATTATTATTATTTGGAAATAAATTATTATTTTAAATTATTATTATTTAATGCAAATAAAATTTACTGTAAACATTGTTACCTAATGCATTAACTAAGTTGAACCCTATTGTAAAGTGTTGCCACTGGGCTAGAGTTTAATAAAGGCTGATGTGCCACTATATTTGTTTGGCACATTAATTGAGATGTGTTATGAAGGCACTGACCCTGACATTGAGATGGCCCAGAAGGTGCAGACAGTGGGGGAACACATGAAGCTATTTGAGAGGACTCTAAGTGCTCCATAAAGGACATTTGGCACAAAAACAACTGGCTTTTACATGCAGCCAAAGCATAGTTATACTTAAACTTTGAGCAAACTTTGAGTGATTCAGACTCACAGGTCTAAGAGCGAATGCAGTGTTAATGTGTTTGGCAAGCACTCTTCGTTGACCTTCTCATTGCATACGGGGAAGCAACTGAAACTATAGCTTGCAAAGTTTCAAAGACCTTCTTAATGGAGTTTCTAAAGTGGTGAAGTGTCATGGAATGAAACAAATAAGCATATTATATACAGTATATATATAAATTAATATATAATATATTAAATTGGTCACAATCCATTAAACGTTATACAGGATAATGATCATAAACTATTCATGCTTTAAAAATATACTTCAAATTATTATCTGTTTGGTTTTATTTAACATTGTATTAACATGAAGATCAATCATTTAACTATTTTTATTTTAAAGTTTAAATTAAAAATAAATAACAAAAACCTGTTGAAATCAGTGTCGCATTTGGATTCATCAGTATATAGTGGAGTAAACTGGATGTGATGAATATTTTTCTGCATCATTACCTCTGGTAAACACTGTCAGTAAGAGCTGTTTATGTGTTAAGATGAGTGGAAGGAGAAAATGTTCCTTTCCTGCACATCCTTTGTCCCACTTCAGAGGATATTATACACATTCATCTTCACAATTTACTCACCGTATTGTTGTTCCATTCCTGCATAACTTTATTTTGCAAAATACAATTTAAAGAATGTCTTACATACATCAATCTATTGTAAATACAATGGAATGTTCTTCAAAATATCTTCTCTGAAGCTAGTTTCTGATGAAGACCATCAGGCGGAGGCTTGAGGAAAATGTCTATAGTTGTTAACAGCTCGTCCAGCTCTAACCTCGGTTGTCCATCTCCAGCATGAGGAGGCCAGACACGCGAGCGGAAGCAGTGGAGGCTAATGGAGGCTCACGGTGGGCCGGCAGGGAAATGAGGGTCTGGGTCTGGGCAAAGGGGCTGGTCCCAGGAGGCTCTGGAAGACTTTAATAGCGGAGCCAGGGAGATGCCTGCCTGCTGTGGTTTCTCGGTTGCAGATGATTTTAGTTTCAGGTGACGTGCATCATGCTCTATTAGCGGCCTCTTCCGACCACAGTTTTCTTTGGCGTGTGAAAGGCGCACTGGAGCTCCGCTCTAGACGTGTAGCTTTTCAACACACGTACACACACATACACACGGGTACACGTTTAGATGCAGGTCTGCATTTCTGCAACCAAACACAGGAACGATAGACTGACACAAACACACGCATACATACCTATGTGCACAAGCTTTCAGCTACTCATATTTCCAACTTCCCTTAAAACACACATAGACACCGGACATACAGTATATATGTGATTTAAAGGAGTGATTCTATCACTTCGAGTCAGTCAAAGAATAAAGGAGTTTGACCGGTGACTCTTAGTCCTCTTATAGGAATAGTTCACTCAAAAATTTAGATTCTGTCCTTATTTAATCACCCTCATGTCATTACATTCCAGACCCATATGCGTTTATTTTTATTTTTTATTTTTTTTTAAGAATCATTAAGCAGCTCTTGTCATACTAGGAAAGTTTAAAGTGATTAGAAAGAAAAATACAAATATAATTAAAAGTGATAAAATTATCCTAAAAGTAGTCCATGTGACTATTGTTGCATACTCATTTAAAACATCACTGTCTGCAAATTCAAATTCAAAATCGCTTTTATCTAAGCTATACTTTTTATAAGTTCAATTACCTGTGAATCAAACCCACGACTGTATTGTTGCTTGCACTACTGTTTGAACTACATAAACACAGAATAAATGAAACATTTCACACAGTATCGTAAGACTATCAGTGTATAAAGACATTATTGCTCCAAAAATTATTGTAAGACATTATTGTCAAATTATCAGTGAATATAAAGACATTATTGCTCCAGAAAAACTATGGTTATAGAACAGGAGTTAAATATATATTTTTGGAGTACTTTTTGGCGCTTAACAGCTGTGGTCACAACAGAGTGTCATTTTATGCATATGGTTTTGGAACAACGTGGGTGAGTAAATAATGAAAGAATTTGTGGGTTAAATATTATGTGATGAACAACAGATAATCTCTCCGTATGAAATTGAAGGAGGAAATTGAAAAATATGAAATCAATAAAACCAATGTGTTGGCTTATAAAAGTAATATCAAAGATTGGTAACAAGTTAGTTTAGGGACCAATTCCCACTATTAACTAGGTGCTTATTAGCATGCATATTACTAGCATATTGGCTGTTTATTAGGACTTTTAAAGCAAATATTCTGTATAACCATATTCTACGGTACATCCCTAATCCAACCCAGTACCTAAATGAACAACTACCTTACTAACTATTTATAAGCAGTAATCTTGAGATAAAAGAGCAATCTCACATGCACAGGTATGACTAAAACTCTTGTCTTTGGCAGTGGAGCCAGATGAGGGATCAGGCACGTGTGTATTTACACCACACAGAGGTTTGTCCACACGTCCTGTAGCGGCTGTGTGAAGTGGTCGGATGCTGGTCCCTCATGCGGTCCTCGCAAGTCTTCCAAAATCCTGGGTGGCTGTGAATTTCACTGTAGCTCTTTTACCTCCCCTTCTTTCCTTCTTAAACCTAACTCTTTTTTTTTCTCTCTTAATCTAAATGAAGGAAATTTCCTGTCTGAGGCAACTCTTTGTTTGTGTCCTCGGATGAGGTGGGAAAAAATTGTCTGAAAGAGGAGGCAGAGCTCGCATGACACTGCCTAGCTAAACATTAGAGCCTAATGTGCCATCTGAACAGGCCCTGAATGGAAATTTACAGGGGAAGATGTCAAAATGGGCTTCCCTCATTTCATTAAGGTACAACTGTAGAATTAAACCCTGTTTTTTTAGCCTCTCATTAACAGATTATTGCTGAAATGCATTTGAACGCACCTTCTTACCCAGCCATAATGGCATACAGCACCCATGTAGCCATTTGGTGTGTAAACACCCTATACGAGTCACAAAGGATTCACACACAGCAAAGAACTGAATCCAAACACAAAACTGAACTGTTTCTCATCTGAAACTGCTTTCATATTCTAATAAGTGCAGTCAGAACATCAAAGAGCCTTATGCAGATTAAGTCATTAATGTAGAGAACCTGTTATTGAGCTCGCATGTGAGCAGTTACACAGCAGATCATCTGTGCGTCACGCTCCGTGAACCAAAGTGAGAGAAACTGTAGACAAATGAGCCCAGTGGAAACTCTTTTTTTGTTTTTTTTTGCGTTTCAAGTGACTGGAACGGGTCGCACGAAGGGTGTCTGTTTACACTTGTCAAGTTTTGAGCTTATATTCTTACAGAGCGTGTCAGGGGCAATGAATAACACGGTTGTGACAATTGGAGCCCACAGTCCGTAACCGAATGGCAGGGAGTGAATGAGTTGTTTGGTCAATACACCAACTCCTTAGCAACCATTTCTGTGGCTAAATGAAGGGAATTTTATGCTCTGGCCCCCACCCAAGGCACACAGAGCTGACTACGACTTCATTGCGGCGAGTATAAAAATAATTTATTCTGGCTAAACCATTTCGCCAAATCTTTTAATCACCGTAAAGGCCTTTCAGTACGTGTTATGTCGTTGATTCCTTCGGATGCCTATGTGAAATATTTATGATGTGTTCCTGCGTGGCACATTTAAGGCCGTGATTTATTTTGCAAGGTGGAGAAGGATGCTGTAACACTGGTTTATGTCACAGATGATCCGAAATCGTATTTGACACTCGCTGGTGATGCTTCAAGAGCTTGTGAATCATTTGATGTAAATGTCTTTGGAAGTTATTCGCTGGGATTGAACTTTTTAACCGAAGTGGCCTGTGATTCTGGGTCCAAACCTGTGTAATTTCGTTTATAAACAGTAGCCTCAGTGAACCATTGAAACTTGAATCAGTTTGTATCCTTATGTTCAAGAGAGTCATTGCATTTAAAGGCAGCCCAGCCTGTTGGTCTTGGCAGGACGGTGGTTTTTCTCTGCTTGAAATGCAGCGGTTCAGAACCCCACTCAGAGCTTTGATGTGTGACTGTTATAAGTCTGTTCAACTGTAATATATCTCTGTCATGTCTCATAAATTTCCTACACCAGTTCTGTAAAATCAGAAAAATGTCACACATCCGCTACACCCGGTTCACACATACATATTTTTGACATTATCTTGTCTGTATGTGCAGAAAACACATTTTTTTTCTGCCTTTATGAATAATGCAAAGAAATTGCATGCTGTCTCCTATGTTTAAAGAAACGGTCAAAAACATCTCATCTCATTAAGTAACCTTGTTAACCTCCGGTTACAGAGTCACGTGACTCGCGCGGCATATGTTATTTATGTTCTCGGAGCTGGAAGATGTTTGCAGAGAAGGATAATTTGACAGTCCGATAAACCAGCAGACAGACCTATAAACAGTCTGCCTCGTCGCCACAGAGATCTCATTGTCAGTCTTACTGAAACCCTTGTTTCTCACTCCATCCCGACAGCCACGGGGCAATATTTAAGCAGACAGTCAGAAGACGTCCAAATATTGAACAACATTTTCTCTTTATTTCTAACCCTCTGCCTTTTTTTTCTATTACTTCTGTAGCTGATGTTTTTATTTTTTTGGCTAAAACCACAAATCCCAAACAAACAGGACGGCCGAGGAGCGGAGAATGGGCTGACTCATCAGAGAGAGAGAGAGTGAGAGAGATGGAGAAGGGCTCTCCATTCTCGCTGAACCGTAGCAGAGAGGACCGTCCGGTGCGCCGCATACATGTTCATGGACCACCCAGGTCTCTCTACTATAAAGTAATATTGCTTTAGCCACCTCTTCTACGCCACTGGTTAGCCTAAAGGTATGAGGTTAACAGAGCTGTCTAGAAAACATTATGCATTCTGAGGAGTACAGACCTCGACAACAGAGCCTTAAAAGGTGCTTAAATACAAGACTAAAACTAGATTAACAAAATAAATAATTCTTATTATTAGAAGAAGTATATATTTGCTTATATATATATATAGTCTTGTCTTGTTTTTAAAGTTCCCTTTTCAGTTCATATCTGAAAGTGGTTGCCAATAATTTGATGATTACACATTTCCAGTGTTTGGTGTTGGTGTAGAGTCTCCTCTCTGCAGTAATTGTCTGTCTGTTTTGGTTGGCACTAATGTCATTGCTATTCCTTTTTCTTTTCTTCTGGTGGCCTTTGGGGGAAAGGCTAATATCTTGTGTGTCATCTCACAGCATGAAAACTTTTAGATCTATATAAGGTTACTCATTTCAGAACGTATTTTCTAAGAGAAAGGGAGGGAAAAAATAAATACATTATTTATGAACATATTCCCAGTCCAATGGTTAATTGTTTATCTTTTCACAATTGCTTTGATGTAACCAGAAACGTAATCCATAAAAGAAAGAAGAAAGTTTTCCTGTGTTTTTTTTTTCTTTCTTAGATTAATTGTTGCTGCATTTTCCACTCGTTTCCTTTTAATGATTTGTGACAAGAGGACATATAGGTTATTGTAAAAATGATTCCAGTTTTTCTCTCTATTATGAAGGCGTGCATGGCCCCCAAAGCCTCATCAGCTTTGATTAAGAACAACTCCTCAGCTGCCTACTCTCATTAAGGCTGCCATCCGCTACCACTGTAAACTTATTATATCTCTAGCTCAACTGACCATGTCCAAAGAGTTTTATAATGTAAGAAATTAAACATTCCTGGGTTTGTTTTTGGACTTAAAACACTGCACACTCAGCCTTTTCATGCATAGTGGTGGAGACAAATTCACAGCAGAAGTCAAACACGGATAAAAAGGCTGAAACAACAAAATTATCTGGCAGTACTAACCTTAAAAGGAAAAAAAAGAGAGAGAGAGAAAATTGTCACTTTGCAACTTACAAAATAAAACTATTTTTTGCTTGCCAGGTGCACAATATTAGACGTTCTGTACTAGAGACAACTGTAGTAGTCTCTTAAGGAATATGGTGAGGTCTGTCTCGCCAGCAGAGCTGGCAGAGTGTGTCCAATATATGGCTGCATATACACTGCTGTCTGTTTATGTCAGAATGAGAGATGGGGGATTTTTCTCAATGAGTCTTTTGTTCATACTATGGCAGTAGTTACAGCAGAGCTTACAGTATATGAGCCACATTCGAAGCATTCAAAATGCACTGCAAGAATATGTTAGTGGCATGTATTTTCAGTCATAGTTTATTTATATTTGTTTTATTAATTAGAATTATGTATATAATATGTATTAATTGATCTCGTATATGGTTTTTACTATATGCTAATTTCAATTTAGTGTATACAGTAGAGCTTACATCAGTTAAATATTGACATTAATATCCACAATCGACAGATTTAAAAAAATTCCCTTTTTAAACCTTTTTGCCCTTTTTGTTCATTAAAAAAGTCTTTCTCATTTAAATTTTTGTTATTTGTCTTATCTTTTATTCTAACATTTATGGACATGTGGAATGTGTAGTCAGTTACTTTATTAAACCATATTTAATACACTGGATCTAATGCAATGAACAATTGTTCACTCAGGCCACCTTTAAAAATGCTGTTGTAGTTACAGTGATACATATTAATCACCTTAATAATTTTTAAGGGAAACACAATGGAAACTGACACATCATTGAAGAAGAAATATATGTATATATATATATATATATATATATATATATATATATATATATATATATATATATATATATATATATATATATATATATAAATAATATATATATATATATATATATATATATATATATATATATATATATATATATATATATATATATATATATATATATATATAAATATATATATAAACCAAGCTTTTTTTGCTCAAAAATTGCTGTGACCTAGTTTGGTCTCCAGACACCTGAGAATTGTGCAAAGGACAGATAAATGACTATGAACTTTTAACATTTTCAGAAAATGCAAGACAAAATTCCACTATTAATGGTTGTACTAGACATGTCCTTAACCATCAAATCACCCCAGACAGCATTACCAGAGCCATTTTCTGGTCTACAGCACAATAAGAGCACAGCCCTGAAGAGTGAAGCGACGGCCCGATGGTACGAGTGCAGAAAGATGTGCCCCAACATGCAAACTCTCAGTTTATCAAGCATAACCCTGTAGAAACGCCTCAACATCTGTGTTCATTTCTCTGCTCAGTGCTCGTTCAGGTAGTTCCCGCTAGCCCCCCTCAGAGATGTGTGGAATATACTCTCTTTCTCCCGCTCTTCTTCTTGCTCACTGTTTGAGTCGTCTTCTGCCTCTCTTTCTCCACGCTTTCATTGTGCTTCTGTGTTTTTTCTCCCTCTGATCTCGTCTCTCCTCTAGACATCAGTGTTGTAGACTACGCAGGGCTCTACGAGTGAGTCTCTCTTTCTAAACCGTTGGCTCATTAAGCAGCATGTTTGTATAGGCAAACTTAGTATTTTTAGTGTGTTGTTTGTTTTACGTGCCCTCTGTTCTCACAGTGGAAGAGAGGATGCGGCTTTTCGCTACGTTACGCTCAAGCCGAGTTCTCTGCGCTTTTGCCACTCTGCAGGGAGGAGAATTGCAAAACTTTTCGCCTCTCATTACGGCTGTGTTTCAGAGCGTCTGGGAACGCTGCGCTGATGGCACGCCTTTGGTCGCTTCCAAAATTACCCCACAGCAGGTTCTGTGATGTGGTGTTTTCTTGTAAACAGGTTTGAGGATGGCTGTTCCATAGGCTTGGAAAAGTAGGTTTAGTGTAAAACTTTCACCGACGTCTGACTCCTCGGCACGCTCACCTCCAGGTGCAGCCTGCGAGCCAGACGCGTTTGCGAAGGCCAAGGTGGGAGTCCTGGTGATCTAGAAGTTTCTCCAACTCAGCAATTACTCTTGCCACTGCCCTTTGCAATTAAAACAATTACAATTGGTGTTTAATAAACTGCATTAGTCTGTTTTTGCAGATGTGTCACTTTGCATAAGTAAGATGAATGAATTAGATTTATGATTCACTTGGTTTTTGTTTGAATTCATAATTCAGCAATTGATTTTGATTGGTGATTTGATTGGTTTTTATTAAAGGCAATTTGAATAGGTTTTGTTTGTTTATTTGTTTGTTCTGAAATGCATTTATATAAATAATTTTAGGTTTAGGGTTGCAAAAAATGACACACACACACACACACACACACACAGACACATATTGGTTTCTGTGAATTGTGGGGACTTTCCATTGACTTCTATTACTTTTATGCTGACCAAATTATCAGATTTATCTTCTATCCCCTAATCCAGAGGTCTCTAACCCTGCTCCTGGAGAGCTACTGTTCTACAGATTTCAGCTCAAACTCTCTCTCTATATATATATATAGCTCAGACTTATATTTGAGTCTGGGGTAGGTGTAAGTCTTGTCTATGAAACTGGGGTAATGATCCTGGCTATTTTAGCTAGCACAGCATATTTTTGTTTAGTTAATGGTTGATTAAGTAGAAAACCCATTTATCGGAAAGAATCACTTTCCTTTAGTCACAAAAGGCATATAAATAAATATTTAACAAGAAGCTCGTTCTTGTATGTTGTCACAAGACCACATCCTCATTCTTAGCGGACAACAGACTAAATAATGGGCTTAACCATTTAAAGCAGTTTCCTTCACTTTGTGCCTCCAGCAAGTGACCCGGTAAATATGACGTCTACACAGGCATTGTTACCTCACCCTGTCATAATATGTCAACCTGACAACCTAACCTAAATGAACAGGCCCCTGCTCTGGTCTGGGTTGTTCTTAGCCATCTATGACGTAAATATTTCACTTCAGACCCTCTTTGTTGAATTGAGAGATTCCGCCCTGAAGAACACAGCGTTGTCCTTTATCCACCAAACATCACAGTCACATTCAGTAATGACTCCAGTGATCTTTGAGGCTACAAATGATTCATGCTAGTTTGCCTTTTCAAATTATGTTATTCACATGCAGCTTTTTTCCTAAGGATATTGTTCCAGGGCAAACACTTACAGTACAACTTGACTTGTATGAATAGAAGTATCTCCTGAATAGAGAGAGTCTTGCTGGAAGGCGTGCTGTAACCAATCAATACTCCATGGCCTCTCTTGTTGCCTGAGGAAACCACAAGTGCTCTCAGATACCCCAACCTTCATCTCCGGTGAGTAGTTATAGGTTTTCTTAAAGGACCTTAGTTGAATTATGTAAATCCCATTTAGGTCACTGAACTAAGTACATGTTGTGTTGTGATTTCTTACTTATGTACTGAGACCTAGAGGGTAAAATCTATCTATCTATCTATCTATCTATCTATCTATCTATCTATCTATCTATCTATCTATCTATCTATCTATCTATATTTTAAGATAATTTAATACAGATTGTGTTGTACTTTGTTGAACTTTCTTTGTGTCAAGTAAAAGTAATACAGTTACTCGACTCTCTATATGCTTTACTGGCATTGCTGCATTGATTAGTGCCATTATTACTTGAATTGTTCCATAGGGAGAGCTATTATTTCTTGCATTTACAGGTCAGATTTTTTGAATGTGAAGTTTTGACATCACCAGGTAGACTTATGTGGGAGGACACCTGTAATTTGTATCAAGGTGGAGGTGATGGAGGAGGACGCAAGCGTTGTTGAGATACACAAGGAATATTAAATAGAATAACATGGCCAGACTAGCACAGCGGGTTCTCAGGCCCTCAGTACTTTAACTTTCATTAGCGAGCAATTGGTCATGCTCACAGCAGGGATCGTTTGGCCGACTACGCGGTTGAACATTGTCGGCGGTTCCCGAGAAAGTCGAGATTTTGTTGATTTCTATTTCTCTTTCTTTCACATTCTTCATGTGCTCAGAATGGGACAAAAACAAGAAAATAGATGGAGACCGAACACGGATCTGTGAGATTTAAATGCGGCTTGGGCGCCCTGCTGTGTCCTTGAATATGGCCAGTCACTGAGAGCCGTAGGCGGCTGGTAAAGAGAGGGGGTTGTGTGGAGGGTCCCAGCAGGCCGTTTGTCTGGACGGGGCTGTCTAACCCTCCCCTCCAGCTGGGCAGGGCTGAGAGAAGTAGAGCCCTCACTGACTGATTAGGTCTCATGTAAAGTACCACCTGGGGAGCCTATTAGAAACACCAAAGTCAATGACAATGCAGACGGATGACGCACCTGCACGGCCACTGAGCATGCATGTTCCCTCTATCCCTTTGCTATCTGCTGGTCTTCAGCATGGTTCTGCAACCAATGAACTTGACTTGTAGTTGGCACATTTTGATTTATTTTTTAGATACTTGAAAATATATTTAAAATCTCTTTAATTTGACTTAAATTCAAACTAAAGTAGCAACATAAATACAATTTGAATTTGAATGCAAAAGAATATACATAAAATGAATTAAAAATTCAACATAAATTCACAACTTTTTTAGAAAGTCAAAGTTTATTGCAAACAGTTTATTTTGAAATGCTATTATCAGTGTTCAAAAGAACAGATTTACATTAATTAAAAGTATTTTCTAACATTATAAATGTCTTTACTAACACATTTTAGATCAGTTAAGTGCATTTTTAAAAGTACTAATGTCTTCCAAATAAATAAATATTAACGGTAGTGTACACTAATGTTTTTAACATTCAAGTGAGGATGGATGGATGGATGAATGTGGGGACGAACACTTAATTTCCCAGAATGCACTGCCTTAAATTACAATTCAGTAAATTTTCCTTCTTGTCATTCCAGAGCAAATTCCACCTGAACTTCCTGTGGGGCGTTGCCAATTCCATTCAAATTCACACTAACGAAGTAAAATGAAGCCAGTCAAAGACTATAGAATATACCTAAGATCTTTCACTAGTATAGTTTTGAGTGAGGAAAAATGCAATGCTTAACATTGCCAATCGCAGGAAGCCCCGCCTTCTGAATGAAAGAGCCAATCCTTAATCGGTAAAGTCAGAGTGTCACTTGCATCTGCCGTTAGAAGTCCCCGATGCTTTAGAAACAGTCTGCGTTCTGAGACTTGTGCCTAGAACTGCGCATGCGCACTAGCTGAAGTACCCTGAGAAATAAGCTTTTATAACTCCGTTTGAGCAAATGAAACTACATTTATGAAACAATTGTTGTCAGATTTCATTGGTGATTTCAAATTGTCCCCTTGGAATTATAAGGTTCTATCTGACATTTTTGCCAAAATTTAGCTATTCACATATTCTTATTCTGTGTCAACTAATTTACATTATGTGATAGATTTTTTAATGTTTTCTACATTTTGGGAATTTTTATAAATATGTATATATATTTTTTTTTGTATCTATACAGTCGAATGGAATACAAGATCTTTGAAGCTCAAAATCTCAAAACTACTCAGAATGCACATAACCTTAGAATTCCAAGGGGAAGAAATATTACACTTAATCATAAGCTTAGTGAACAGTTTGGGAGAATTACATTTTTTCCTATACAAAGTGATAGAAGATGCATTTGCATGTCCGAGAGGCATTTCAAAGATGGCCGCCGAGTGACATGACTTGCCTTAAAGGGACTTTGAGCCAGTTCTTCAGGCCCACTTATTAACCTCCTTTCTCTTCCTGTGGCATCTACAGTATAGAACACTGTGACTCTGTTAATCAGGAAACCGTTGAACAATGAACTTCTGCCCAGCCAGATCTGTGAGCAGTAAAAGACAACCCTTTGTTTCTAAAATAAGAACTGTTTGACATTTGAGAGGAGACACAACCCGTTCCTATGAAGTTTGCCGGCATCAGAGCACAGACCGGAACCCTTCAAGCTATTTCCAGCCTTGGTGAATACCAGTTATTGTGAACGTGTAATTACAGGCCTAGACGCTGCACTTAATTCCCAAACAATATGGTGTACTTATACACAAGGACGTCAAATTATACTCAACCCACCATCTAAAAAATGCTGTCAGAGCGTGGATGCCAAAACTACCGTACAGTGGCCGCCAAACCCTCTGCCACCACCCTCTTCTGCTTTCTCATTATCCAAAGGCCCTGCTCCACGGCCCTAATGATGATGATGGAGAGGAGGCTGCCTCCGACCGACCACAATCCCTTTCACAGCTCAAACAATGTCATGCCTATAAAACGGTGACTAAAATAGACAACACAACTTGTTTGTTTTAGGAAGAACGTTTCATTTCAGCAAAGTGGGGTTTCAGAAAATTGATTTTGAACCTATTGGAACAACCTTGTTTTTATCAGTCATGAAGTAATCAGGTTGTTTTGAACAGTCATCTAGTTTTAGCAGCTTGCCAACAATATGAGAGATGTGCAATCCTGCTCGAACTGCCCTTAAAAATAGAAGGACCATCGTAACACAGCAGAAAATTGTGCTATTTAAAAACCTTAGCTAGGCCTATGTTTTTGTAGTGAAAATGAATTGTCTCCTCATATAGCTAATGCCATTTACTTACAAGGGACTCCTGGGTCTCATTTTGAATATAGTAATGGTGGACAATGACAGTTTGTTCTGGGTCGCTTCTCCTCTGAAATCTGAGTTAATGTGTTTGCTTTGGCTCCCCGATCATTTTAGTTCTAACCTGCTCTGGTGTCAGGAGGACTGTATTGAGTCTCCCTCAGTTTTTAGAGGAAATGACAAATAAGTACTTCCATGAGACTGTAGAAGAAGCTAAATGTGAAGGGACATGTATTAGAGGTTTCAGGACAGGAAATAGGAGGGACGTATTATGGTGTCATACAAAGGATTGTGTGTTTCAAGCGTAGTGCCTAGCGCCCAGCTTTTTCAAGGGAATTGAGAGCATTCTGGGACTTGTTTTTTTTCTTTTCCCCTTGAGTTTTGTCTCTGTTACTTGGACAAGCCAATGAGGTTCCTGGATTGCCAAGGAGCCCAACAACAAACCCCTATAATTTCCCCTATGCCTCACCAGAATCTTGTGTCCTTCAAAGGACGTCTGAAAGGGAAGCCTGTTTAAAAGGCCCAGTGTTTATCCTCGGAGCCCATTTTGGTAAGAAAAGTCAGCCCTCTGCCCTTAATTGGTGGAAACGTTAGCAGCATTTGGGTTCAGTGTACATCGTAGAGGGCAGCAGGCAGATGACAGTCGCCATATTGCCAGCCTATTGGCTCGGGTCTCGTCTGTGCCACCAAGCTGGAGAGGCTGCCAGTCAGCATTAGGCCAAGGATTCCCCGAAGAGACAGCCATTTCACACAACCAAGAAATTATGCCGTTTGAGAGCAGAATTTGATAATATGCTTATTTTCTCCGCACAGCCGCAGGGAGAGAGACAGAAAGGGGAGTGGTGGAATTATATGCTACGTTAACTTCGGAGACATCTCTAAGGCGGTGAAAAAACGTCGGAGAGCGTTTTTCTTTTCTCAGACTGGCTGCTGTGAATTGAGAGAGAGTCACTGTGACTTAAATGTCTCTGGAGACTCATACACCCTAGTTCTTTCTGTCCTCTAGAAAATGTGCATGTGGTTTGTGTTCTTTGAAGTGACACAACTTGGCTCTTGGATTGAAAGAATACGCTCATTTTGCATCCTTGGAATTGCTGTAATGCAGCAGAGGTTTGCTTTGAAGAGTAACTAAATTAATTATAAAATCAGAGAACACAGGTTTTCAGTTTTTATATCGATTCAGTGAAAAGACTGAGAAAATGAAAGCGTGTTAAAAATGAAACTTTTCCAGATTATTGTCATGATGATTTTCCCTCTGCACATCAGGTAAATATTTACCATCACATTTACTTTTGGGATCCAGATATGATTATGTACACACAACATTCCCGTACATCCTCAGGTGGAATAAAATGGTCACATACTAAACTGGACGCTTGCCGCAAATTAGACACAGGTAAACAGATTTCTGATTGGTCCAGGGTTCATACTGAAATGCTAAATGTAGAGTCCGGCCTCTCTAGAAATCAACACAAGATAGTAGCTGTCTCCCGCAGCTCTGGCATGCAGACGACTAACCATGGCAATACCATGTGGCTTTTCTTGCTTGAATACAGTTATTGAGCACTGAATTCCAGTGTGTACTGGACTATACTGCACGGTTAAAAGCAACAGGGGCTCTTCAAGGTAAACATTAGTGCCTGCCAAACGAAGTCATGCATTTTCATTTCATTTCTTTTCTGTGGTTCTGCTTTGACATTGATGTCTTGATTCTAACAGACATGTGTTTTGTTGAAATTACACTCTTACACCAGAATAACTAGGTCAAATATGAGCTGTCAGAAAGTCTTTCTTTATGGTTCCAAGCCTGAAATGAAAAAGAGATTTGTCCGAAAAAAAACAGGTTAGGCTTGAAAACACTTCAGATTACACAGAATTAGTCATCAACGAGCAATCAAGCTTCATTTCCGAGACATAAAACAGGATTAGATTGAAATGCCATCGCTAATAATTACACATTTTTACCATGGATGTATTAATTTATTGAAACTGTGAAATGGTGAAATAAGCACCACTGATATGTGCAATTCATCCTAACGCTGAGGAAAACTAGCTTCAGCGCAATCATCTGAGGCACATTTGGACATAACTAAAAGATCAACACAAGGCTGTGGAGAAGACAAACAAACGCTGGAAAAACAAACAAAACCACAATGTGCTGTTGCCGGGCGGCTTTATCTCCATGTGTTCCTGTTTGTTTGTTCTGTTGAGCAGAGGGCTGTGGATAAAATGTCATGAAATGATAAGTGAAGAGCTCTTGATTGCACAGCACTGTCACTCTAGGCATCACAGGTCTCATATGGCTAATGAAAATCGTAGCAGGAGACATATGCAATTTTGGTTTAGAGTTTACCTGATCTGTTCATGTGCAAACAAGAACAGAAGCTAAAATGCCATTGGTCCTCCATCCATTTATTTTGATTAGATCTCACTGATGTCAGATATATATGGCGATGACAGTTTAAGAATATCAGTGCCCCACAGGACGCAATCAAAAAATCCATGAGGGACAGGCTAGGCTATCCTTTCGCCAGGCCATAATGGGGTCACCTGGGAAAACCTGTTGAGTTTGACAGGGTGAATAAGTCCCAGAATGGCTAATGGCAGTTTGTAAAATAAAAAATAGACAAATATCCCAGCTAAGACTGAATGTTTAGAATGTTTTAGATTTTTATTAAAGGAGTAATCCATGAGAGGGTGTCCATTAGCTTAATCACCAATTAATTTTGGTGATGCAAAGTTAACTGAAAAAAAAGAAGAAAATAAAATATTGTAGACTTGCTGCATTCATATAGAATCCATTGCATGATCAGAACTGGTTGTTTCACAGTGACTTTGAATGTAGTGTCTCCAATCAGATTTTACTATATGTTTAATAAAATCACTTTAAATGTTTTTGCCTCTGTAAGTTCAACCAAAAATGAAATGTCTGTCATTATTTACTCACGCTCATTTTGTTCATTTTGGTCTGTTCCTCACCAGTGTGGCTTCAGAAGACTTTGAATAGGTCATGTGGACCACATTTATGATCATTTTATGGTGCTTCTGTTTCCTGTTTGAAGCTTGAAAGCCTCAGTCCTCATGCATTGTATTTGAATCCACTACCAGCACAGTCTTCAAAATGTCTTATTTTGTGTTCAGTTGAGGAAAAAAGTGAAGAGGTTTGAGTGAGTAAATGCTAGATTTTTCATTTGTGGGTGAACTAATCTGAGAAGTTTGGATTTCATTGACCTACATTTTAAAAAGGTGAAACCAAGAAACTTTAATATGAGAAAATTAGTTATATTTACTAATCACCTAATGTCACGATTGTTCAGCGATACAGGAAAAACGGAAAAAAGGATTAAAGTCTGTCTCCCTCCGCGTGGGCTACAGACTTCATCAGGTGCAACAACTGATCAAGAAAACTCATGTATCAGCCAGCTATGGAGCACAGTCCAAATGCTTCAACATTAATCAAACATAATTGGTGCTTAAAGTCTTAAATTATTTATTATTGTGAGATCTGACAGTGCTGCTCAGAAGCAAATTGGGATCATCTTCCATGACCACCAAGGATTTGAAGATTAAGGCAGAACTAAGTTTATTTCCTCCATACGGCTTTTATCCCCGCAAACGAACCGTTTAAACGGATCACCCGCGACAGATAACCGCGTTACTGTAAACGAGAAATGAGGCTGTTCCTCTTAAGATCCTCTTCTCTTTTTCCCCCCCTTCACCCTGGTCTAATTGTGCTGTGGATCCCCGTGGGTTTAGATGTTTGACACTGCGAAATGCTCTTAAATCCTCCTCGCTTCTCTCTTCCTTACGCTGCGTTCCCTATCTAGAGCCAAAAGGATGTATGTCGAATTCGTAAATTTATCACTTTGCAAAACGGTGCATTAAATGAGTACGGACACGCTCTAATTTGAAATGCTGACTTAAGAAAAGAAGTTCTGATGTTTCAAAATGAGTTTGGATCATGGTGCCAACCCTCCCCCCTCGGGCCTCCCCTCACACCCTCCTCTGCCTCTCCTCGGCCTTTCTTTTCGTCTTCCGGCAGCAAATATCTCCTTTCTCTGGCTCCAGTCAATAAAAGTCTGCTGCTTCCACTCTCTCCAAGTAAGCAACATCCCATCTAATGATGAGCATTTATATGCAGCTGGATAAACTGAAAATTTAAATAGATTAATTAATTAAACTGATGCGTTGATGCTGTTATGATGTAAAGAACCCATTATGTTACAGCATACTCAAACATTGGCATTACAAGGCATCCAGTGGTCGCAGTTTTACTTTACATTTAGATTACTACCAGAGGAAAAACAATCTTGTAAGCCAAATTAATCCATCAAAACTGCTGTTAACTACTACAAAACATGAAGTGTTCGCTTTATTATTTCACAAGTGTAATCCTCTTGTTGCTATTCCGTTGAGAAAACATGAGCCTAATGGCTTTTAAAAATAAGAAACTCAGTGAGAAACTCTGTCAACAAAAGGTCCAAGGAGAGTTGGAATTTATAGTCTAAAATAATGAGATAAATTATCAGTATCTTTTATTTGCAACACATACCTAAAAATATTTGTATTTGATTGCAACATTTTCAAAATCCATAACTTCATCACTCCGGGTTGAGTTTTTCTATCATTTGTACATTGTGATTAATTAGCTCAAATTTGTAGATCGTTTTACGTTCTCAAAAATTGACATGAAGCGGCTGTAACTCGGTTAAAACAATGAGCCAGCTCTGCAAAGCTTCACATTAAAAAAAGCTATTTGCTTTCTTTGGCGGTAAGCGTACTTTCCCTCTGATATGTTCCTTCTTGGATTGCAGATAAAGTTGCTGTATAAATCATGCTTTCTGAACCTCTCAAGTCCCAACCCAGGGAAAAGAAATCTGTATAAAGTGTTAGTGAACTTCTGCCATAGATTCAGCATCCTCAAGAGACTTTCAGACAAGACTGTGAAAGGCTTTGATGACAACCAAGACCAAAAGCCCCCTTTTCCCGAACTGATTTACACTGAGAACTTTCTCTCTGTCTGAATCTTTGGTCACCACTGCATTCTTTTATCTCTCTGTTCCCTCCATTTGTTTGGACAGTGTACAGGAACTGCTACATGGCCTAGTCTAGACTCGTAATCTTCCTTGCTTTGTGTGCAAGGTCATGCTGGACACATAATATAGCTTGTCTAGCAAAGCAAGGTCAGAACCAATGGTCTGTATAATAATATAGTGTCTAATACATATCACTGTCCCATTAAATCCATACCCTAAACTAAAACACTGCTGCTTGGGACGTGCTGGAATGATGTACTGTGATTCTGTGGCAGAACCTCCCCTCTTTCCACAAGTAAACAAGCCATAATTAATTGTACAGTGTGTAAATTTAGCCCAGAAGGCACGAAGGCCATCTAAACCCCTTACCGCAAGGAAAGGTCTTGGCAAATAGCCACACAATATTTTTAACTTGACCTTTTCCTGTTAGGCCCAACAACTGGGTTCTCTGTGCAGATTCTGTAACTTCCAGACTTTTTCTGTCATTCGAGATTATAATGATCTTGCATTGGCACTGATGTGTTGATGATTTAATATAAATCATGAGTAACACAACAAGATTTTGAATCATATGATGGGTACGACTGTGGCAAAAGTGAGAGCGATGTCATAGATAGCTCTCGCAATGTTTACAGCATGTGCTCTCAATATAGATGGTGTTAAAGGGTATTATGGGAGAGTATTATGGGAGAGCATTTCAATCAGCATGCCGAGACATACTTATGCATTCACCCACTTTCCCTGTGCATGCATTTATGTGAATTGGAGCTAAAATAAAATGGTCTCTAAATTCCTTCATTTTACAAGAAACTGCAGAATTATAAAATGTATTCAAACATACATTAAACATGCAAGACACGGGTTAAGTCAAATCATAATGCATTTAAAAATAAAATAATAATTTCTGCAATTTCATTTTCTTTCTCTCTCTTTTTTTTCCAAGTGACATTGATGGTCTTTCCTGAGGTAAATGTAATGTCAGATGACATGTTGACAGGCTGTTTTATTGGAGTCTTTAAGCAAGATTGCTTAAGACATGAAAAATTTCAGTAAGTTTTTTAGTAATATAATTAGTAAGAAAGTGGATGAGATGATCGGTTCATTAAATGTTTCGCTCTGCCATTCTGAAGGTGGCTAGAGTGATCTGTCAGGCCGCATTAAAGAGACATTTGATGTTTGAAATTCATTTAACAACTTATTTTAAGGTGTCCTTATTACACGTTACATGTACTTATAATAATTATAATAATAACAACAAATTATGCATAATTACATACAAGTAACCCTAAGACAAACCCTAATCCTAAACCTAACCTTAACCAAACAATAAGTACATGGTTCATTACTATTACAAGTTATTTAAATGTATAACTACACTGTAACAAGGACATCTTGAAATAAAGTGTACCCAGAATTTCTTAAAAATTCCTTCCTATAGCTAAAACAGTATAGCATGGTGGTAGAAATGCCAAGGTCATGGGTTCAAATCCCAGGCAAAGCGAGAACTGGGGGAAAAAAAAAGTACATTGAATACAATGCAAGTCACTTTGAATAAAAGTGTCTGCCAAATTCGTAAACGTAACAATGAATGCGGTTTGAAAGCTGAGACTTTATCAAAAAGTAATGAAACACAAAACATTCAAAATTCTAACTTTTTTTTTTTTTTTTTTTTTTTTTTACATACAATGGCTTTTCTAAACAGCTTATTGCAACTTTAGACACAAAATGATGAAGTGTGTTGCATATTACACACTGAATACATATGGTTTAAATAAACTCTTTGCTACGTATGTTCTTTTCTCACATGTCCTATATATCTGAAATTTTGTGAAAAGTAGTGCACCCGGATTTAAAGCAAGTCCAATGTCCTCAAAAACTCGATCAGGTCATCCGGCCTCAGTTTGCTCCTAAATCAGTACAAATGAACTGATTATTTAAGCGCAAAATGCAGTCTGTGCCAGGTGCGTGCTCTCAAAGGTGCGTTAGATGGAGCAAGTCAAGGCGTTAACATAAGGCCGGAGCGTGGATGTAGCAGCAGGGTCTTTGAACCCTCCAGGTGCAGCTGTATGTTGACTGATGGAAACAGGCTTCGGCCTGTGATCTCAATGCCTCGTATGCACCAAACAGGTTCCGAGAGGAAGTTTTGTTACTCTTTGACTTGTTTATCAAAGAATAAGTTACTGAACAATGCATTTTTTTCCAGGAGATAGCTGAGGTCGAGAGTGTGTGTTTCTGTGTGTCTCAGACACTCCAGTGGGGTCTTATTTGGCAGTGGGAGAACACAACTGCATCTTCTGTGAACATCCGCAGGCAAGTTCGCACTGTGTTTTCCTCTGTGTGTACTTGCAAAAACCCTCTTTCTTTGAGCAAAGAGTGTGTGTCAGTAGGTTTACGCACATGTGCGAATCCCACTGGGCCTTTAGTCTACGCCAAGCTCCATTTTATCCCCTGTTGTTTTCTATTCAAAAGCTGCTGCCCTTGTCTCCATCTTTGTGCCCACATACTCATTAAAAACAAATATGTCCTCATTAGTGGCAAGGCATAGATTACATGTGTAAACATCAGTCTGCTGAGTGTGTCCGCGCAAACATAACAGCCCTCCTGTCATGGATCTCAAAGCTGTTTTTCATTTTACTTGTTTTATGTCTCATACGGCAGCATGATGAGCGTGGTTATAGAAACGCTTTACCTCTCTTCATTTTCACCTTATTTCCTTTCAAATAAGTCATAGGAAATATAATCAGTGCAGGTTGTAGAACTGGAAAGTGGAACCGTGAAACCGCAGCATAGCTAGAGGGTTCTGTTGGGTCAGTGGGGTTGGGGAAGAGTGTGAGGCAATGGAGGTGAATGAAAAACTGAAGTAAAGCGAGTCAGCTTTTGCCCTCTCTTTACAATTTCCCTTCTCCGGATCCATCCTTTCCCCGCAGCGCACCGCTTCTCTTTCTGGGGGGGAATTGTAGAGAGCAAGGAGCAAGTGTTCCATGCGCTCTGCACTTATCGCCTTGGGCCGCGCTGTGATTTCCTCCTCAACCTCTGTGATGCTTCCAGTGTTTCTTCCTGCAGATGTTCAGGAACATCGAAGCTCAAAGCGCAATAGAGTTTCCGAGTCCTTGTGCGACATGGGTTACATTTGTGACGCGTGAAGGTAAGCTCAATTTATCGATAAAATGAGGAGAATGGTGGAAGAAGCAGCAGCTGATTGGAGGGTCACCATGCTGTGCAAAGGACACAGGTTGAGATCATGGCATGAGCTGTAATTAGCGAGGCAAAGCTCTAAATACGAGCCCCACTGTGTAGTGTGGGGAAGCAACATGTTAATTGCTACCTTTATCAACGAACAAAAATAAAGCAGGAAGTGTTCACTCAAACCCTTCGAACACAGAGAGAAGGAAAAACGTTGAGGTGAAGACAATAATGGATAAACTGTGTTTGGCTGATATTGAATAATGAATGAAAGGCAAAGGGGATTAAACAATCGCCACATATATGATTAAAAAAATAATTTATCTTGCATGTTGAAATTATTAATTAGCTCAAATATTACACCAGTCTTATTGCATTTTTGCCTATTATCTATCCTGGTACTCTGCGTATGATAGATTGATTAGTTAACTGAATGCTTTTATTCAACAAGGATGCATTAACACTAAGGACTTTTATAACGGTACAGAATATTTGTATTTTAAATAACTGCTGAAGACTGAAAACTAAAATGCATCATGGTTTCCACAAAATCATTTAGTAGGACAAATGTAAAAGTAAGGAGTAATGACTTTGGAAAATGTAGCTTTGCTGTCACAAGAATACATTTCATTTTCACAGTTATTTTAATTTGTAATTATATTGTATGATACTGCTAATTTAATTATTTCAAAAACATTATAAAAAATCTTATTAAACAACGTAAAATATTACTCTGAATCTGAACTCCCCTTTTTTCATGCATCATTTACTTTCATGCCCTCTTTTTCTTGCACAAGATATACACTTGGTTGTGCTTTCTAAAGACACCTGACTGTGTGACAAGAGTGACTGTGTCAAACTGATGCACTCGTTTTGTCTGCTTCTCATTGACATTTTAACAAAGGTCTCTCATGGGCCCTCCTGACTTGAAATACTTGGCCATGGCCAATGGCATGCCTTCGAGCGACATACTACGCTCACTCAACCTCAAGGCTGGTGAAACCCTCTGCAGAGATGTCAGTCATTGATCCCTCTAGTGTGGACATGGTCAGGGGACAGGAATATCATGTCTGGGCTGATTCTGACTTGCCCCTGGAGACTTTAGGCTGGTGTTTTTGTCTTGGGAAGTGGCGCTCACTGCTATGATGGAAGCCAGTCGGTTTGTTGACATGGTGGTATGGAATGTTACACCTTGTCGCGTTGCTCCTGTAGAAGAAATGTCTTTCAGCGACTGTGTAAAAGAGATGCCTCAGGATTTTCTTTGTCAAAGATACATCAAAGGAGGTGTTACAAAAGAGTTTTTTCGAGGTCTCTAGAGAAAGAATTGCTGGGGTCTGTTCTGGTCTTCTCGCTCTATATAAAGACAGAGTAGAGCAAACATATAACACTTGTCTAAAACGCTGCGATTTTTAATTCTGGAAACTTTCCGAACACGATAACAAGCTAGCAAAAACTGTAAACAGCCCACTTACCATTAGGTAATTGAAAAGAAAAAAATGTTAGAGTCAGTTTCCCTCTGTGCCACCCTCTCTCCCTTTTTTGACATTTATCTTTAGTTAGAAAAGGCGAGCATGTAAATTGCCAGAGACAAGTGTTTGCAGGATTATCTTTACATACTCTGAGATTAGAGGAGGATGTTACGCCATGGTTGTCGGGAGAAATTAAAATTAATAAAACAAAGGGCTAATGAGAGTGTGGTGGATATCTTAAATACCTTCTGCACCTAGGTTAACTGGGTTTAAAGTCCTTTTGAATTTTATTTTGCTCTACTTAGAAATTCAGCTTTTGAACTGGGTTTAAGAGAAAAAATTCGAACAACTTTATAATAATCTAAATTTATCTAATCAAATCAAATAAATATAATATAATATAATATAATATAATATAATATAATATAATATAATATAATATATAAACATCATATATAATTAGGCAAGCAATTTTTTATCACTTTTTAATGCCTACATTTCAATACATTGTATATTAATGAATAAAGCAGCTTCATTTCAAATTTCTCTGCTCCTGCAAAACACATACATCAGAAAATTACAGAATCATATTTTAATTGCTTGACTCATACTGAAAAAGAATAAAGAAAAACGAAATTCTGCTTAGTTTGAGTGTTAATGCATTTTGAATGTTTTGAATAATTATGCCACTTGTTTTTATACAGTTCCTCAATTGAGTTACATAAGTCATTAAAGTAACAAATTTACAGTTTAATTTTGGTACACTGTTTAATTTACTGTAGAGTCTTTGTTATTCATTTGAATCAGTAACTGCACTCTAGTTTATCTGTGGCAAAAAAGTGCCAAACTAATGCTTTTTGCATTTAGTCAATTGTTTAAGTATAATTGCACTTTATCATGTCTAATGGTTTTTAATGGGTTATGAATAATGGGCTTTTAACAGTTAGACAACATGTCCTTTATTTGCTATGTGCACTATTTTTATAAGCACTGTTTTCTAATGCATATTTTAAATCCAATTCAGATCAATTAAAAAACATAGTGAATTTTAGCTATAGAGAACTACTACAGAATAGCTGCACAGGAGCATATACTAGATCGATTTGGAAAGTCTTAAAATAAAGTCTTGTGACCAGAATATCTCCCTCTGAGTCTTGCAGACACAGTGTGGAATCTGATGAGTTAGTGTTGCATTTTTGTTTGTGGGTTTGTTGCAAGTGCTGTCCTGGAAATCTCCGCGGCACCATGATATGTAAATATAAACTATGCACTAATATCATAAATGATTCTATTTTAGTCTAAAATAAATGAATTGATTTATTTTACATACAAGATAACGTGTCAATGAAAAAATGTTATCCGCTTGTGCATGGCTTCACGGCAACAGTAACTGACTGATTTGTGAAAGGTGTCCGTGAGCACGGCAAACTCTGCTGCACTTGAAAGTTCTGTTCATTATCATGTGAGAAACACTTTATGATTGCATCTTTATACTGTGTGAGCCAACCATAATAAACAAGACAGGAACTTCTGAATGATGCCATCAAATAATATTTTTTAACATGCATGCAGAGTTTTGAAGGTGAATTTTTAATAAGAGCCTTGAATTATTTGTCAACCTGCCATTGTTTAATGAATCTCAATAGCGGATTTCAAACAGGTGGTGTAAAACATACTATGCCACTAATATTTTAAACCTAGAAAGTCAGGGACTGAGATGAACATCAGTACGGATCTCAGCACTATTTATTACCCCATTATAAGAGTGCCCTGGAAGAGTGACGTTAAGTATAACACAAAGTGTTGGCTTAAAGGATGTCTAACAGATGGCTTACAAAACCCAGGATGTTTTTGAAGGGAAAGACCTCAGCTTACATTATTAAGCTGTCACGTCTGCACATAGCAAATATGCTGGCAGGGATAAAATCAAATGAACAGAGTAGTAGCAGGAAGGGAGCGGTATGGTACAAGGAAAAAAAGCCCCGAACAAATCTTGCTCTTGTTAAGTTAATTCGCAGGTCAGCATTGCGCTTGCCAAAGCTAGTCGATATGAACTTTTTGCATGCATTGAGTTCATCCCCCGTTCCTTACACATCAATATAGCAGCTCATTTAAGCCTTCATTAGACCCGCGGCGAAGCAACCTCAGCCGATGTCATCAAACTCGGGTTCATCTCGCGTGGCCTGGCAGCCTATCGTGCGCAGAGCTGATGGCTTGGAACAGGTATTTGGGACGAAACCGAAAGCAGATGTTTCGCTTTAAGACCTCTCTTAGATGTCTAATGAATCCGAAAGTTAAGGCCCGTTGATCCAGAGCTGTTTGATTTGCCAGTGGAAATGGGGCATCACATTCATAACGAGCAGCATTACCTAATCACAGTAAGGCAGCATGGGCTGTGGGGGAGTGGTGGGCTGGGGGGAGTTGGGGTAGGAAATGAGTACCTCTAATGCCTCCTGAATGTTGCGAATGAATCACTGGTGCTGCAGAATCCAACTGATGTCTCATTTCTTTTATCCTAACAGGACGTGGAGAGCACTTCAACCTTGCAATCAGGGAGACCTTAGAGAAAATCACTGAGACCTACGCAGACCTTAGAATGTTACCCATGTTACTGAGCGTGTGTTATGCAAGATTTGTGAAAATGGCATGGCAAATATGTTTGTGTTTGTATGTACCTGGGAGTAGGATACATTTTGGCAATACTGAATGTTTTATATATATATATATATATATATATATATATATATATATATATATATATATGAAATATTATAGTCATATATTTAGATGGCGTCAACACTTATATATACTTTGTTTAGTAATTTTCATTATTTATTTCTGCCTAAAGTTTTGGTTGACAACAGCAATACTGGTTGAATGCATTAAACATGTTTTTGTTCATTGACGTAAAGCTGAATTAAAAGAAAAATAAAAGTATTAGATTAAAAAAACTTAAACTTTAAAAAAGTTGAAAATTAGAAGTGTTGCCTTGCAGGCTAAAGATAAAGATAAAAATCGGTAAAACTATTAAAACTGAAACACACATAGTCTAAAGTGCATTAAATAACAAAAAAGAAAAAAAAAGTATATATATATATATATATATATATATATATTTATCTGATTTAATTTAGATCAGAAGGCCTTCATTACTCCTGCATTTGTATTGGTAGAAGCCACTTAGCATTTTCATGTTTATTAACTGTGCAAGATCTTAGACGTCTGTATGGCACAATATATATGGGTATTTTTATGGGCTCTGTCTACATTAAATAAACTGACGTTTACCCATTTCATAATTAGCTTGTTTGACAATTGTCATATTGAAGCTTTTCATTGCTGAAGCCTTTCAGACAGAATGTATGAATCTGTTACTCTTTGTTGTTCAAAGTGTGTCATGAACTTCACTCGAACCTGTTCACCCAGCCTTTCAGGTCATTGTCCATCATATTCTCAGAACAGTAGCCAACCCTCAAAACATGCGGTTTGAGCTATTTGCGCTCTCTTTGGTAGTGAAGAGGTGGACACTTTAACCTAATAGACCTTAATGCTTATGGCTCTCAAAGGCAGTAATTGCACCCCATATCTGTCTGCCCTGACCTCTTTCACCACTGCTCTGCTTTTACAAGAGCCACTCTTTCAGCTAAGCAAGTGGACTTACTGCCAGCAAAATGGAGATGTTATGTCTTTTGCAATGTTTTAATATTTTTCTTTCTTTCCTTTTTTTGTTTTTTTTGTTTTCATTTTGTGTCACTGATGTCTTGGTGATGATTTTTACAGGTAAAAAGGTAATTACTGTAAATATGTTTTTAACACGCAGTTGATTTTAACACATTTTTACAATTTAGCTTTTTAATTTAATTTCTTGAATCCAATGTCATTTTTTATTTTGTCATTTCAAAATCAGAAGAAAGAACACTGGCCGTTTCCTCTATAGCCATGGCAACATGAGTCCACAACATGCTATTGGGGGGAAAAAACACACACTGTAATTTTAACATACAGAAAGTTATAATAAACATGATTACTGTTCATCAGTTTAGGGAAGTTGAAGAGCCATCCACGTGGTCGTGACCTTTGACATGTCTTACACTTCTGAGCTACCATCCTGATGGCTTCAACTGTCACTCTGCAGTACCACTAAAACAGCGTCACGCCAGCTATAGTGAGATTAGAAAATTACACAAATGGAAGGGTGGAAAGGTATAATTGAAAATGGCAAAGGGTTGAATGGGGAAGACATTTAAAATGAGTGCTCTTTGCTGTTAGGCTGGCAGGATGTTGGGAAGCCTTGGAGGGGCATGCTAAAGAATCATTACACTTTGTGACAGGGCTCCAGGACAGCGCCCGTCGGAGAAAGCTGGCACGTCGCGCCCAGACAAACAAGAGTGGAGTTTAATCACGGAGATTACTGCACTGCCGCTGCTGCCATGACAGGGACTAATTGAGGAAATACAAGACACCTTCTAATGAACATCTAATTAAAGCCACACAATGTTCCAAGAAGCATCTAGAGGAACGTACGAGGGAAAATAAGACATGGCATGGTGCCTTCTAGAGCGTAAGTAGTGCGTAAGCCGCTTTGTCTCTGTGGCTTGTTTCCCAAAAGCATTGTTATGCCGTACTTAAATAAATCTGGAGGTTTGAGAAAGAGTGATGACTGTCAGCCAGCTGCACCTCCCATTTAAGTGTTCACATTATTATCATTAGCGTTAGCAGTATGGAGTTTAGTTCAATTGTGTGTCCAACTTAGCTTTCAGGTCAATAAAAAATAGAAGCCTATCCAAGATCATTACTCCTATATGAAATGTATTTGTTAATGAGTGTTATTTATAAGGGCAAATCCTTTTTTTCCTTTAATTATTTTCAATCATTTAGGGACATATATATTAACCTGAAAGAGAACTGTTTTTTTTTTTTTTTTTGCAATAGAATTGCCAGTGTTGGATGCTTAAATCCCCTGAGTGCTAAGCTGTCTCCTGAAGGACCTCCTGAGGATAGTGTCCTCATGTTGGCCTCCTCTTTAACATTATCGTCTGACATGCATTCAGCTTAACCAGGGTGCCAAGTTGGATGCCAAGAATGTGCCCTTAAATGGTACCATAATTTGGACCACTGCTGGTCCCATTATATTTAGATTCACAGAAGCCTTGGCGTTGCATCAGAAAATGACCCTTAGCAACCAAGGCATGTAACAACATTATTATCTGCATTCTAACAAGACTTTTTGGAGTGCCTTATGACATTGCCATTCAATTCTGTCTTGTATAGGCGACATAACGAAGCCCACTCTGAGGACGTATGCCAATGATGAGACACATTTTCGAGCTGTCACTTTGCTGGTCATTTCACCCTAATTGGGACATCACCGACCTGCTTTCCCTGAAAATATGTCATGGTTTGCCCTTGTAATTATGCTGTACCTGTCAAAGGCTGTAATATAACACCAAACAACTCAACTTTTGCTTGTTTTACCAACATAAAGCTATGTGACCTTATGTGTTCATAATATAACACCATTTTGTCTTTTTGCACCCATTTAGTTCTTGGAATATCACTATGGAACACATTCAGGAAATCCATTGCCAAGTTTGATCTAAATCTTACTGAATTTTCCATTTTACAGCATAAGTTGTTGCTCAAAATTGTGTAATTTTTATTCATGGCCACACAAATGTACTCAAGTTGCTGAATACCACTAAATGTTGGGCTTTCTCTTTTATTTTCCTGAAACGCTGTCCAAGACAGTTGGGGTTATTGGAATGTCTTTCACCAGAGTATATCACCAGAGAAGGATGACAAAAATCAGTCATCTAATTCTATGTGACGATAAATATACAGTTTACGTCATTGTGTTACAATTTGTGCATTAATGGATGTTCTTTATTGTGCCTTTCTGGTGATGGGGATAACATTATGACTGTCTTCTGTTGTGTTTTCATACTCAATGCTATATAGGCCCATTCACGAAACTTTTTCTTCTGGATTATTATTATTTTTATTTTTTTTTAATCCAAGTACATATTTAATGCGAATCATATCACTGAGAGTAGTCATCCAGTTGTAGCCAACAGCAGGGATCAAGTTGACAAATTATTTATCTAAACTTTAAAAGATGCTAAGTATACCCACCATCACAAATCATACCAACATCACATTCATCTGGGCTGTTTGTCTACATGATTACAAGTGCTAAATTTGTGCAAAAGAAGAGATCTGGACTTCATCTTTGTATAGATTTTCCCTGGCTTTCACCCCAAACAATCTGCCACCAAGACTTAGTCAAGGACAGAGATGTAGCAACAGAAACATCCCTCAGGTTAAAACCCATTTTTACTGATGTTTCAAGTGACAATTTCTCAAATTCAAACCATGAACATTAATTGAGGAACTCTTTAAAAAATCCTGTCCAATTTACCCACAGGAGCTTTAGCGAACGGGATTCACATTATCAAAGAGTTTGCCAATTTTACTCTTTACTTAGCTGCTAATATGTTTGACAAGTCCTTTAAATCGGTGATACAGAGAAGGCCATTTGATTGGACTAGTTGTCACTTTGAAAAGGATGCCTGAGGCTGGTGATTGACTCACTCTAGATGGAATGAGAGAGCTTCGTGAAGGATGCTGCTCTGGAAGTGTCCGTTGGATTAAGAGCTATTATGGGAACATCTATTATGACACCTAAATCATCAGCTGCAAGGCGCAGCCAAATGCGCCATGAAACGGACCCGAGAAGACCTCGCTCCTCACACTCCATCTGTGCTACTTGTCACACGCTTTTCGGCGAGTGGAGACAGAGCTGCTAAGAGAGAGCGAGCTGAAGAGAAACAGAGGGATGTACATATGTAAGCGCTCCATCTATATATATGGCATCCAACGTAGGGCACATGAAAGGGTCTCATTGAGCTACTCGCCTTGGGTGAGATGTGTTTGTTTCCATCAAACACACTTGGGGTCTTTCCAGCGCCCTCCCAAAATGTCATTTGCTCGTTGTTTCTTTTTTGTCGCATTAATGGAAACTGAGATGTTCTCCATTTGATATGAACGATCTATGTCGAATAAAGTCCCATTATGGGACCTAGCTTATTAAATTTAGTCTTTCGAATAAATCTCATATATCAGATGTATATCAGATGTATAGTACAGAGATAACTTGGAAGAAAGGGCCAATGCCGGGTCTTGCTCCACTTACCTTGAGGTGAGTTCCTTCCATCTAATTAGAAGATAAAAAGCTGCCACTTTCACAGCGCTCAGGGCATGCTCGGAGAAACTCGGAGACTGAGTGAAGCAGACAGAGAATGAATGGGGTTGAGTGTGCTCTCAGGTTGCCATGGACCACCCGCCAGAGCATTCAGGTTCGAGTTCTGTAATCACTGAGTAGACGGAGATGTGTATGAAGAATTGAAAACATGTGCGTTTTAATTAGATGTTGAAAGCATGTGAAGATGCTTATTTTTATTTATCATTATAAAAATAAATAAAACAATTACATAAATTAAATAGGGGGAGGTTAATAAAAAAGAGATAATTCATAACAATAATGCAAACAGCTGACTATATATTTGAATAAAAAGCAGGCAGAGTTAAAATAATAACAATAAACTTGCAGCTGCCAAAACAAAAACTGCTCTTTTGTTTTTTTATTTTTTTATTTATTCATTTATTTTTTTGCTGTTCTGTCCAAAAGTTTCGCGACTGATCTAGTTTGTATGTGCAGAATAGCATATTCTGAGATTGTGCAGAACCCAGCAAGGTTCTGTATTGAAATGTAAGCCAGTGAAGTAAAACTGTCCTTGAATACTTTTCCATGTATTCAAAGTAGTCTATTTTCAAGCATACTCAGATAACCCATTGTTTCCCTTAGTAGAATTGGAGAGCTGTTCGTGCAGCAGCAGGGTGGTTGTCATCATAGAGGGTCTTCCATGCAAGCTAGTGGCTGTGTCTGTGGCAACCAGAGTGGTAATAGGGGAAAAATAAGCTGAGGCACCAGCCGTAATCCTGCGTTCAGAAGATCCAGATGGCTAACCTTTCAGTCAAAATATTGTTTTTGGAAAGAGGTGTGCAGACTTCTACCCTCTCTCCCTCACTCTGTCTAGAGCTCTTGCCTTCTCCTAACCCCCCCCCCCCCCACACGATCCCTCCTCCTTTCTTTCTCTGTACTTCATCAGATCTATTCATGCTCAAAGTTCATCAGAACTTTCTTGAAAGCAGATGCAATGTGCTTGGAGTGTTTACTGTGCACATACAGTATGTGTGGAAGTGCGTGTGTATAAATGGA